>NC_142214.1:2170000-2485000 GCF_049639895.1 Pseudopodoces humilis | reverse complement strand
TGCAATTAAGTTGTACCTATGGCATTTAAAGTTTGAGAGACTGGGGAAGGTTACTTAATTTAAACAAAAAATATCCAAAAAACAAAACCCCAAAAATTTTTTGGAGCTTTGAGATGTTGAAATTCACAATAGTTGTATAATTGAAATAGATGAAATTGTTTTTGTACAATTAAGAATTTTAGTATATTTCTTTTCTTATTAACTTTGAGATACTGCACTCTTCATTACCTAAGCTGGAGCACATATGTATATATGTATATATATAAATATAAAATTATAGAGTACAAAAGAGGGATAGATGTTAATTATAAGTAGTGGTTTTATTCATATACTAATAGTATAATAATTGATAAAATACTCATAAATTGATATGCAGACTGTATTATACCCTGTAGGAGAAAAAAAAAATAAACCATAGTCTTTTAAAAATTATTAATATTTTATGGTGTGCTGGCATCCAGTAGCAGCTGACATAACATCAATAAACAGCAGCACAGACATCTTTGCTTGTTTTGTGTTTCATGAAGATATTGGGCACAAACGATGAGCTTTGAGAGTTCCTTGGGAAAGTAGATCTGGGCTGAGAGGTTTGGGTTTGTTCCAACACAAACAGAACAGCAGGCTAGGGAATTTCAAAGAATTTCAGTGGGGTTGGAAGTATTCTTACTTTGTGACCACAGTTGTCACCGGGTATAGACAAAGCCATTTCCTGCTGGTGGGACATTCCTGCACATACCCGTTTGTGGTGAGCAAATTTATTCTGGCCAGAACAAGTCTCCTGGTGACAACTTCTATAAAGTGTGGTTGTCATGCTGCCAAATTCCACAGTGCAAGTTCCATGCAAATGGGAATGTACTCTGGGGTTTCTGAGAAAAAAATGGAAAAAAAAAAAAAAAAAGAGGATATTTACAGGTGTGGGATTTGATAGTATTGCTTTAAATTGGGAGGAATCTCACAAAAAAAGCCCCCTTTTATACAGCTTTTATAAAAAAGGCTTAAAAATCAGATTCCAGAAGATACTTTTCCTTGCACAAGACACTTTTTTCATGGGCTGGTGACTTCAACTGAATAGTTACATTTACATGAGAGAAACCTAAACATTCCTGATTGTGTGTAAGCTGTAATGGCAGCAAACCTGCAGCCTGGGAAAACGGGGTTAGAGAGGGAGGGAATGGATTTGCTGTGCTAGAGATACCTCATCTGGAAATGAGAATAGTGACCCTGACCCAGAGCTGAGTCTGTTCTCTCACGGAGTTCTGCACTGCAGGAAGGAGGAACGATTTCAGCTTTGGAAGAATCCCTGAAAACGCATTGTCAGTTTGGATTTATCCCCAGCAGCAGAGACTGGGGGGCTGTTAGTGGATTATAAATCCCTGGATTGTGGTTTTCCCTGGATCTGTGTGGAGCAGCTGTGGAGGGCAGCCAGGACCTGCCCCAGGGTGGAATCTTCTGCAATGCCTGTTTCCTCTGAGTTATGGAGCAGTTAATGATTCTGATGGAGAACCTGTCAGTAACTTTTAACTCTGGGTTCACAAGGCCAAGGTCAGCAGAGGTTTTTTTAGTCTCACTGAGATGATCTCTGTGCCAGGCGTGCCCTCTGGGCCAGTCTCAGGAATTCACGTTTGCAGCTCAGGAGTGTGTGCTGTGCCAGGGACGGGGTGTTTGTGGTTAACTTCTGCAGGTTTATTCGCACAGCACGGGCTGATAATGAAGGGGGTGATTTACGAATGCTGAGGGCAGGGTTAGGATGAACCTGTTGACATCTAAAAGCAGCAAAGAGCACGTTGAGCCTCAGGAAACCATAAAAGCTTTTTGCGCTAGTGAATGTGTGCTGTGCATTAGGGAGCTGACCTTAGCACCCCAGCACATTTAATTTTATCTTTCTTTTAAATTCTCTGAAACTCTTTATTTTTATTTTTTTTTTTTAACTTCATGTTAAAACTATTGCAACTTAGAGCTTTCTCTTATGAAACTTGTAGTTGGTTTCTCTGAGAGTCAAGCTAATGTTATTTATTTAGCACGTGGCATTGAATGCTGACCATCACACACCCCACAAGTGCAGGATGACACATCTCCTGCTCCTACCGAGTGGTTTTCTCCTTTAACTACTTGTGTTATTGCTGAGGCACAGCTTTCCAGGCCGTGTATCCTGCTGGGATGGCAGCTGTTGAGTGTTTCAGTGACTCCACAGGTTTTGCTGGTGCCGTGGTCGCGATCCCGTCGCGGTTTGGGCGTGGGCCGTGGTGAGAACCACGGAGCGCTGTGCCCTGCCCACGCCCGGCGGCTCTGTCCTCACCCAGGGTGATGGGAATGAGGGCACTGGAGCTCACACACGGTGACATCCTGGCACAGCCCTGTCAGCAGGAGCCCTGGGGGCTGCTCAGCCCTGGGGATGAGCCAGGGTTTGCCAGCTCACGTCCAAAGTGTGCGGACAAATGCAAATCCGCACCAACAAGGAGCGCTGTGTTGCTAAAACTGTAAAGTACACGAGAACTAACACGGGCAAATGTGAGCTGTTTGTGAAAAATGTGTTGGAAGCGCCATAGGGTGGAATTATCACTTATAAAGATCTCACTCCCACAGCCTAGAATAGCTTAAAGGTGCTGGAAAATAAGGTTCTGCACTTCTCTCTGGAGATCATGTCTATTTTGTCTTAATTATTATAGCTCTGAATATTGTTGCTCCTTAATGCCATGTTGTGAAATCCCTGATGTGCTCAGCACTCCAACCAACAGTGCACAAAATTAATCTTGAAAAAAACAACATAATAATTTAATTTAATCTCCCCACTTCTTCAACTGGAATTTTGTGAGCAGTCACTGTATCGCTTACTGGACCTACAAATACACCTGGGTGTCAGTACACAGATCCTCTACTTTTCGTTTTCTTCTAAGATGAGCAACACCATTTATTCTAATGTTTCTGTCAGAGAGATACATTTACCATATCTGTATCCATTGTCTTCCTACCTGATTCATTTCTGATCTACCTGAAGATGTGGTGATCTTTCCAGAATACAAAAACATCTCATATGAATTTATAGACTTGCTCCTAGAAGTCTGAGCAGCTCAGTCTTAATTATGGTCTGGATAGTTGAGGAACAGAAGCTACTCTCTTAAAAAATAGAGCTTTTTAACTGTATTTTTGCATGACTGATTCTGGTCATTAGTCAGTTGAGATCAAGTCCTAGGTACTGAGGGATTTTAGTTGTTCTGTGTGGTTTTTTTGAGTGTTTCTTTGGTTTTGTTTGTTTTGTTTCTTTGTTTTTTTTTCTTTTTCATGCTTTTTTTTTGTTTGTTTTTTCTGTTGTACTCTAATAGCAAGGCAAATGGAGCAAAGTGAAATAAATATTCCCAAAGTATGAGATGGAAAGGCATTTCCTAAGAGAAGTGCTCGCTGTGGTGGATGTCAGTCTGTGTGACAGAACTTTTGAGGAACTTCTTTGTGTGTAGCAGCAAAGTCTGAGTGTTTCAAGCATGTTCCAGCTCTGATGGAATGTGATGGCAGCGAGACTGGGAGGACTGAGGGGTCAATTGGCTCTGCCTGAACCCAGCTGTGATGGCAAATGCTTAATCCTAAATCAATCTTCATTGCCACGGAGAAATGCAAATAAAGGGTGATTACAGCTTTCCTCTTGCAGGCAAGAGGCGAGGCTGCAGAAAAGTTACAGGAGTCAAAGGATTGATTTGTTGTGGAGGATAGTTAGAGGAGACAGCAAATCAATTTACTGAAGCCAGAAGTTTGTGGGAGGGTCTGAGAGGACTTCTGGCTAGGGAGGACTAAGTTAAATGATGCCCCAAAGTAAAATGATATAGATAAAGGTGGACATTTGTGAAATGAAAGGAAGGGATGTGGAATTAAATGCAGATCTGAAGCAGCAAAGAGTCTGCTCTGGTGGTTGGGAATTTATGATAGAGGTAAATTAAAGGAGCCAATTGATGGCAGAGAATTGCTTGAAGAGGTTTCATAAACTGGAGATAGCGTCATAGGACTGAGAAAGTAAGGGAAAGGAAAAAATCAAATTCAAATGTATTTCTGGGAGGGAAATGCTACAATTTTTTAAAACTGGTCTGATTTCTGGTTGAGATATCATATTAAACTTTTGTAAGGCTTTACTGGAGCAGTATAATTTCCTTCAGAGCCATTTTAGCCTTTTATAATAAGATTCTTCCACACTGATTTTTGTCTGAAATCAACTTGTTTCTCTAAACCAAATATCAGTGAAATCTATAGAGTAGACCATTTCTTTAAAGCAAGGGTAAATGTAGGAAAACTGTGTAGAGAAGTAGGAAAGTTACTTCTACAGTAGTTTTTTGCCTGTTTTTTTAAATAATGTGATATATTTATATAATGTAATAGATTTAGAGACATAATCTGAATGGAAGTTGAAATATGAATTCTGTATTATTGGTATTTTGTCTATAAGTGTGTATTCTCTGTGTGATGAGTTGGGTACAAGGAGAGAGACAACTGAATTTGTAATGTGGTTCATTGATTTAAGAGTAGAAATATAATATGCAACTTTTCTATTTACTGCTTTTGTCCTTGCTAAGATTGTTTAAAAAGAGACTAAAAACTCACTGATGTAGCATATTTCCTTAAGAATTCCCATGAAAGAGAGATGCAAGTTTATGTAAAATTCCTCACTCTCAGGATTCAGGACAAGGCAGGATTAGGTCTGTTGTCTTGCAGTTGATGTTTATCATACATATTTAACACAGAAAATAATTTTGCATTTTTTATTTGATCTCCAGCTTTCCAGAAGTCTTCCTCCACCGCTGCTGATCTTTTGTCTCACATCAGTCGCGTGACACGTGCTCGTTTTGCTGTGTGTCATATTCAGGTGGTTTTGAGGGAACCCTTTCATGTCATTTCCTTTGTCATGTCATTTAGCACTTTCATTAATTATTTTAACTGTGATTTTTATATTTGCAGTGGTTAAATTTCCCTAGTACAATCAGTGTTTGTCTACAAAGGAGAACAAATGTCTTTTCATTCCCTGATTCACAAGGTTTGTCTTTTGGGCTCCTCAGTTAATACGTTAATCAGCAGTGTCTCTGAGCACCCACTGACTGAGCAGCAGTGACATTTTCCTTCTTCTCATTTTCCTTTTTATTCCAACTCTTTGTTTGCTCAAGAAACAAAATGTGCTGACAGTTGTAGGCTGTTGTCAGCACAGGTTCCTTGGGCTGGCCGATGGGAATCCTGCTGAGGGTTATTTGTGCCGCTGCTGCATCAGAGTTGGGCACGGGGATTTTGGAGGACATGAAAAGTTCATGATGTTGGGTTTTTGAGTTCCACTTCACTCATACTGAGCAGCTCTCAGCTCCAGAGAGCACAGCCAGCCTGTCTGCACTGCTCGTCCCTGCCTGGAAAATTCCATTTGGTTCAGTCAACACGTGTTACACGGCCTCTTCTTTCTTCCCAACTGCTCCCCTTGAGATAAACCTGCAGGAGGAAAGAAAGGAAAAACAGTATTTTTACCTTTGAATGCTGAGGGTTTTATATGTGTAGAGATCTATCATAACATCTTTACATCCTTGTAATAAAGGTATTTTATCCTTATTTACATTGTAATGGAAATGACAAGAATACTTAAAGGACTGTGGGACAAATCCTTATTTAGATTGTTCAAAACAAGCTTTGTTTGATTTCTCTCGGTGATTACGTTTCAATTCACACAAAATATAGAGATGTACTTGAATTTAGAAAATCCAATAGTCCGTAAAAATGAAGAGTACAGACCCAGAATATTTTGGGTTATTTTGTGGTGTTTGATGCTTTGGAGTTTTGGTTTGTTTTTTGTTTCTCCTGGGGTTTTTTTTCTTCATTGATCCTTGAGCCACTGTTGTCGCTAGAAAAGTCACTTGATGCAAGTTCAGATCTTTCATTTCAGTGAGTAATTTATGAGATGTTCAAACTGGAATAATAAAAAACAGAGCATAAGGTTTATGGGTCACTGTCATGAAAATTGTGGAAGTGTTTCATTTTCCTTGAGAAGAATTCCTGAAGAATTTACATGAGTGCATTTAGTGCTGAAATCCAGAGACAAGAGTGGGTTTTTTTTAATGGAATATATACATCATAGGTATTAGAGAAGATCATACAACACTTGCATAGAAATCTGTATAAGTGAAGTTATTCCCAGTCTGTTGCATCTGGGCAGAGTAACACTTTTATAAAAGTATTTAGTTTAATAAAAACAGCTAATATACCTGATTTCACTGCCATATGTTATTGCACCAAATGTGTGCTTAATCTAAGACAAGTAAGAATTCAACATAAACAGTTTAGAAATCCAGTGATGAGCACATTCTGTGGTTTTTGATTTCATATGTTCCAAATGTTTCTTTGCAGAGCTCTCATGTGAGATATGCAAACCCTTCACCTTGCATTAGAATGATGTCCTAATGATTTTTATCTCATTAACTCTTTCTAAAAGCTCAAATTATTCCTGGAATTTGTCATCTGGAGGAATGAAAGCAATTGCCCCTAATAAACAAATTGCCATTTTCCTAAACAAGTATAAGAGCTCAGGGTAACAAGCAGCAGTGACAATATTGACATTGTTTTCCTTAATCCATTAGGATGCATTATTTTCTGCAGAATAAACAAGAGGGTGATTTAAGGTGAGCTTTGATTCTTTAAATTCATTGTATGGCTTCATCTGCTGTGGGGGACACTCAGTGCTGGTCACCACGGGAGCAGTGACCTCTGCCTCTGCTGCCTGACCCTGCTCTGAGCACAGCTCTGGTCAGAGCAGGGACAAGATCACAGAGGAAACAGAGGTAGTTCTTGTTTTAAATATTTAACATTTAAATTTAAAATTTAACATTTAAAGCCAGCCCAGTATCTGAGCCAGGGAGTCTTGTAATGATATCTAGAATATAATGATAAGACATCTGTTCTATAGGAACTGCCCTGAATATCCCTGAGAGGGTCTATAAACCCTCCAAAGAACAGAGCCTCAAACTGAGAATGCCTCAGAGCCTGATTTGCACTCCTGTCCTGCCTCCATGCCCCAAGGACACAAATCTGCTGCAGTTATGGAGCCACTCACGAGCCTGGGAAATTGTGGCACTGCTGGACCTTGGCCTCAGTCTGTCAGGGCTTCCAAAATCTCTTTATTCAGTGCAGCTTCCCCAGCCTGCTGAGGCTTCTGATGAGTTTTATGTTCCCTCCCCTTGCAGAAAGGCAGCACAGCAGACACATTATATAGGGCAGCCAGAAAAATAATTTTGTAATGTTATTATTATGTTTAGCTGAAAAAAAAAACAATGGTTATAAATTTATTATTCTTCTTGAAATGGAATGACTATTCTCTTGACAGCAAACTACAAAACCTGTAGTTTTTGTAGCGAAACCTGTGACATCAAGGTAGAATTTTTCCTGTAACTTCAGAAGGGATTTCTAACAAAGAGTGAGGATGGGTTTGACATAACACAGGAGTATTGGGGGAAAATGTGGTGGGGCTTTGTGGGCATCTCTGATGGCATTTTCCCATTAAGAGAAAGAGAATATCTATTGCTTTTCTTGATGGGAGGCTGATTTGCAGAGCTGTCCAAGGGAAGGGAAGAAGCAGCAGCGAGGCTGACTGACACCAGTTCCTTGCTGGTGCAATACACATTTTAATGGATTTTACTAAAAAATATGGAGATTTTGGGCTCTATCCTGACCACATGTAAAGTTTCAAAAGATCTGTGTATTTTTCCCAGGCTGTGCTGCTCCAGCCCACAGACATTCTTGGCTTAAGTGGGCGATGGATCCTCCTTGCACGGATGTGCCTTGGAGCAGCTGGAGCCCCTCGGAGCTCGCTGACCCTGGGGACTCCCAGCTGCCTCCCCCTGCTCCTGCCTCTTTTACAAGTCACATTCTTTGCATCCACTCTGAATTCTGTGCCATAGGTTAGGATAGAGGCTGAATAATTTACTCAAAGTCATGATAAGGAGCAATAAAAGCATTCCCCAACATATTTCTTTATCTCTTGAGGGATTATTTATGGTCAGAGTGCCTGTTCTGGACACGCTCCTGCCACCTGAAGAACAATCTGACTTTTTATTTTACTTCATACACTCGGAGCTACAATATGTACTAGAAAAATCAAACATACTTTATAAGACGAATAGTCACAGCTGGGGATAAGGAATATAAATAGGATGACATCAAATGAAAAGAACTGATGATCCAACAAGGCTTCTATAGATCATGTTGTCTAATGTCAGGAGAATTGCAGATTAGTCTTGCTGCTCTTTATGACTAAGCCTATTTATCAACTTTCTGGAAAAATCTAATTTAAGGTGGCACATTTTCCTTAGCTCTGCCACACTTCAAAGCTTAAAGTGTGGAGGTTGGTCAGCCATTCTCCCCTGGCTGTAATCAGTGGGTGAGATTCCCATTCAGGCCTTTCTGCAGCATCCAGGTCCTCGCTACTCCTGGCTGGCTCTGATAATGTAATTTGGGTTTGTTTGATTGGTAAAAAAACTAGGAAGCCTTAGCTTTTAACAACTTTATCCAATTCAGACTTAATGTTCAGAGAGAAAGAGCAATTTAAATTGCAAATGTTCTTTATAAGAAGCTGGATTTCTGTAAAGTGTAACTTAGTCATGCCATAGAGAAAGAAGATGACAAGCCTAAAAAAAAAAAACAAAACCCCTCATTTGGACAAGGTGGATCCGGGCAGGGGCTCCACTGCTTTTCCTGAATAAACCCACAGAAAGAGAAACTATGTTTATGACAGGATATAACAAGAAATGTGAGTTTTAACAACTCTGGAGGAAAATATGCGGGAATATAAAATTTCGTAATTTTCCTACCGTGTACTACATTTTTAACACGATGCTTTATAACCCAGTCACAAAACGGATTTGTGTACATTTATATTCGTTCTTTAAAAGCTAAGTAGAGCTCAGGCAAGTAAAACAAGCTGTTTGATATTATGTTCTCTTCCCCCCCTTTCACTTGAAGTAAGAAAACCTTAGCATCTGATGTCACATTAGTTTTATATATGTAAATGCTTTCAAGCCAGAACATGTAGCGTAAGCATATTTTATCAGCTATTACCACTAAGATTTTTACATATATGAACTAAAAAAGCTCAGTGTTTGTGAAATTTGAAGTAATTTTTTCTCCTTGAGAATTATCTGAATTTGTGGGAAATCCTCCGTTCTTATATCAGAAAGCTTTTAACCGTGCATTGATTAGGAATTTCTTTATCATATTGGAAATCTGGGAAACTTGCTTGAGTTTATAAGCAATGATGTGCAAGATAAAACAGAAGGATAGTAGAGTTTCTGTTTGTAATTTAAATGTAATAAAATCAGTTGTGCAACAGTCTTCACTAGCATACTCTCACAGGCATTTTCCTTAGGCATTTCAAAATGCTGCTATTCTTACAGGAAGCTTTAGGATAAATCTGTTTAATTCCTGTTCATGACATTTTGAAAAAAAGCCAAGGACTGTGAATATCACACCTGTTTGCTTTTAAGTCAAAAGCTTTCATGTGCAGAAAATAATGTTTCAATTAAAAAAAAAAAAAAAAAGAGGTTATTTGACATTACTGCATTGAATTCAGAATTGTGTAGAGGAAAAGAAAATTAGAGAAATTTCAATAGGCTGCTGACTCAGAGCTGAATAGACTTCAGCATTTGCATCACCTGTTCAAAAAAATTGATAAGCCACAATTTTAGTATCAAATTCCTGTTTTTGCTTGCAGTATTGATGGTCTCAGTCTCTTGATTTTTTTGCAGTTTTACTACTGCTTTTTGCTGAACACCTGGATTTATTCTCTGTTGTTCCCACTTCAATTTTGTCATCGTGTGATGTCTAAACTCTCTAATTCTCTCTACTAGAATTTTAGTTGGGAAGATACTGAGAAAGATGGCAAATGCAAATAGCAGGTGGAGAGAATTTCTACATGAGTGTAGTGACTCTCCTTTGTGCTTTTCCACATGAACTGGATTTGATTTACAATTAAAAGAATATATATATATGTGCTTGTAAGATTAGTGAGCATTTTAATTTTTAATGCTTCATACACTATCTGACATATCCCTTGGGATTGGCAGGAAATCCTTTCTCCTTGCATAAAACCAACAAGATGCATTTACCCTAAAATTGCCCTCGAAATAGCTACTTTTTCTAGTAGTATTTAGAATAATTTCTCCCTAATGACATCTCCTTTGTGGTGCAACGCTTGAGCGTCGAATCCTGAAGTGCAGATTCGGGTTTTTTGCTTATGCTTGGGTTTCCTTACAGAACCATTAAGAAAAAGCTTTTGCCCAGTAAAGATTCACCATGTAGGGATGAATCTGGCTGCTGTATAAAGAGCATTGTTCTTCCGTGGATGACCTCCTTGTGCAGAATGATAGTTTTATCCTTCTCTACACCATTATGTTTGCTGTACAAAAATCCTGCTGTGCTACATCATAATAACATGTAATCTTCTTGCTCAGTTTAGCTGAGATTTAAGGAGCCGCTGTTCATGGAAGCAGTTTTCTAAAGTCTGATCTATAATTTACCAGAATCAACCAGGCAAAAGAGCAAGAGGCTTTATAAGAGGGATACAGCCTTTAAAACTCTTAAATGAAGATTAGTTTAAAGTTTCAAAATCCGGTACAGAACCATCTGGCAAATCTCATGTCAGGCTTTGTTAGACCTCTGAGCATTCCTGGTGTGCTCCACCCCGCACCCTGCCTTTGTCTTCCATCCCTCTGCCCTGCACCAGCTTTGGTTAGAGATGTATGGGAACAAAAGAGGGAAATGAGTAAGGAAAGGGCTGGTTTCCCTGCGGGAATAGCAGAACAGCTGTGGGTGTGCTGCACCTCTGGAAACCACATCCTAATGCTGGATGTGTGCTGGGTGATTTATTGCATCTCCCAAGAGGTACTTGCAAGGTAAAAGCTGCCTGTTGGCAGCACCATTAGAGACTTGCTGTGTTAAATTGTGGCTTTTCAGCCCAAGGAACGGCTGGGAGGATGTAGAACCACGTCACAGGGCATTTTGGTACTTTCAGAGATGGAGCTGCAGTTGATACAGCAAAACAAAACAGTGTGGAAGCTGTCAGTGCTGATTCCAGGTTGCTGTTTACTCTGGGAAGCTGATGGCTCGTCACTCCTAAGTTACATTTCAGGGCTGATCTCTCCACAAAGGGATTCTTATCTGTATATTTATTTGTATTTCTGTCCTTTGGCAAAAGGCAGACCTTTGTTTCTTGAACACAAAGCAAAAACCTTCCCATAGGAATGCTTATTGACATTTTAATTTCAGCTGTCCTATGGCTTTCTTTATATATAAATGCATGAATCTTGGTAACTCAGAATAGAATAATTTGTTTCAGCAATCTGTTGCATAAACTTATACTGTTATCACAAAAATGAACCCTTCTGTTCACCTTTCCCATGAAGGATCTCAGGAGGCTGGAGAAGAGGACTGCAGGAATCCAATTACCTGAAATCAACTTGGAAACAAGAGGGAGGCATTGTTAATAGAGATAATCTCCTCCTCAGGCTTACGGGGCTTCTCTGTCTCAGTGCAAAGACATTCTGCCTGGACAGTAAAATCAGCATACCTGATTTCCTGATTAAAATGTGCAACAGAAAAATAGCAAAGAATGCACTTCCCATCTAAAGTTGTAGCTTTTGGCAGACAGAAGCTGCCCCAAGCAGATAAACATTTGCAATCCCAACTATATTATGACAATGTAACATGGCTGATATACAACTTACCAAATGTCTTTTGCTGTTCACTTCCCAGATTTCACTTCAAGCCATAGAAGTTTTCAGCTTGAAAGATTGTTTCATACAGTATTTTTTGTATTTTTTTTTTTCCTTTGCTGCAAAGTGCAGGAGTGGGACACTTGGAGTCAGACAATTTTAATGCTGCTGTAGCAGTTTCCTAAGGCACCAGAGGAAAATGCATGGTATTATCTTGGAATTTCAGTCTGCTTTTGCTGCTCACAGTAATCAATAACCATTAGAATTACTGCTGGTAGTATCTGCCTAGATAATTCTCAGGCTTTTCCAGAAATCAGAATAGATAAAGCAAAGTTGTCATGTTGTAACTTTTTATTTTTCCTTTTTAACTCTAAGTCAAGATTTGCTTTGAAGAAAAGAAAAAAAAACTTGTCAGTAGAGAAGCAGGATGGGATGGAAGTAACATCTATCCAGCTGAACAAATCCAGGATTTAGTATTAGAATAAAACCTAATTGGTTTGAATTATCTCAGATGCACTGAAGACCTCCCCTCATGTTTCAGAGTGAGCACCACTCTGAAGCACCCAGATCCATCATTCCATTAAAGACAAAAATTATATCTGACTTAGAACACTGCCATAACCTTTAAAATCTGTTTTACAGTTCATTTTCTCTGGTAGGTTTTGGAAGCCTGGATATTACCTGCCAAGTTGTCATAAGTAATTATACGTTTGTTAACTTATTGCTCCTAATAAACAACAGGAAATATTCATGATGAGTTTCATTTTCCCCTTAAAAAAAATATTTAATAACTGCTTTGATTAAATATTAAAGCTTTCTTTTGCTGTTACAACCAGACAAGAAATTCCAAATATCAGTGAAATAGTTTGTGCACATTCTTTTTACAACCTGGTTGTGTTGCTGGACTTTATAGATTAAAACACCATTGATCAGGATAATTTCTAGGTGGTCAGGTAGAGACTGAGGGGGCTGGCTGTATGATGGCTCAGCAATCCAAAACTTTTTTCATATTGAAAATACCTGAAAACTGGACTTGATAGAGGTAGACAGGACTGCCTGGCCTTGGGGAACAGTTGAAATTATTGCATTCAAGAGATAAAGGAAATATTGGATTCAAGATATAAAGGAAACTTTTACAGCCAGCAAGATTTTGTGTGATTCCTTGTGTTTTGTTGTGCCTGTTCCACAGCAGGGACACAGCTTTTCGGGTAATTATCTAGAGCAAAACTTTTCTCCCCCAGCTCCAGCAGAGGAGGAGCTCTCAGGAGGAGTGGCAGGAGCAGGATCAGGTACTCCCCGTGCTCAGGGAACAGCACTTGGCTGTTACAGAAGTGACAGGTGGTTCTTCAAACGAGGAAAGAACCTCATTTGTTCCACCAGCCAGGCTTGCCTGCTAGAGAAACCCTACTCAGTGTGTCTACAAGGGCTGAGGGAGCTCTCATGGCACTCTGGAACCATCTCCAGGTTGAAATCACTCCGTCTTTTATCTCAGTATGAGCACAGTTCTCTTCTACGTGTGGAACTTAAATGTTCAACTGAGGAATTGGAGGGAATGTGAACAAAAGACTGTGGGGACAGTCTGGTGTTTCTTCAGAGGAACTGGGGAAGCTGCAGGAAGAGCAAAACAAGGGGATGAAGGCTTCCAAAAACTTGCCAGTTTTAGTAAGAGCTTCTTTATCTGTGCTGGAAGGAAGAAGCTCCTGGGAGGATTGTCTCTCATTACCACATGGTTCTGTTTAAAGGAGGAAAGAGCTTGTGGAAGGGCGCTGCTGGTGTGATCCATCAGCAGTGTGTGTGTGTTCCTCAGAGTGAGGAGCTTAGAGCAGGGACCACCACACCTGCACAGGTGCAGCTGCTGGGGAGGATTTGCCTCTTTGTAAGAGACACTTTGGGGTGTACGGTCTGAGACACAGCAGAGACCTCTATAGTCGAGTTAGGTGTTTGTAGTTTATTTCAGGGTGTGGGGGAGAGAGAGAGCCTGCTATGAACCAGCAGATAGAGCTCAAAGCAGGCTCAGAGAGAACAATACAAAAGGGGGTAAAATATGAATACGTGAGCTCAGGACTTAAGATTGCTAAGAGAGAGAGTAACAGAACAGAAGTGAGAGCTGGGAAAAAGAGAGCAAGCTCTCCTGTACAACTACTTATATAACCTATACCTTTGAATATTCTATTCCTTCACTAACCAATCTTTCTAAGTGTACTAATACAGTAACATTTGTGTGTGATCTATAGAAATCATTGTTTTTGCATATTTTTAGTTATCTCAGGGTCCTCCAGACCTTTCCTTATGAGGCTGGGGAGAGGGGTCTCAGCTTAGTTTTACTGGGGGACAGAATGTGTTCTGGCATACCAGACCAGTTTCTCTGAATTATTCAAACCGTGCTTTCATTTGTATTTCTTCCTTAGCCCTTCTGGCTAAAGAGTCATATTTATAATTTCTTTCTAATTCTACCTTCCCAACACCTCTTGTCCCTGCTGCAGGCAGTGGCTGGGTGCCAGCTGTCCCCTGTGTGCCCACAGCCCGCGTGGAACGCGTTTGTCCGCGCTGCAAAGTGAGCGGGGTCTGAAACGGGGAAATCAGAGAGCCACAAAGATGTGTGTGAGGAAAATCTGCATGGATAAAGGAGCTTGGTTTTGTCCTCCTTCCCTGTGCCCCAGGAGCAGCCTGCTGCCTGAGCAGAGGTTACCCTGCAATCTGCAGCTTTCACTCTTTCTCTCTGCTGCCCCTATTTCCTGGTGTTTTATCTACAGAGTGGGCTGGGAGAGTCGCTTTAGTTGCAGGGTAGGGGGAACTTCAGCAAGTAAATGGGGCCAGTCTAAATAAAATTCAGCATTAAGTTTGATTCTAATCCATGTCTAAATTTTAGAACGTGGTTTCCAGCGTTACTCAATCACTTTAAGTGCTGTTTCACCTAAATGCATCTGTTTTCCTTCTATAATCATACACTTGTTTATTCATTTTTCTCTTTGCTCTCTGAATGGACAAATGTTGCATAAAAAGCTGGTGTGAAATGCCAAGAAAAACTATTTCCCAAGAAATAATGTGATTTTTAACATCAGTTCCTGGCAGGCTGTCCCATGTGGAATTATTATGGTATCTTTAGCACCACAATTGACATGTTTAATAATTTTCATTGTGTGTTTGGGTCCCTTTGATGGCTGATGATTAAAGCAAGATTATAAGGTAGAATACATTTGCTTTTGAACACACAAAAAACACAACTTTCCCTTTCCAGATGCATTCATTTTAACTCTGTTTAGCATTCTCTAAATCTGTGGTTATTTATTTTTTCTTTTGAAATGCACTTATTGTTCTATTTCAAGAATGAATCGTATTCTATTGCTACCCCAAAATATAAGATAACAAAAAATGGTAAAAATTATTGCTTGTAATCTACTATTACAGGCAATCCAACCTGCCAAAACACAATTGCCATTTAATAAGGTGGTTTTTTTGAAAGAAGCCCTGTGAATACTCCATGAAAACTGAAGTCGCCCACAAATTCTGTATTTAAAAGACAGTGCTTCCTTTTAACCAGCCATAGTTTGTTGTAAATGACAAAAAAAATCCAATGGCATCTCTCTCCTTTTCTTTGTCAATCCTTGCAGTCTCCGTGGGCATTTAGATCACTCTGATGTGGGGCCTGGATAAATGTGGCATTTGCATTAGATATTGTCAAAGGCAGTGCTCAAAGGGGAGTAAATCAGAGATGTATTTCAGGAGGAGGAAAATCCTGGTACTACTTAAAAGCATTTCAGCAGAGGATTTTTTTATTTTTGTTCTTTTAGTCTTATGAATGCCACTGTTTCTGTTTTATGACAGAACAGAAATTTGGGGAGAAAGGAAATACGAGACTTGATTTCTTTACAACAATGTGTAAAATTTCCTCACTGGAAGCACCCATGGAGCAAATTCAAAAGTGCCAACATCATATTCAATGCTCAGTCCCAGTGACCAAAAATCTTACGCATTTCTGATTGCAGTAATTAGATTTTAATAAGTAATTGCAGGATGTTTGGTGTTTTTAAAAAAGAAAGTGTGAAGGATCAGAGGGCTTCTTCTTTGAAGAACAGTTTAATCTATTTGATCATATGGACTTCTGGTTTGGGGTGGCTGTTTTAAAACATCCCAGGTAGTGGGGAGTCAGGGAGACAGAAAACCTTTAACTGCTCAGTCTCCTGGCTCCAGCTCTGAAAATGAAGGAAAGACAAGGGCTCTCATCTGAAAACACGGCTCCACACCCAAATAATGCAACCTTTAAAAGTGTTTTCCATAAAATTCCTTTTTTGATTTCTCTATTTAAGCTACATTGAGCATAATACAGCCTGGGCAGGAAACAGCAGAGAAACCAAAGCTGAGCTCCCTCAGAATTTCTGCTGCTGATCCTTACTTTGGTGGCAAATTATTTCATATTTTTGGCTGAATTTTTTATCTGTACACACAGATGAAGGTGTGTACCCCCTCACTTTGAAGGATACAGCAACTCTGTAAAGTTACTTAGCTGGGGGGAAAAAGAAAGAGTTACCAACAGCCTACTCCAAATGTGTGCAGTCCTGATGCCTTGATACATTATTGTATGGAATTCGTCCCTGTTTTATTCCCTCAAATTAGTGCTGAATGCTGACTGACCATACCATTGACACATCTTTTTTTTCTCTCCCAAAAGCACACAAAAGAAGTGGGAAGGCCACAAACCCCTTTGAAAGAAACAACCTTGGAGCCCTGGACTCAGCCACAGGTAGGCTGGAACAACTTTTCTGATCAATTCTTTTTCTGTAGTGGTGGTTTCTGTAAGTATTCATGGAAATAATCTGCAAAGAAATGTTGCAACAGGTTGCTCTGTGGTTCTTCTATCACAGGTCAAAATGATTTGATTTGGTTTTGGCTGCCCAGACTATTGGTGGTGCCCTCTGAGGTGAACCCTGAGCCTCTCTCTAAGGGAAAAATGCCAGTATTGTCTTGCCTTCAGCTTGTGCTTAAAAAAATTTTGCAGAACTTGACAAAACAAAACTACTTTGATGGTTTGATTGGTGTGTCCATAAACTGTGGGCATCTGGTATAGAAATGAAGAGGTGGATGTTTGTTATTTTGAGAGGGAGGTTTGAGACCTCAACCTTTTGCTTCGTGAGGACTTAACTAAGAATAAAGCAATAATTAATTATGCAAAAAAAGTGATAAAAAAACATGAATATTAATATGTAATCTTTAACACAGAATGGGTTTGAATGTTTTGGCATTTACTTGAGCGAATTGTTTGATATAATTTTTTTCTGTGCAGGATTCCAGAGCTGTTTTTGCTGTTTGTTCCCCGTGTATCAGAGCACTGTACTGCACACGGGATATGTGGCTTCAGGGGTGGTGTGAGGGATAGAAAGAAGCAGTGAAATACAAAATCCTAGAAGTTGGGTTTGCTCTAGAGGCCTCTTCACTCCCAAAACTTGTGGGAAATACGGTGTGGGGATGGACAAACCCTCAGAGCTGTGTTCAAGGCTGGGTGCATTTCCCTCTGCTGGGTGCGATGCTGGCTGTGCTCCGGGACAGTTTGTGGAGCTGATTAAACACTGGGGCTCTCAAGTGATAAACTCATCCTGCAGTCACAGATACCTGGTGTTTATGGCTGTGCACGCAGGGAGGAGATGTCTGTCTGTAAAGGGAAGTCCCTCAGCCACTGCTGTCCCAAGCACAGGATTTTCCCCCTTTCCCAAATAAAATCTCCCAGGTACAGCAGGGTGGGTCACGGCCAAAGCTCCCAAACCCTGCATGCAGGGAGCTGCTGCTGGCAGCAGTGGAGCCCCATGGATCTGTGTGTGCAGTCAATAATGTTTATGAGCAGTCCTGCAGGGCTGGCCCTGCTCCTCCGTGTTAACCCTTCACATGCAGGAACAAACTGGGGGGAAAGGGCTGATGTACATCAGAGCAGCTGGTGGAGCACTGGGGCTGCTGGGCTCCTGTCTCCTCCCCTACAGCGTTTCCTCACCTGGGGCTGGGGCTGGGTTCTCTGAGAGGATTTTGGCCTCTGAGTTCAGAGGAATTGCTGAAGAAGCCCGGTCCTGGGGTTGCTGTTTAGTGGGGCGCTGGTGTGTGACCGTGGGTGTCAGAGGTGGATTTGGCAGCCACTTTTCCTTGGTGGTTTGTGTGACTGTTGCCAGCAGTCCTGTCAAGGAAATATCCTGTTCCTGACGGGAATCCTTGTTCTTGCTGAGTATACAGACCATCACCCTGTTGTTTGATCGCTTCTGAAAGCTGCATTTGCCACAGCTTTACTTAACAACCACAACAATTAAAATTCATGAAATATTTTTGCCATTCCTATTTATTTTTTATTTAAAAAATAGTCTGTTTTCTAAAACAAATACATACAAAGAAGCTAACGCTAATATGCTTTTTTTATTTCTTGGAGAGAAGAAGTGTAATCAACAAAATCAAAAACTGCTGGAACCATTATTGTAGCAGAAAATTAAATTAGTTGTTAATTCTTTCGTGGATGTAATTCTGGCCACTGCAAATCCCTCCTTAGGTATTTTGTATAAAGTGAGTAAAAATTCATGGCATGGATAAAAGCTTTGTCTATTTTATGAGCAACAGGCAAATGATCCAAATGGTGCTCATAAAGCAAATGGTTCCCAACTCTAAAAGGAGGAGAAATGTATTTAAAGGCTGCTGGAATGAACCACGAGCAAAGCCAATTCCTCTCTACAAAAAGGTGTTACTTCCATCAAAGTTTTTTGAATCCCCCACACGGCACACAAGGGAGAGACTCGCTACTTGTGTCTACTTAATAATAACAATAAAAAGATCATTTTGTGTGCTGGGGCTGCTGAGAGCTGCTGTGGGATGAGTTCTGTCAGCAGGGAGAGGATGGAGCAGCCCAGAGCAGGGTTTGTGTGTGGGGCCAGGGGGCAGGGAGCCACATCTGGCCCTGGAGAGCAGCAGGGGACAAGCTGGTCCCCATCAGCAGCAGGGCAATTTCACACAGAGCTTCCAGGCTGGGAGCACGGAGCAGGATTTGTGTGCCCAGGGAAGGAGGGATTTGTGCTGCCAGGGCTGCTCTTCTTTACTCGAGGCTGGGTCTTGGAAGCAGCCAGGTTTTCCCGGGAACTTTGAAGCAGCTCTGCAGTTAGGCAAGAAAAGAGGAGCTGTAGTGCTCTGTCAGGCTCGTTTCTTCCTCTGTGTGGTGGGGTGTTTGTTCCTGGTTTTACAGTTGTGTTTTTAGGGGGTTTTGGTTGGGGTTTATTAAGTTCACAGAGCGGTATGACATTGACATTGCAAGAAATCTTCTTTCCACGGCCGTGCCTTTTAACTCACAGTTTTCTGCATCTTTTTCTCTGTGAACTCAGTGAATGGAAACTGATGTTACTGCCTGGAAAATAAAATATGAGAGACTTGTTCCGATAAATTTGGGACAAGACCTTTGCAGATAAGGAACATGTGTGGGAGTAGTTGCCCAAATAGACTTGTCATCGGTTTACAAGCTTTATTTAAATGCTAAATACCATGTATTCCTGTGGTTATGTTTTTTTGCTGCTTTGCCTGATTAAACATTTAGCTGATAAACCCTGTCAAGGCTGTTCAGAGCTACTGTGGGTAAGATTATGTATTTATAGCCTCTAAATTTACAGTCCATTATAAACAGGACAATTTAAAATCAAAGTAATCTGTGATTGTTTAAATTTTTGAGGTGTCTGGTGCTGAATTTTTTGTGGCAGTGACACAAAATAATATCGGTCACCATGGTTCTGAATCAGAAACAAATTGTTTGTTCCAGATTTTGGCAAGGTGGGATTGTCCTCCCAGGTAACAACTGGATGAGACAGGGTGAGAGGAAATGGCCCAAAGGTTTGCCAAGGTTTAGATGAGATAGCAGGAAAAACTTCACTGAAAACATTGGAATTAGGCTGCCCAGGGAAATGGTGGAATCACCACGTCCTCTCCAACCTTCAAACCTCTAGGATTCAATAATTTCTAGGAAGTTGAATCTGGAAAGAGACAACAGGGATTTACCATTTTCTAATTGAAAAGGAACAATGCTTAAGTTTAAACTTCAGTAGTGGCAAAAAGTGAGGTTTGCCAGCATGACAGGTACAACAAAACTCCCACTCTTCAGTTGTAGAATATTTCTGATTTTTTTTTTTTTTTTTGGTGACTCCTACATCACTGTCTATTGTATGTCTCTCTGAAATACTTCATACAAGTAGTTGCTAGAGGTGTTCAACAGGGTAAAATGTGAGGTGCTGGTGCTGTAGTTTTTTATTTATTAATTTTAAGAGTGTTTTTAGTTGCTAAGATAATGGTTACAAAGCCAGCATACAGCTGCATCAATCTTCCTGGCCTAAATGCAGCATTATTAATGAACATATTAATTTATCCCCTCCCCTCATGCTCTTCCTCCTTCACTATTCACTCTGTCAGTGGAAAGTGAGACAATGATGAGCCTCTCCTCGAAGTTCTCTGGGAGGGTTGAGTGTCTGAGGACGATGATTTTCACACTTGTGTGTGTTACAAGAAGCTTCATCTCACACCAACAGGGCTTTATGGTAATAAATGTAGCTGGGGAATTCCACAGCACTGAGCATCACGAGCAGGAGCAACAAGATCCAGGCCAGATCCAACCCTTTGTGTCTCAAAAGCAGAAGAGGATTCTCCTGGATCTGTAGTTTTATTTTCTCTTTATTTGTGCACAGGGCACAGTCCATTTTTATTTATATATATATATTTTTAGCAAAATTACTTTTTCTGGAAAGTCAAAACCACTCAGACTCAAATCTAATTACAAATGATAGAGTGTAGGTTTTTTTTTTGCTCAATTTTAAAGAATCACTTTATAATCTTGGAACAGTGGATAACAACATCACTAATCCAATATTTTAGCAGTAAATACGTTTGATGATGGGAATTGCTACACTAATCTTATATCCCTCCACAGTATAGTTAAGAAATCCACAGGGGGTTTTGCTAATCAGTTTTTGTAAAGTAAATCAAGTCATGTAATTCTCGTTCCCTCCAAATGCCCGGCGATGCAGGCACAGCCATGTGCGGCACTTTTTGTTCTTTTCATCGGTTTTGAACCCTAATCTGCAGCCAGGCTTTCCCCTGAGCATTTCTGCAGAGAAAAGTCTCCAAGCACCCTCTGACAGAGATGTCTCATTAGGGGAGCTGGCAATTCACCTTGTTCCCCTCACCTCCTGCTCACTGGCAAAAAGCTGCCAATAATAAATATAATCCAACCACATTTGCTGCTCTACTTCTGATAAATATGCTTGAAGGTACTTATTTAGGCACTCATTTTATTGACAAGTGAGATATATTGCAATATGGCTTGTGGTTTGATCTTGGCTTTAAAAACATTCCAAGTTAAAATAGGTTGGTTTTTTTTTAAATTATAAAAAAAGTGTTTTAAATTAAGAATAAATATTAGCAACTGTGGTTAAATATTTGAAGAGAAGCAATTAATGAGGATTCTGTGGCTATTTTGTTCCCACAGTTTGTAGGTATTGAATTATTGTTCATGGAGTCCTGGTGTGCTCTGTTTGCTTGGGTCACAGCTTGAGCCTTTAGGACTCAAAACCAGTCAAAGTCAGAGTGAAAACAAAGCTTTATTGATGGTTTGGTGTCTTCAATACAAACTAGCCATCTAAACAGATTTATAGTCTATTCACACCTAGCTTAAATTCAGTATTTAGCATCTGTGTCCTCAAAATATTCCCATTTTATTTGGTGCCTTAATCAATTCAAATATTCCTTGGATATATTTCTTATTTAATGGAACTTCAGTTGTAATCCTGAGTGCTAACACAAAAGACTTGGTAAAATTAAAAACAAACCCAGTAATAAAAGACCAGATCAGAGTAGAAGGTGTGGGGATTCTAAGTGCAATTAGATTTCGCCTACATAAATATCTGAACTATTTTTGAGTACTCCAGTCTTAAAACTTGAAGCTTTATCTCTTCAAATGGAGGCCTCCCAAGCTTGAAGCCAGCTGGAAGCAGACAGCTGTTTTGGTGTGATTTTGGGTACCTTCAGGAATGAAATTACATTTTATTAAGAAGCCTAAGAGAAAAAAAAAAAAACCAAACACATCATCCCTGCCCTCCTGAACAAATAATGTATCCAGAAATCAGGGTGCAGCTCTGGAAGGTGACTCAGTGGAAAGGGGAATTAACAATTTCTTGTCTATTGATAGTTCCCCCAGCTTCCAGTTAATGTGGAATAGAGCACCACCAACTTGCCACATATAAACCAGTATATCAGCCTGCAGTAGGCCACTGGGAGTATTCAACTGTAAAATAAAGAAAGGTAATTACAAGATGTTTGCAAATAAAAATCTTAATTCTAATTAAATCAAGGCTTACTCCGCGGCGGAGCAGGGTTGCTGAGATTGCCTGGCCAACAGGAAGAGCTCTATTTGGATTAACCTGGTTGGATTTCAGACAAACTTTACGTATATATAAAATATTTTTTCAAGATCCAGTTTTGCCATAGTGCATGGCAGTGGAGGTTAGTCTCTGGTGCAGCTGAAAAGTCACTCAGAGAAAATAAGGACAAAAAGCAGCTGGCTCTCAGAGCTGGGAGCGCTGCATTTGCTATTGATTTCAGCAGGGGAGACTATTACAAAAGCAGAAAATAATTCCCATTTCATTTAAGTTTATCTGTCTGTTTTGCAGACCTGCTCGTGATTCTCTGATACAAAACCTCTCAATTTGGGCCAAGGTAGAGTTCTCTCATGAGTTAGAGTTAATTAAAGCGTCGGGATCTCCCCGGGGAGTTTCCGTGCCTCAGTCCAGCGGGAGCCGGGCGCTCTGGGCTTGGATCAGGCTGCTGTGCTCGTCCCTGTCACTGCTCCATGTGCTCCCACAGCCCAGATGTCAAAACTGCTCAATGGAAAATCAGCCTGCAGCAAGGGCTCCAGGTCCTCCTTGAAGTGTTTAAATCGTTCCTAAGTGGTTTGCCTTGTAGAATATCTTTTCCTTTTTTGTCCACCGTGACGGCGATGTTGTCTGCCTAATTCCTTTGGCTCACACTGTTAAATCTTTTCTTTCCTCTTGCTTCTGACATGTCAGTGTCGCTATTACAGACTCGAACAGCGGTGCAGAGAGGAAAGAATTGGTAGGAGGAGCAGGGAGCTCGGCTGTAGAGCATCACCTGGGCTCTCAGGCCAGCGTGCATGCAAGCTGTAACCCCAAAAAGCTGTCAGGGTGCCTCGGGCTGGGGCTGCAGGGAGGGAGCTGTGCTCCTCAGAGCACACAGGGCATTTACTCTCCTTTTCCTCACGCTGAGCTGGAGGAGATGGGCACTCAGCAGTGAAACATCCAGTGACATTGTTTAACAAGGGCAGGTAGACAGCTACTCCATCTCCGGAGCTGTACGAAGCCCTGCCAGTGTCTGAGTAAATCACATGGAGCTGCTTCCAGAAAATGTAGATGAAGTCTCTGAGCTGCTCAGTTACCCACAGGGATGCTCAGAATGGTTTTCCTCTCCACTGCATTTCTCTGCCATCACCCCTTTTGGCGAGGGAGCAGAGACATCCTCCTTACTTAGGAGAACGCCCCGAGTAACAAAATCATTAAGTGCCATTGGACTGTAACTTGCTGTGAGCCGTGCTCAACTTGCATAAATCTTCAGATTGGAAACACAAAGGAGCTGTGATTGATTGAGGTGTCCCTTGCCCAGTGTCCACCTGGCTGTCCCTGGCAGCTGCACGGGGAGGCAGGAGCTGTGCACAGGAGCAGATCCATCCTCGTCACTGCTCCACCAGCGTAAGGGTTTGGGCATCTGGGAGTGAGAACAGCAGCTTGAAAAGCCCTTTGGAAACATGAACATAATAAAATCTCTCTGGTGTTGTGCTTTAAATCTTAAATATGGTATTGGCTTCCATGAGGATCTTTGCATGGAGAGTGTTTGAGGGAAGGTTTTTGGAGGTTTTGGGTTTTCGACTCTCAGTTGATCTCCTGACCTTTTCTTTCCCACACTTTTTAGGAAACTTCTAACCATTTTTTTTTTTTTTAGTGGTGGTATTGTTGGTTGGTTTGCTTTCTTTTTAAGTGTAAGCATTCTTTTCCAATGTTTAGTAAGAACATTGTCTTAATTCCTGATGTCACAAATTTTGTCACAAATTAGTGTCACAAATTTTTCGTCCTGGATAGCAAACACAGCCATAAAGTCTTGTCCCAGGCAATAACAGAAGGAGACACTAAGTGCATCGTGAGCTCTTCACCTGCAGAGCTTCACTCCAGCTGTGATTCTCTAACACTGAATATTTTACTATTGGTCACGAAGGATGGAGGCTGCAACCCAGTGTCAGGGGACAAATTATTCATAAATGCCATGAAGGCTCCCAATGCACACCCAAACTCTCTCTCACACATCTTCAGTGCTGAAAAGAGATTTTGCCTGAATTTAGTTAACTGAAATATGGGATTTCACCAGTCCATTAAGTTATATGATTATAGTTTTGTGTCTGGAGGGGAGATGGTGGCTCTGGGTTGTCAGGTTGCTCGCCCTCTCAGGCAGCTCCTCATCTGCGAAATCAGTTGTTTTTCTTGAAGGATATTTTATGGTCTGATTAATTTTTTGTCTGAAAATTGTTGCATATAAAGCAGATATGCTCCAACTTGGTGCCCCAGTGCCTATAATGTAATGGGTATTATGGACTCATTCAATCCCAAATGAGATTAACACCAGTGCTCTCTCCATCTGCCGTTGAGAAAGAATCCAATAAACAACGAGGGGAGATTATCAGAGTCAGCATTTGCAGTGGGTTTTAGCTCCTGCAAGGAGACTGGGACCCTCTCAGAGGGCACAGGTGCTGCTGTGCCCGAGTTGAGTCCTTTTAGTTTAGGGTAGCACTGCCCTTTAAAATGGACATTTCTCTCTCCTCAGGCTGTGCCTCATGAGTTCACCGGGCAGCAAAGCCTTCTGGGCCCTTCTTGCTAAGATTTTATTGGTTTACTTCACCTAAAAGGGATTTCAAATCAGAGAAATAGTGACAAATCCAAAGGTGCTGTGGAGACTTTACCTATTCTGACAGTTTTTGATTGCAGACTGAGATGCTGAGCTGGGAATGTCAGAGTCCAGCCTGGCCACAAGGCTCCCCTGCCTGTATCCCTTGATCTGCACCCAAATATCTGTGAAACGTGCAGGGACACAGGTGTGCCCCTCACCATTAATTCCACCCATGACACCTTCCTCCAGATCCTTTATTTTGTGTTCCCCCATGTCCTATTTCTGCAAAGCAGGAGCAGTTCCTGATTTTCAGGCTGTAGGAGTCCCAGCCATCTCTGTCCCTCTGGCTGAGCCTGCCCCTGTCACTGTCCAACAGCACAAGTTTGTGACACAGTTGGAGACAAATTACAGGCAATCTCAAATAGATGGTGGCCTGGTCTCAGTTGCCACAGAAATGGTGTTTCCAGCCTCCATTCTACCTGCTTGGGACTGAAGGACACAGATGAACAGCAGAATCTGTGTGCTAACTCAAAATAGATTTTTATAACATAGTATTTGTCTTTTCATAGGAAATAAAATGGTTTTGGTTGGCAGCTAACTCTGCCTTGAAGAAGGGAGGGAGTTTTTGGGTGTATATAATTCTTTCTGCGGATGAACTTCCTCATTTGGAAGGCTACTATAGCATTCTTCCATGCTGCTATGAATCAAAACTGGGTTCTGCTGGAATTTTACAAACTGTTTGTTTATTAAGCTAAATTAAGAAAAATACCATTAGAAAAGGATGCCAAGCTCCAGACAGTAGGTGTTGGTGCTGCAGATCAGCATCTGTAGTTTGGAAAGTGAGCAGCAAAACTTTACATTTTGGCTTTGTTTGGAAATGCCTTTATGCTTTCCCAAATACCACAATTAATTGTTGTGCATTGTGCTGTTTTTCTAACTCTTAACAGATACCAGAAGTTTCCCAGACTCAGAAAAGAATTAATGTTGCAAACAGTCTGACAGTGGTTGGTGTTTGCAGCAGAATTCATCATCCCTGAAAAGATGCATATTCTACTGCTTTGTTTTGAAATCCATAAATTTCCAGAGTACTTTGTAATGCCCTGAATTTCACTATATATCTGCAGTACAGATGGTGCAAACTACGAGGCAGAAATTGCACTTTGTTTTATTTGTCATGCCCTCTCTTTGTGCTGCTGCTCTCCCCCGGGATTTGATTCTAAATTTCTCTTCACTCTTCAGCAAAGACTCACATAAATACTGAGGTTCCACCATTTGTGGAAACTTCCTCTGCCCACAGTCAGTCATTGCCAGGGACAGGGTTGGTTCTGGGTGCTTATTTTAAAGGTTTTCAGGGCAATATCCTAATCTGAAGTGCTATTACCAAATTATTTAATTACTTATTACCAAAGTGTTTGCACTGTGGGGACATTTTTAGTACTGGGTTGTTTATCTGGTAACATTTCACACTTATAGGAGTTCAAAGAGTAAAATGTAGTTATTTCTTTATAAGAAAACCTCATTGATTTTCTAATCAATTTCTAATCAAACCTAATGATTTTCTAAAAACTGTTTTTTACAGTGATCCTCCGTCATGTCCATGCTAAAATTTTCTTCTTCCCAAGTTTTATTTTTGAGTACTGAGGATTATTTCACAGAATCAGCTAAGTTGGAGAAGATCTCTGTGCTCATCAAGTCCAAGATCTATGAAATCTTTGCCATCCAGAGTGGATTCTTATGTTTTATCTGTGCTGATTTGGTTTCCCTGCTGAGCAGCCTGGCAGGTGGTGCATCAGGAGTCAGGTCTCAGCCAGAGCAAGGCTCTTGCTTCTTTTGAATTCTGATTATATTTTTCTTTAACCACTTTCATTTGTGTTCCTAACCCACAGATCTCTGCCTAGTTAAGTAAAAGGATGCTTTATGATCTGTTTCATTCTTTCTATTTCAGGATTTACAAGTGCTGTGACTTGGAAACATCTGAACATTGTTCTTTTTTTTTTTTTTGTGAGGAGAAGCAGTGAGAGAGGGAAGAGTTTTCTGGCTTTCTCTTTTCAGAACCCAGCTAAAACGCTCAGCTTCTGGGCTTGGCAGTTTTACAGCAACTTGATAAAATAAAAATAATCGTGCCATCACTATTTTATCTTCCTCCTTTCAGATGTGCTTCCTTCAGAATTGCTTCTTCCTTTCATATTTGTGGCACTGTGCTCAGCAGCGTGGCAGGCTGTTCACAAGCTCTGCCAAGCTGAGGATTTGAGAGAAAGTAAACAACTCAGTTGGAAACACGGATAGCAAGAGTTGTGGAGACTCTAAGAAGCAGAGATATGCTGCTGTATTATACAAGAGTTCACTTAATGGAAAAATGCTGTTTTCCCCTTCGAAGGAATGAATCTCTTGCTGGCCATTGTGAAATAAGCCAGCCGTGCCCAGCACTCTCCCCAGGCAACTTCTCTATCAAGTTTTTTTTGTAGCACTCATCCTGATTAAAGGGGGAAGAAAGGATTTTTTTGCCTTCAGTTAGAAGATAAAACAATATTTATAAGGAATAAAGGCACATGCTAGAACCACCTAGAGAGAGCTGATAGAAGGAGCTGGGAGATTCCCGAGGGAGCTGCAAGATGGGCAGTAATTGAAGGAGTCTTTATGTAAGAAAGTTTTTCCTCATATATTCTTCAAATATTAGTTTACTTGCAAGTGATATTTATTCCATTGGCTACAAATCCATTAGTGATGCTTTACTCTGGCAGATTTTAGTTTTTGCAAACAGGCTTGATTTAACTCAGCAGCTTCTCAAGTAATTTGTGGATCACTCCTACCCTCACCAAATGATGAAAGACAATTCTTAATTATCTTCCTAGAGAGGAGGTGGGGCTTAACTTAAGAAACATCTTACAAACCTTGTCTAGTGCAGTTTTCCTGAGGAATAAAGATTGATCTTGGAGGATTTGTCTCTTCCTGCCTCTGCTGTGCTGCTCCTGTGCAGGCTCTAACTCATTCCATGTCTCCACAATGTGAGAGAGATGAAGCTCAGATTAGACCCCAGAGTTATTACTTTTTATTTTTAAGTTCATCCTTAGGTTTGTGAAGCCCTGAGACATCTATATTAGTTTAAGGCACTGCAGGTAACTCATGCTGTATGTTTTGCTGAATTAATTCATCCCTCTTGGAAGCATTCTTCAGGTCTTCAGGGATAAGCTTTCACTGAAAGACCTTAGCAGACATTTCTACCATTTTCTGCAGTGATATCTCTGCTTTAGAAACCTCAGGATGTGTTTGCATTTAGCATAGTGCATATCAGTTGCACTCAGATATCAGAATTATTGGACAGCGTGGCTTAAGTTATACTTACCAACTTTTTGGACAGGAAAAAGGTTCCAGTTTTTTATTATCTTGAGAGATGATATTTTTAAATGAGCCAGGTGTATCTTAAATGTGTTTCAGTAACTACCACAGCACTTACACAGGTCCTCACTCGATGATCTTCCTTCTCCAAATAAATCAAACTCCCTTGGAAGGGAAGGGTGCCAGTCAGGATGGTAAGGAGAGAATGAAGAGTACAGAACATCTTCTTTTGTGATGCTGTGGCAGAAACAGGGCAAACCTGTGCTGGTACATGGGAACATATACAAAACAAAGAATGCAGCAGAAGACCGAACAAAAAGGGCTGCAGAAAATAAATGCTTCTGAATTAGTCTGTTTAGCTATGATAGATGCCTTGTCAACCTGCTGCTCCTAAAAGCTAAATACATGAGTTGGAGGGGAAAAAAAAAGAAGCCAATTGAAGAAAATCAATCATTGGGGTGTAGGCTATTAAATGTTGACATGTGGTAAAGGCTGGTTATACTGCTCTAAAACTTTGGGGGATAGCAAAACACCTTTGAGTAAACTTAGACTCTTTAAATCAAAAATGAAAGTTTGTTGTTTTTCTTCATGGCATGATATGTCAGGGGCCAGTATTCTCAGAGACTGTTACACAGTGTGAAATTGCTGGTTCACTCAGTTCTTTATATTTCTGACCTTGAGATCTGGATCATTACAGTCGATGCCCCTGACAGAACTGCAGAGTTCAGACTGGGTCGAGGTTCTGTAACAATAAAAATTCTGTAGTTTTTTTAGTTAAATAACGAGCAATAATGTTGGCACAAAGTGAAAGTCAGGTAAGTGATTAATTTCTTTCTGTAGGGAGCAGTGCACAGGAAGGCCACGCAACTTCTCCATTTGTTTTTCTTCTACAGCCAAAGAATTTGCCACACAATTGCATGAAAATGCAAACTGAAGTCCTAAGGAGACAATGTTTCATTGGACTCATTGGAATTGCTTTCTTAAAATAACAGAGCTCCCACTGATTTCTACTTCCCCAATATGTTCTAGACTGTAGGGTTGAAATTGCTTAAATTATAGAAAAGAGGGAGAGCATGTGGGGTGTGTTAAGAGCGTGGAGATGCAGGGCTTCAGTTGCCTGTTTCCTTGTTATTGATCTGCTGGGTTATTTGGGGGTTCTGCCTCTTCCCAAGGGCTCAGGAATGATGGTCAGCATCTGCTGGGTGAATGGTGACCAAATTTAACTGTGCCAGTGCCTAGGAAATGCACTTCTTAGGCTAGTCAGAGTTAGAATAAACCAAGGGATGCTAGGTGATGAACAGCAGTCATCACAAAGGGCTTCACTCACTAGATCTACCAGGAAGAAACAGGAAAACAAGGAGCAAAAACCTGCTGTGCCTAACCCTGACTGATGGTGAGTTCTTCAAAAAGATCTGGGATCCCCAAGGGAAACTGCTCTGGCTCCCTTCTCAGGCTGCTCTGATCTTTGGGTCAAATTTTACAAGGCAAGGGCAGCAGGGTGTAAAAAGTAGTTGCTTAAATCATTACTTTAGTATTCTTCTGGAAGTCCTTCTGGCAGGGTGTTTACCTCAGAGTTAGCCACAGTTTCCTGACACAAAGAAGAAATTGCCTCCGAATAAAAGCCCCCCGGAAACGATCAATCTTCCATAGCAGCAGTGAGCTGCTGGAACAGAGAGCAAAAAGTTATATTGTGTGTTATATGGCCTATTAGAGACTCCTGGCATGGCTGCAGAGGAGTCAGGGCTTCTCTGGGCACTGGAAGGAGCTAAATATAAAAATGCTAATTAAGCCCAGACAAAATTAATTTTACAGCATGTTTCCTACAGGTAACATCCCATGGTCGTGGCAGATTTTATGGAGAAATTAAGGCCAGATGAAGAAATGGCACTGCTGTTGTACATCTGGTTTTCCCAGGAAACAAATCACACAGAATATTCTGTGGTGACCTTACCTGCATGAGGCAGAAGGGATTTTTCAAATGGTAGTGGTGGCTGTAAGGGTTTTCCAATTTAATTGTGGTTGCTGGTGAAGGAGGTGCAGAAATGCACCTTTGGCCTGTGTTACCTGTCAGAGCCCATTCATTTAAGATCTTGTTAGTAAAGCTGGAGTTCAAAAGGCACCAAGTGGGACAAAGGCCCAAGAGAGCTCCCCAGGGCAGGAGGGGTGTGCTGGGTATCCAGATATCCTTCCCCAAAATGTTGGTGTGTGTCACCCACAAGCATTTGCAATCCCTGTGTGTTGAATGGAACTTTAAAATTACTTTAAAACAAAGAATTTCTAAGCTTGTAATTGGATTTTCTATTTGTTTGTTTGTTTTTCTTCTGCTAGTTGCCTACTTGATGGAATTTTGTTTTCTTATACTAATTGTTGTTCAAGAAACCCAGATTAGATTTTCTTATAATGACTTTGGAGATGCAAAAGAGTAAGGAGACTCAAAACATTTTAGGAAGGCAAAGACAGCTGGAAATTTAGAAATTCCTTGAATTTGTCCAGAATTTTTAGTCTATGTTCTTTAAATTCAGGGAACTGGAAAAGTTTAAGGGTTTGTTTTACTGGTAAAATCTTTACTTTAAAATAGATCCTTGATGTCATGCATGAGATAAATCATAGCAGGGGTTGTTTTGACACTCTGGAGTGTTGTTATATTATGCACTGGTTTCCCAAGAGATCTTAAAATTTAACAAGCAGAGGCCAGTGTGAGTAATGAAATGAGGCAGCAGTGTAGCCATTTCAATTACACTTTTATTACACAGCCATTCTTCCTACAGTGCTTTAGACTTTCTGCAATGCTCACCAGAGGATGAAGTGCTTGGTGTGAAGGAAGGGCAGCTCTGACTCCCTGCCTAAGTGGGCACTGTGATTTCTACTGGCTCTGACAGCAGGGCTGGGGCTGCTGCAGCTTGGAGGGAAGGGATGCTCTGCTTAGCTCGAGTGGCTGACACCCTGCTCAGAGAATCATTATATTTGATAGTTATTAATATTGGTAGGAACAGAGGTTTAGGTTCCTCTGGTTTGTTTTGAAGATGATGTTTCAAGTCTGTGGTTAACAGTGATTACTTTTTTTTCCCCCTCTCCCCAGTTGGCCATTATAACAGCTTCACTATTAATCATGCTCCTTATCTTTTTTCACTGCTTATCTCATGGTTATCTGCTTGTAGGATGAATTATTCCTGGATGTTTATTTCTAATATAGGCTACCATCTAGAAAGGCTATTAAATATTTTGAGGAGTTCTAATGTAACTTGTACTTTAGATTGTGAACATAAGTTCTCTCTTCGTGCCCACAGACAGCAACAAGGATGTTCTATGTGGAAATGCACAGTTCAACATCTGAAAGTTTAAAACATCTTTCTAATTTATTCCATTTTAGGGAGCAATTTGAAGGTGTCATAAGGGATCATATTAAAATGACTTTGCATTTAGGACTGCAATAACTGCACCAGGCAGAGGAACTCCTTTTGGGCTACACAGGACATTAAACAGCTTTTGTGTCAATTTATCTTTTGCTCTCTGCATGCTTCAGGACAGGTGCCCAAGGGTGATTTCTTGAGCCCTGCCAAGGCAGTGGCCAGTGCAGGTGGCACCAGGGATTCACTGGGATGTTTTGGACCGTGCAGGGATCACCTCTGCTCCCCTCCCGTGGAGCTGCTGCCGTATCCTGCTCAGCCTGGGGTGATTGGGGTGATTAAATTCCCATCAGAACACACCAGCTCTCCTTCCAGCGCAGCGTTATTAGAAATCTCCCTCAATGTCGAAGATAATTGTTAATTTAGACCACTTGTGTCTTTCTGAGATTAGCAAGAAGGGAATCTATTTTTCCTCCTTTTACCAGCAGCCCTGTTAAACCCTTTCCTGAATGGAAAACAATTACAGGTCTCCACTGACAAGCTACAATTTTTTCAGTTCCTGAAATGTCGTTTATAATAACAGCAATGACTAGCACAGCACACCTACAATATCTGTGTTGTGAGGGAACTCTGATTAGAATTTCAGCTGGTACCAAGGGGGGAGCTTTTTTGCAGAAGGAGGCAGCTAGGCTGTTATTCGTGTCCACAGCTACTCTGGCTAGCAATGAATATTCACGTTTCTTCTAAAAAAAAATATAGAAATTTGACAGTGTAAATGCAAACTGACGGAATATTATTAAATTCTTCTGATTAGAGACCAATGTGCAACATTTACCCCTTACAGAAAGTATTGCCAGGTGTAGTGAGAGCACATGAGGGACAAAATTCAATTTTAGAAAATGCAAAGGAAAAATTATTTTTTTTCCTCTCTATTTGCTATTTCTGCTCTGAGGAAAAAAAAAAAGTGCAAAAGGCTGACAGATCTAGTGTTTGAGAGCAAAACTGTATTTCTTTGCCTGTCTTATGCAGGTTTTTTTTTAATTTTTTTTCTTTTTAACAAGCATATGTAAAAAAAAACCTCCTAAATGTGCTGGAATGTGCATGGAGCTCACGGTGCAGGTGGAATTCAAGAAGTTTAGGAGCTGCATGCCTGCACAAATACCCTCAATAAGCATTGGGCACTCTTATTTTCCCTTGTAATGCCTGTGATCTGGAATTACCCATTTGTTATGCACCCCTTTTTTACTTTGCTTCTGAGCTCAGAAAGGAGCATTTTGTGGGACAAAATAAAGTGAATATCTTGATGCGAAGAATTTCAATCAAAATTGCTTCTCAGCCATTTAGCCAGCCAGCCTGTTCAATTTTGGCTGGATGACACACTTCTCTGCTTCCTTTCACTTTTGTTAATCATTCCCATAAAATACACCAGTGCAGCATAAAGAATGTTCCATCTGACAATATGCAAACGTATTTTCCAGGAATAAATTAGGACATTTCCCAATGCTCCAGCACATCACTGTTTAATATAGGCCAATAGATCAAAGGCAACCACTGTAGTTTCCCTCCTGGGGCTGTTAAAGCCACTATAAATGTGACCCTTTCTAATATGTGCTGTATTATTTAGAAAGCCAGAGTTAATCTATTCAGGAAGTTGTTGAATTTGGGCTTCTAAGTTCTCATGGAAGAAGATGTCTCTGGTTAAACAGAGCCAAGCATTTCTTCACATTTCTTGTGTTGAGCCCTCCAGTGGTTCAGGCAGCTCTCACTTTGCTAAGGAACCCAGAGAGAAAGATACAAAGGATCAAAGTTTTATATTTGGGTTTAATTTCTGCAAAGCAGTTTCCTCGTTCTGATGGTAAACTGCATTTTAGTGATTATATCCAAGGGATTTCCCTCACAATAGAACATGACTAAAATTGGTGTGTGTGTGTGTAGAGAAACAAGGAATGCTGTGTATGACTGGAAAAGTTTGATGGAAGTGTGTGCCCCACTCTGAGATATTCTTGTAATGTATTCACCACAGCAAGTAAGTACAAAAATTTGGGAGCTTCCCTAGAAAGTTATTGATTAAAATGTTGTATTGACTAAATAATAATGCAGTAAAAGTCATCTCACCACTGAATTATCAGGATCTTATTATGAATTTGCAGTCTTTCCTAGCATTTGGGTGATGCTGTGCTAGCTTATTGTGGAATTACTGTGATAAGAATTGGGGGGAAAGAAGAACAGGTGATTTTATTCTGTTATGGAGGTCAGAATGAAAAAAAAAAAATCCAAACCAGCACATCCTCTTTTGTTTTTAGCAGTGCTCCAGGTAAAGAAAGTCAAAAGGTTCCTAATATGCAGTAAATATTTCATAGATTAGGAATGGATGGTAAGGCTTTTTTGGTTTTTGTTTGGTTTTGGGTTTTTTTTTTTTAATTTGTAGTAAGAGAAATCTGGAACAGCCATGGTTCTCTGCCAAATCTTCAACCCAACTTACAGCTATGTCTGTTATCTCTGCTTTCTGACCAGAAGCTGTTCATATCCAATTCGTTATGAGCATAATATTTATAAATATATATTTATATATATTTATATTTATAATATTTACTGGTTTTCAGGCAATTCTGCTTATTTCTGTAAATTCCTGCCATGTTCTTTCTGCCTGGTGTCCACGCTGGGGGATGTCACAGCACTGCCAAGATTGATGCTCAGCCTTGGGCTCAGGCATTAACTGACCCAACCTTCTGATTGAACAGTGCAATAGAACTCCACAGCTCTCCATTCCTTCTCTGTCATGCACTGGAGATATTTATTATCCTCCCTTACACAATTTAGTGCACTTTGGCATATGCTCAGATAAATGACATCAAAGATTAGTGAGGTCTTTTATTTTCCCCCGGAGACTGGAATTTAACATTGTGAAACTTCACCAGCGTTGCTGTCCCCACCCACCTCCTGTTTAAAACTCACAGGATGTCAGTTGAGGAATGTTTGCTTAAATCAGCACTAAAAAAAGCCCCTGCAATCAGAGTTTCAGACATATTCAAGAGTGGCTGATCACAGAAATCACTTCTTTCTGCCGGTAAACACGCTGAAGTGGTTGCATGCTCTGGTTGTTAATACATTCAGGGCTGTGTGGCAGACTTGCTGTTTCTGCCTTTCCTAGGCATGGTCTCACAAGTGTTCTGCGATTTAATGAAATCTCAAGGAGCTGAGGTAAAGCATCGGGTTCAGTATAAACAAATCATTTGTTACATAAACAAATGAGGTCTAAATTACGGTGATTTTTCAGCTGATACAGATGAGTGCAAGGTAAACAGGCATTTGCTTCACACCATGTAGCTGCAGGAGCACACATGCATTGAGGTGCTGGAGAGCACAGGCTGCAGCTGGGGCATGATGGAGACTTGGTCCTTCCTCTGCTCCCTTTCTGTCTGAGGACACAGCTCTGTGGCCCACGAGGAAATCCTTCCTCTCTTGCCACCCTCCCGTGGGGGGTGATGGATGTGGAGCCCTTAAATTTTACAAGAGCTACTCATGCCAAATGAGACAAAGGAACCTCAGCCTTTTTCTTCACTTGAATTTCATTTCTTTCCCTTGCGTAGTTTTTTTGATCTGTGAAAAAAATAATTATTATTTCATAGAATTGGATCAGTTGAGAAGCAGAAAACAAAAGAATAAAATAAAAGAAAAATCTTGATTCTGAACTTTCCTGACATTAGTGCTACAAGGCTAGAGCAGCTCTAACTCAACTCTTGGGTTATGGTCTTTTCTTCTTCAACGAGATGTTTTATAGACAAAAAATTACTCAATTCCTGTGAGGCTGGAACTCTGGTGGCCACTTTGAGATGTCTTTGGGGAATAATCAGACTTGGAAAATAGGTACAGGATGTCAGAGGGTAGGTCCAATGGCCCAGGACTGCCCACAGACAGACACAATGTGGTTATAGGATCTCTGTATCACGTGAATTTAAAAGAAATATCCTTATAACTCAGAAGGGACTCCTGTTAGTGGGGTTGATTGTTCCATTTACTGGCAGGGATGCTAAAAGCTCTTTCTTCCACCTTGGTGGCCAACAGATCTGTGTCTGGAGTGCTGGATCATGTGTAGCTGTTTTTATCAGGCAGAAAATTATTCCTTTTAGCCAGCTTGACCTTCACTTGGACTGTCAGCATTGTTTGGTTGTTGGCAATGACACACATTTACTCCAGCTTGGTGGAGGGAATATTTTCCTGACCCAAATACAACTCTCCCATGTGTCTGTAGCACAGAGCTTGTAAAATACTCTCTTTTTCTTGTGCTTTGCCTCTAATGGTTAATAGTAAACCTAGTGATGAATGTGAGCAAAAGGGTGGCAATTATAATTTCATTAATCACCTAATAATTGGGGTCCAGGGCTCAACTGTGACTTTAGCTTCTCCATCCTAAGGAATTAGAGAGAAATTTCTATTAATCACCGTGTCCCAGCTGCTGACAAGGCCAGTTCTAACAATAGATCTAATCATTTCAAGATGCATCACAATTAGTGTGAGGAGGATAATGGAGTTTGCCTGATCCAGCCTCCAGTCCCGGGGCCCGCAGGAAGGAGCCGCTCTGTTCCATTTACCTCTAAATGCCTTAAAGTCAGGCTTCCCTGGGGGTTTATAAACCTTTCAAGCTTTTCACAAACTTCACCTGACTTGTGGAGCCTGCAGTGGGCTGTCCCTGGTGAAAGGGGGCTGCGGTTGTTGGGTGGTGTGTGCCACATCTGGAGCAGGAGGTGTCGCAGTGAAGGATGCGGCGTTTGTTCACAGAAAAACATCTGGCCGCCGTTCCCTCGCTGCGCCTCGGCTCCTTGAGAAGGTTTGAGCAGATGTGTGGTTAAGTGGTGGATTAGGAGAGAGTGCTGTGCCTGATTTTGTGTAACCAAAGAGCAGCTCAGTGACGCCGTTACCACACGAGTGTCCAGCCACGCTGCAAACAGCAAATGCATCTTCAGCCGCGAGCGCGGGCCTCCAGCTGCTGGGAGCAGTGTTTGTAGGAACCCTCCCGAGGAATTCTTTACCTTCACTGGCTCTCCTATCTGCCCTAAGTATATAAATGAAGCCACCAATGTGTGAGCAGCATTCTGAAAATAACGACTCCATGCATGGAGAAATAATGAATTTTCTAAATTCAATCTGTGGGGATAAGGCAGAGGTATCCATGTCTAAGATACTGAAATGATGTAGCAAAGGCAACTGGGATAATAATTTGACATCAGAAGGAAGCTGGCATAAATGGGATTTCAGGGAGTTGTATACGTTTTCCAGAGGTTTATTTAAACTCTTCTCAGGAAAAAAGAAATTTGTCAGAAGTGTAAAAATCTGTTGTTGTGGTAAATCTCTACAGAAGTCTTTGGTTTTGAATGGAAGATTAGAAGGGATCTTCTAAAAACAAAAAGCATTTTTAAAGTTTTCATATTAAACCTTCTAAGCCACAAATTGTGTATGATTTTAGAAGTGGTTCCATGTTGCAATATTCCCATTCTTATCCCTTGGTCCAAATTTTCAACCTAATGCTTTTCTACATCAATGGCAATTTTTGGTGTTCTTTGTTAATGGTGATAGCACTATGTCACCAAGGAGCAAATAACTCCAACACCCACATTTATACTCCCTTTTAATTTATTTGGGTATATAATGAATATATAACATTGTAAGAAACTTAGACAAATCTTAAAACAGTTGTCTTGCTTTGCTGATCATGTTGAAGATCAGAGCATGGAAAGAAATTTAAAAAATCCACAAACCTATTTATTTGCTCTTATTGTACCTATATCCTTTCTTCTCCTAATGTAATTTTCTTCCTTCTTTCTTTCACAGTTACACAGATTTTTTATATTGTCTATAAAGAACAAAGCACTATGACATTACACCCTGAAACAGGGACCCTTCAGATCCACACACATCAAAATGACTCCAGAATTAATTTCCTTGATGAGGGATGTATATTGCAGTGAATGCTTGTGTGTTTTTATCGGCGTGCACTTGAGACTGGCAGACAGTTCTCGGGGCAGTCAATTTCCAGTACTCCTTGGGTCATGAAAAAGACTTTTTGTGCTTTCTTCCATGAGTACCATAAATAATGAATTTTTTGTATTTGTCCCTTCCTTGTAGGGACTGAGAGCAGCAGCAGCCGTGACGTGGCAGGAATTGCCATTTGGGATCCTGCTGGCAAATAAATATAGTGTAGCAAAAAGGTGTCATTACAATTCCTTGTGTTGCCCAGGTCGTGAAAGGCTGTGATTCATTAGCACCAAATATGCTACAGAACATAACTGCTGCAGCCTGAAGTTGTACAGAAATGGGAAGGCAAGGAGAAAATGGATTTTAAAAAGAAGGAAGCTGGGGGGAGGAAGGAAGTCCCTCTAGCCGCGGTTGAGGATATTCATTTTCACTTGACATTGATAAAATGAATATGCAGTAAAAATGAATATGCAGTAAAGAGAAATTATGTAAAAATCACTGTAGAGATGAATATTAGGAATAGCCAATATTCATAAACATTTGCATAGGATTCTTTTATGTCCTTTATGATTGTTCTTTCGTTGTGTCTTCCAGTCATAACCTCCTCAGTTTAGGAAAAGGACGTGTCACAATTTGTGACAGATTTATGGTAATCAAAACGTGTGTAGGTTTTACCTTTCTCTTTGTGAGAATATATTGCTTTAAAATGTGTGCCCTAAAAAGAGTTTTGGGTGTTTTAGCTTGGTTCAATAAAGGAAATCCTTCAAGTATGGGGGGACGATTAGGACATGAAGATTTTCTTATGAATGATGTGAGGAATTTTTCTTCCCATTTATACCAACCTTTCAGACCCCTAAAACTTCTTCAACAAAGGGCAGAAGGATAATAATTACTGGTTATATGGTGGTTTTGTTTAGACAGGCAGGAGAATACATTTTTTCATCCCCCCCATCCTACACTTGGATTAACTTTGGATTCTGGTCCTTTCTCATTGTTTCAGTGTATTTAATTTGCTCCCTCAGTAAATTTTGTTGACACTTTTTGCTTGCTGTAATTTAGGATTTCAAGTTCACCTTGAGCTAGGGCTGCATACCAATGGAGGAAACCTTTTAATTTTTTAATTTTAATTTTTGGTGGAAGGTGTGTTTGCAAGCAGGTTCTGTGTCCTGGTGTAGAATATCATCTCTACAGCCTTGTGCATGCCGTGTTTTATTATAAGGATTTTTAGCAAGAAATGTTTGCTTTCTCTTTTTTTTCTCCTGCTGGTTCTTTTCTCTAACCTGGCAGTAGTCTCATGTTTGCTAGAGGTTTTTTGCAATATAGGTGCAATCTGTGGAGAATATATAACATTTCCAGTAAAAGTAATTCTTATGTCAAGACATGGCAATGTTACAGACTGTAAATTTTTACTTTACTGCCAACCTCTGCCATATTTTCCTTGCTGCTCTGTGCAATCCTCTATTGAGCAAAATATTGTCATTGTTATTCTTTAAATAGTATTGGGACATAATTTCAGTGGTAGAAAGGTAAAAATGCCTCAGTATCTCCTTCTTATTGTGTTTTTGACTCGTTCCACTCTGCAGTGTTTTTCACTCTGTAACAAAGGGGGCATTGCCTGGTAAATGTGGTATCTTATTAGAATCTCATTAGCATTCTTTTTTAATGTGTGCTGCAATTCAAGTATCAGAGGGGAGCTCCCTTGCCCAATTAGTGTCATTGCTTACCTGAAGACTGCTACAACACAGAGTAGTTTTATTTATTTGGTCATAACTGCCGTGGCAGCTGGGAGCCCCAGACCTGTGCTAGGTGTGAGAATCTTTCCAGTACTGGAGTTTTCTTGAGGATTTTTGTTGACCTTCACTCTCCCTGTGCCCATTGCAGAGGTTCCCATCAGATAAAGGTGAGGCAGCCTGGGCAGATCCTTTGTTCCATTCAGGCAAAAGGAACATCTGGGGCTAAAGGAACATCTGGGGGTCAAGGGAGGCTGTGTGGGGCAGCTCTGATCCTGCCAGAGGGGCACATCCCATGGATCAGACTGGTGAGTTCTGAGGTTTTAGAATGATTTACCATTGATTTGATAGGGTTATTTTGTTTTTGGTTTTTTTTTTTTTGGTTTTTGTTTTTTTTTTGGTGGTTTTTTTTTTGGTGCTTTTTTTTTTTTTCACTATAGAGACTGTATGAGGAATATCAAGCCATTAACTCAGTTTTATAAAATATTATCTCAATGCAACCAGTCGGAAATGAAGCTGCACTTACCCTTTCCCATCACTGGAGACTCTGCCAGGCAAAGTGCACAGGACTGTGGGAGGATGAAGATGAACTTTCCTCTTCCTCAACCCATGCCGAGTGTTGCAAACATGCAGTAAAGTGAGGGAGCTCCTGGAGCCAAGGTGAATTATTTCTGAGGAGCTGCTGGGAGCACAAAGCAGCCCATGGTGTCCCAGCTGGGCTGATGGGGCACTTGTGATTTATCAGCAAACCTGAGACACCCAATTGATTTCAACTCTGCCTGCTGCAATTCTGCCTTGGGGCACGACCTCGGAGATGTCAGGTCTATAACAGCACAAACATAAATCCTGTGTCTCCCCAAAACACTCCCAAATGTCAGCTAGTAATTAAAATTTGCATGGAGATGGGTGTACCTAGCCATCCACACGAGCTGTTTTAGAGTTCCATATGTTTGGTGTATTTGCATTATTTAAAGTTTAGGCTCTACATCTAGTTTGGGGAGGGTGTGCACACTCCTCATTTAAATTGGTAAGGATCCATATTTCAGATGCATTTTCAGAATTGCGTGACTGCTAATTTTAGGAGTGAGGTAAATGCCTAAATACCTTGGAGGACCAGAGAAGAGCTATATATTTTTTTTTAAAAAAGTCTTTTACTTCTTTTATGAAAATTTGAAGCTCGCTGGAATTTTCCTCTTGAGCTAAGAAACTCTCAAGCTTTTCAAAATTGAAAGAAAAGTTAGGAAGGCACTTTTCCCATTACCTCAGAATTAATATTTTATTTATATTACTTGCATGAAGTGTATCTCCATCAGTCTGAGATCTATGGTCAAGTGTATTCTTTCCATTTAACTGCAAGATTTCAAGATTCTCTGGGGATGTGTTATCCAATATTTCTATTAAAAGAGAGCACATGCAATAGAGTCTGACTTCCCTGAGGAGTGGAGAATGAAGTCTGCCCGCATTGCTCTGTGGATTCAAAGGGGGCAGGAGGAGGGAGACGTGAGATTTGTGTTAACAGCAAGGCTTGGCCACACTGCTGACTTCCAGCGTGGGTCACTGCTCCTGGCCAGGTGAGCAGCAGAGGTGACCAATTCCACAGTTTGTGACATCAGGGTGTCCTGTGGGTCCTTGCATTTCCAGCCTGGGGATTTTCTGACTGCACTTTGGCCAGTGCTCCTCTTTTTGTTCTTCTGAAGCGCCAGGTTTCTCCTCAGCACACCTTGAACCCAAGTGGGGATGTTGGTTTTGGCTCTGAGGGGTTGGTTTGATGGAATCCTTCACCTGAGTCGTGCTCCACGTTGGTACATTACATTTAACACCAATTAAAATTTGACAAAGACAGACCTTGTGACAGAAGTCCAGTAATCAATATAAAATAGTGAACTACCTCCCAACATTTTAAACTAATGCATCTCTTTGTATGGCATCAGAATTTCTCATAGATGTGGTGAAGTAGGAATTGGTAGTTCTGGGTAGCATCTCCATGAATTGTTTCCAGCTTTTACATGGGGATAAGCAACATGTATTTCTATGGAATTTTCACACCAAGTTCCTTCTTCACTACCAGAAAGAGAAAGAAACTTATCTACAGCAGTCTTCACTGGCCTTACAGCTGCTAATTAGTTTCTAGTAGTTAATGGCATAGGTGGGATTATGGAATTAAGCCAATGGAGCAGTGTTACACCAGACAAGATTTAGTGAAACATTGGAAAAAGTTAGCGAACAGTAATGGATAAAAAATGACAGCTTGGATTGAGTGCAATGCTCTTCCTTGCAGGTTTGATAGTTTCTGAATACCAACAGTTAAAAAATAATACAATTAATTGTCAATTATTTCTTGTGCAGCTATAATTACCACTTAGTTAAAAATTAGTTAGTGTTTCTTCTGAAATTAGGATCTTGCTAAAGATTATAGAAACTCTTCAGACTGAAGCTCATTTGAAACAGAAAATTCAACGTAAGCTACATGTGATTGAAGATGAGAAATTTTTTCCCAAGCTCCTTTTGTCTGATATAAAGTGCTGATTTCTGTGAAACAAGTATTTTAAAGTGCTAACTCTTTGATACTCATCTTGTGAGCAGTTTTCCATCTGACTTTATTTTCCCACCACTAATGTATTCCGTGCTGTTTGGAAACTGCATGCAGCTGGCAACACCACTTTGAAATATTCTTATATTAAAATGTAGCACGCAGTGATAAAGGCAACTACAGAGATGTTAATTCCTGGTTTAAAAATTAGTGACTAGAAGTTGGAATGTAATGAGAGGGGCTCCAAAACCAGTGTGATGAGATGATGATGGGCTTGGCCTTTGGTGCAAGGGCACCTGTGTCGATGTTACCACTGGAAGGACTTGATCGATCCTAAATTAGCCTTGTCTTGCCCAGGCCCACAGGCTGTTGCCCTTATTTTTTATGAAGAACAAAGGTTTTGCAGTAGAGTCGACTTTTCACATTCATGACAAACTGTGGAACTCTGGCATAAGCTCTGTGGCCTTAACTGTGGAAACTGGGAGAAAAAAAAACAAATAAAAACCAATTTAAGATTTTAATAGAGTCAAAATAACCTGCTTTTCACGTCTTTTTCAGTAATGAACTAAGTTGAAATGGCAAAAAAAAAAGGTCAGTCAGGACTATTAACATCTGGTGGAGTCTTTAAATAATAGAGAAATAAGAGGCCTGAGGGATGGGTGGGCAGCCTCAGGCATCACCATCTCAATGTGGTGAAGCTTTTTGGGATTTATCCACAGCCAAAAAGAGCCAGGGAAAAACGGGCCTGGTGTCATCCCAGCCTCTGCTGTGCCCTGCCCAGGAAAATGAAGCTGTTTGGCAAAGAGCTGATAGGTAAAAGCTGAGCTCAAAATAAATGAATTAATTTGATGGAAAGTGATTAAGAAGCACACGGATCTGGAGGGGTTCATCAGTGGGAATTGGGCTAATTTGGTGGAAAGAGCATTTCTTCAGCGGGCACTGCTGGAGTCAGAGGAGGGCACAGCCTAATACTTGTGAATTAATAATGTCTGAAAACAGGCTTGAAGTCCCAGGTGGTTTCTCAAATTGGTCTTTTTGTTTAAATAAAGTAAAAAAACGTATTTTGATGTGAGAGCTGACCACTGGGGAATGAAAGTAGGAAATAAGAATTCCCAAAACGGTGTAGGATGGGTTTACATATATCTCTATTGAAAAAATATTTTAAAAAAATTATACACAGAGAGATAAATTGTGACTTGATTTCAGAATGCTGATTAATTTGGTGCTCAGTGTACATTTCCCAACAAAGGTTAATGAATCTGTTGAACTAATGAACTTTTCTTAATTAAGAGAAGTTTCAATTTTCTCAGAGCAAGGGCGTTGGAGAAGAGAGCAATGAATATCACACAAACAAGAGCAATGAATGACACACAGAAAAGCACATGTTGTTGTTTTTGTCTAATAAAATACAGAAAGGATTGAGTTATTTTGCTGTGTCTATACAAGACATTGCTTTTCAGACTCCAAACTTCCTGGTGAAATGATAAGGCTCAAGTCAAATGTTTGGAGTGGAGTTTGTGGTGATCAGAGGGAAGATCCTTCAGGTTTCTTCTGTGTTCCACAGTCCAAGGGGAGCAAACTTTGCAAGAGTGCAAGATGCACGTACAGCTCCAAACAAGGGAACTTTTATTTCCTCCATCGTTGCCTTAAATTACTTTAATAGAGGAAAAAGGATTGGATACATCATTTCTATTTATAAAAGTAATAGTGATGCTTTTATTGTGCTAACTGGCTACTTGGGATTGCCAAAGATGATTTGTAAAATAGGAAGCCAGAGCTGAACTCCGCAGATTTTTAGAGGTTAGCAGGATTGCACATTCCATCCTCTTTCTGAAGTGGGAAATTTATTGGGCTCGTACATAGAAAGGGAAATAACTGGGTGTGAGGGAGAGTGGGAAGAATTAGAGATGTTGTGAAGGGTCAGTCAGAAGGATGTTTGAAAAGGAGAAGATTGCATTATTTAACAATGGGCTGGCAGCAATGTATACAAAATGGAACTGGACTCTTTTCTTTCCATTTATTGGCACTGTTGAGCTTCAATTCCCAGTTCCAGGAACTGTGTTATTGTTGAAGCTGCATGTCTCAGATTAACCCTGCAAACATACACAGAATGGAAGGGAAACTTCCTACATTTGTGTAATTTGAATAATTCATCTCTCAGGGAGATAAAGACCTTAATGCACATTGCTGTAATGCCCAGCCTTGGGTGAAATCCCAATTCCTGGTGCAGCAGGGGCAGCACAGCTCCCTGCAGGCTGCAGTTCCTGAGCAGGATGCACTGAGCAGCTGCCAGGGGGGCAGCACAGGCAGGCACAGCCATGAAACGCTGCCTTTGAGAGGGAAGCTGGAAAATAAAACGTCTTTGGAGCGAAGGGGAGTGTGTGTGTGTGTGCAACGTGCACAGTGAACATCAGCACAATCAATGCCAGGAAGCAGGTGAGTGCCCAGCTCCTCTCATGCTGCTTTCAGGAGACTTAGGTGGGGGAACAGCCAGTAAAAAAGATTAAATGTTTTCTACTCCATTGGAGGTCAAAGTGTCTTAAGAAGTTGAAAAACACATAACCCCTGTGAGGGCTGAAAAGGATCTCCTTGCAAGCCCCTGTTTTTCTCCCCAGCATTTATGGGAAATCAGGCATGTGATGATTAATCCCTGTGTTACATTGATTGAGCTGTTTGTACAAACTCAGCTCTGTTAATGTACAGCTCCATCTGTAGAGAATACAGGATATTCAGGCACTACAATGGAACAATCAAGAAAAGCGGCTTCCATTCTTCCTGGGAGAGTGCTACAAGAACAAAGTACAAAAGTAAGCAAATGAAAATGTTACCTAAATATCAAGTGAAAATATTCCTTTAGTGCTTTTATGAGACTTTGTTCAAAAATCCAGTTCTCTCTAACATTCAGAAGTTTATTTGTGTTTTGAAAATAAAATCTGGTTTGCCACACTCATTTTTAACTTGCGTAAATATTTGCTGGTATTTTCATATTCGACTGCATGGTATTTCTTTTTCCCACTATCACAGATGTAGGCAATTTTCTATCCCTTCCCCCCAGCATTTTTTTGGCAGCTAATAAATGCAGTCCTTTGGATCTCATCTGATCTTTGGCAGGATATCTGGAATTGATGTCCTAGGATGTGTGTAGCTAACTCAGTAATGATGTTACAGGAAAACTAAACACTCCAAGCCACAAAGCTCTATTCAGAAATTTTATCTCTGATCCAGAGGCAAACTAAACCCCACTGTAGTCCCGTGAATCACAAATTGAATATTCAGTAATGCCCACAGAGAGCCAAAGGAATGAGAGGGTGATCCTCCATGGAAAGCATAATACCAGCAAGTCAGAGTGCTGGGACTCCTTGTCAGGGGATTGTTCTGGATTCCTGAACAAGTTGCTTAATTGTCTCTCCATTGTCCTGAAAAGGAAGCATAACCATGTAATGCAAAGTCTTGTTGGTAGATGGTTTTGTATCCCTGTTCAGTACCAAGATCCCCCTGTAAAGTCAGTTTGCATTTCACCTGCTTAAAGCTAATTCCTGCCTCTGTGTGAGCGAGGCGGCGATTCCATCCAGGATTTATCCAGGATGCCACCAGTGCCAGGAGCTATCACACAGCACCTGAGCTGATGTGAGACAGGTGGAGGACTCTGTCACTCTCCTCATCTCTTTGGAATAATTCATTAAACACTTCTACCTGTGTCAGTTGCAGGTAAAACCTAGGGTGGAATTACTCGTCTCTGTTCTCGTTAATCCCTTGCCTGTCAGCTCTCATCAGACATTACATTCTGCCTGCCTTGGCAATTTCCAACATGCAAATGCTCTGGCTGATGAGGTGCTGCTAGACTGTCTCATATAGGTGTGTGTTACGGATTTGGGTGTCACATATTAATCTTAAAGTAATATTTCTCTTTGTACTTTAAACACTTTCTCGCATAATTATTAACACCAAATAATTGAAATATTTTTTTTTTTTTTTTTTCAGAATTTCACATTTATACATTGGTTTCTACTGACACATCAAATAGTCCTAATTTCAGTTGCAGTGCATGGGTGTCTCCAGCACACCTTGGCAGGTGTAGAGTGCTGGAATTTTTCACATGGAGGTGACTGCATTGGCAGTAGCAGCCCCAGTGCTTTCCTGACATGCAGGTACCCCAAGCCTGGGCTCCAGCAGGCATTTCAGTGTTTAAAATGGCAAGTCAAGAAACTGAAGTGTTGCATATCTGCTGTAGGAGGACAGAGAAACTGCAGTTATGCCTTTAAGTTTCATCTAGGACCGATACATCAGCTTTTTAAGTCATCTTGCTCCTGATGCTGTTAAAACATTTTGTTTACACAGTATTTAGGTTACTGCACTGGCTTAATTCTGCCTCATCATATTCCCTTGTTTTAGGGAAAAGAGCAAACCATTAGATTAATTTAATTCTCTTATATAAATTGCAAAGTACTGAAAAAACAGTGTGCTGTGTATTATAATACTTTATTTGTTAAAAATAGGGTGGTAATTCAGCCGCTCATGGATATCAATGCCATTAAAGTAACTTTTCCATCAAATGGAGACATTTGAATTTTGCCTTTACTCGTGCTGAGCACCACTCTCCCCCCAAACAGCCCTGCTGGGCTGGAGGCAAGCTCTGACTCCAAAGACAAAAGCCAGAGATTGCTGAGGGACCTGCATTCTGCAAGGCTGGAATCTGCACTTCCAAACTGATTAGATGAGCATGTTCCCTATCTGGAAATTGTTCAAATACTTGCAGTCAAGGGAGGTTTTATCCAACACCATTTGTTTCAGATGTCTGCCTGTTAATGTTTAAACATTTTCTGCTGTATTTGGAAAACTCTAGATCTTGACTAGGCACTAAAAATTTCACTCCCCCATATGACTTGTATCTGCACAGCTTCTATGTTTCACTCCACTTCCAGCCTAAAATAACCTTCCTGTAAATTCCTTTGAATACACAAATCTTTCACCAGCTGAAGCTTTCGAAACAAGTCATCCCAGGAAGGATGGGATTTCATCCCTGGCGGAGGCAGAATTCCACATACGTGTTCAAAAAGCAGGTTATTCCTGTCTCTGTGAGATCACTGAATTTAACTTCTATAGAGAGACACGATTATTGCACAGTTACATAGCAAAGGGAACGATTCTCTCTGGCAAATGCTGTGTCACAGCACTTCAGAGGTTTTGAAATGGTTTTAATTTGGTGAGTTGTTTTTTAGGTGGTGGTAGAGGGGAGCCAATAATCAGTGTCCCCCTTACATTAATTGTCTGCACCCACTCATGGATTTGATAATAGAAAAATGGGAAATGTCGTGTTGCATCTCCAGGCTCAGCACTGAGTGGGGAACAGCAAAACATGAAGTGTGCTGGAATGGCAATGAATGGGCTACTTTAAAAATAATATAGAAAAATCTTCTCCCACTCTCCCCAAAAGACACATAAACCCATGGCCTACCCCAGCCCCAACAACCAAACCCAAATTATTTCTCACTGAGGAAGCTGTAATATTTCTGAGCAGAACATTGAATTCTGGAGCAGTCCCAGTGCTTTAAGAGCTGGAAGGCCAGGGGACTTGCCAAAAGTAGTCTTGTCCCTATAATTATTCTTTTTAAATTCAGATCTTGGATTTTTTCTTTCCTAGGTTTGCAGCTGTGTAAAAGAGGAGTGTTTTGGTAAATGTGAGTTAGCAGCAGCAGGTTTGCAGTCCTGTTCACAGGCTGGAACCAGTGTGTTTCTTCCCATATGCATCTCTTCTCCCAGCCACCCCTTCTGGCTGCTCTCTGGGCACTGATGCCAAATAAATGAACAAACCTTGTCGGTCCTTTCAGGTCATTCAGTAACTTTATTTATTTTTGTTAAACAATTCCTTGTTATTTTAGGTCCACCTACATTTTTTTTTTTGCCTGAGTTTGAGATGCATATTTTTATTTCCTGGGTGTTAAGTAGAGCTTTTTTCCTTGTTAAATGGGTTCTGTATGTGAACTTACAAAGAATGCTTTGGGGGCTGGGGTTTTTGGTTTTGGGGTTTTTTTTGGGTATATGATTCCCTACAATTCTAAGAGCTTCCAGCAACCAATACCTAGTTTAGTTCCTGGCTATGCTGCTTCTTTAATAAAACATGTTTAGCTGCACTTTTCTAGATCTAGCTTTTAAACACTGGGTCAGGGTGCCCTGGTTGTTTTTTTCTTTCCTCCAGTGAGAGCAGAACGTGGGCAGTGGGGCTCATTTCAGTGCTGTTCTGTGACTTAAAGGTGCTGGAAAAAATTCAGGGCCAGCGAAACAAGAGACTTTCTTCCAGTCCTGTGTCAAAAAAGGCTTAAGAAAGGGGTGGTGGGTGGCCACAAGCAGCACAAGGGATGGGCAGCCGTGGGTAGTTGAGATGCAGGAGGTGAAGCAGATCTGCAGGAGCATCAGGAAGGTGGACAAGGCTTCTCTAAGGTCCCAAACTCAACTTGCTGTTTGACCCTGTGCTTCTGTGTTGAACTTTAGAGTTCTTAACCATCAAAATGCCTTTTGAGTAACTGGAGTGCCAGCTGGAAAACATTCCTGCTGCTCATCTCCTCTCACAGCAGTAATAGATGAGGGGATTAAAATATAGATGTGTTTTGGAAATATTCAAGTTGCAAAGGAAATGGGTTTATTAGAGTTTTATGTGTGCTTTTAATAAGAGCTGCTGGAAATGATGAAGCCCTGTCTTTTCATGCCATTGTGTGTCTGTGGGTATTCCAGAGGGAAGGCTGTCTCTGGGAGAAGGTATCAGAGTATGAACAGTGCTGAATGATTCATTTATAGGTTGCTTTATTTAGTAGGAGTTTTTCTGTTGTACTTCCCTCTATAATACCTAAACATTTCCATGCTGTAATAGGCTCATATTCTTAAAACCTTTGGGAAGGTGTGCTGTCACTTTGATCTCAGGGGCTGGACAGCATGACAAATGAAGCATAGCAGACTTCCTTAAGTAGCCTTAAGATTCATCTGGAAGTGGGGCAGGGATATCTCTGTTTGTTCAGGGTTCTTCCCAAAGGACAAACTTTTCTGGGTGCATAGAGGAGGCTTCTGGTTAAAGCCACTGGGAATCTGGGAGTTTTCCTGGTGTGACTGGAGATACCTGGCACGCCTGAGGCTGTGTGCTGAGCATGACCACTTAAATTCTTTGTGTGGGTTGAGGAATAGCAAACAATAAGTGGTATGATTGACCCATTTTAATGAATTGCCACTTGAAATAAATAATTTCTCTATGTAGAGTATTTCTTTTATGCTGCATAAAAATCTCTTGTGTGGGCTTCACAGATTTGTCCCAAGAAAATATTTATTGTACCCTGAGCTAACGTGTCTTGGTTGTTGAAGTTTCGTGTTCTTGGTGGCAGAGAATAATGGTATTTTTGGGTTTGGTTGCTTTTGGGGTTATTTTTGGGGGGTTTTGGTTTGTTTTTTTTAAGAATGCCCAGCATTATTCTTAACAGAAAAGATCCAGGAGCTCCACACATTCATTGCAGTGCTTCCCACAGATCTGACTATGTGTGTTATGAGCTACTGAATATTGATATTCTTCTCTTTACTTCCAAGATTTTATAAACTTTTTTTTTCCTTTAAACTTGTTTTCAGAGAGAAGAAAAATATGCTTAAACTTGTGTCTTAAATGTGATCCAGCACAGGCTTTTCTTGCTGTAATTTACATGGAGCTTAGATGGCTTAACAAACAGCTTTTTTTTTTTTGGGTCAGCTACATGATGCTGATGCAGCATAACACACTTCTCTGCAGCAGTTACCTTAATTAATAGAGTTCCTGCATGCTTTCTGTGAAGTCCTGGGTATCAGGTTTAGAAAAACCTCCTGATTCTTTAACCTTTATGATCAGAAGGATCAGGAGGAAAACAAACTGCTTAAAACTAAAAGCAGACAAAACGTTTTTTTTTAAAAAAACACTTTTAGGATATGATTATATGCATTATTACAGAGCTGGAAACACAGGGAGAGCAGGGACCTCAGTCTGCAGTTATTCTGTGAGTCTACACTTGGAGATGAACAAGGCAGTTCATTGAAATCTGCTTGTATTTTCCAAAGAAACAAATCTATCTGTCTGTGTCATTGTCTGTTAAGAAAATGCTACCGTGAGGAATATTTGATGCAGTATATTCCTATTTATTTGTATCAGTGTGACATTTTGTTAAACATAAAAGCAAATGGGAAAATAAGGTGCATCAGGGGGGTGTTATGGCTGAAAGGGAAGTTTATCACTAAGCTGTCATTGACAATTGAAAGAATTCATAGACTCGAGTGTCACACGATAACACATTGCTAACAGCAACTTATTTAAGTGTATCAGTGGGAATTTAATCTATGTGCTACCTTCAAGGTTAGTAGCTAGAGGATACTTGGGATCAAAGAAGGCAGAGTATGAAGGAATCTGTTAGAGTCTAAACCGAGTGCTTAACTTAAATGTTGAAATGGATTTATTGCTGTGTTTAGCTCTGAGTCTGTTGTAGTGTTTTGGTCATCCAGAAAATAGTCCCATTCTTGAGAACAAGGCATGGTCATCATCAGGAAAATGATTCATGGAGTCAGCTGAGCTTTGTCTGCAAGTACAGCTCCAATCCCAGCATCTCAGAGAAATATTTTTATTTTCCCCCATAAGAACTTGCTGACAAACATGGTGATTCCAGGTATGGGCTCAAAGGACGCCTGTAAAGGGCGTCTTCCTTTAAAAGTGTCTTGTGGAGCTTCTGGAAAGGAGCAGGAGGGAATGAGGAAGAACCTGAGAAAAAATTGTGTTTGTATATTGAGTTGTGACCTAGAGTAGGACGTGAAACTTCTGTAACTACAGTAGAAGCTTAAAACAATTGGGATAATTGGACTAGTTAGATGAGTCTGGCTTAAACTTGAGTGGTGGAGTGTGGAGGGAATTCTCTGAGGGAGGGAGGAGAAAAGGCTCAAGGCAAATCTCAGTCACCTCAAGCAGGATGTGGTGTCTTGTGGCTGCCAGTAACCAATGATTTTCTTCAATCCTCATTTTGAGATTGAGATTTTGATCTTTAGCTGCCTCTCCTGAAATGAAGAAGTCATTTCATGAGCATGAAACATGAGCATGATGGGCTGATGTTCAAAGTGTGGAGTCCCTCAGGCAGCGCACTCCCCTCTCGCCTCAAGCACCGTGTCCTTGGCACAGGACTTCTATCCCTGCCCAGCAAGGTGGAATCCACACTTCCCAATGCATTCTTCACCATTTATAGCTTCAGATGCAGTGCCTAAAGCTTGACTTGGGATGATTCCATATCAAGTGCCATGAATCAAATTATTTCCTAGCACAATGGCTTTAGCACCTCTTCTGCCGTGATGAATGGCTGTGCAGAGGCACTGAAATACACTCCAGAGCAGCAAGGTTTATCCCATCTTTCCAATAAAACCTTCCCACTTGTCCACTCTTCACTCAGCTAGAGAGCAGCACAGGAAATTGTTTTCCTTTGTGGTAAATCCACATCGCTGTGCATCGTGAGCTCTTTGGAATTAATTGTGCCTGGGAGACAAATGTCCCTGAGCGTGCAGGGCAGGGAGCTCGGGGGGTTCCTGGGAGCTGGTGCCCCATTCCAGTGCTCTTGGGAATGTGGAGGAAAACCCAGCTGCAAACCCTGAAAAGCCTGCTGGTCTTGTCTTCAAGTTTTAATCCCCTCTGAATGTCACTCTGTGTTTTTGGTAATTCTTTCAGGAGGTAATGATACGAGCAGGGTTTGAGGCTTGCAATCTGATTCTCTATTTTGAGTGCAAGTTAACTCCTGGCAATTTTGCTGATGTGGAGGTTCTGGCTTTCCAGTGGAACCTATCCTATCCATATGTTTTTTGTGTTTTTTTTTTTTTACTTGTATAAAAATTCAGAGAAATAAGAGCACCGGCTTCCTGAAAGGCCTTTCATTTGAGTACCTTAAAGCATATCATGAAATATAAATTATTTTCCCTTTCCATCCATTATAATCCATTTGTTGATGGACTTATCGAGTCACATTGCAGTGTTCTGGAGAATGCAGATCATGAGGGAGAGAAAAAAGCCCCTGAGACACAAGTGGGACATTTTAGAGACATTCTTTATTTTGTGACAAAGGAGACATGCACACACATATATGACAACACTGACATGCATGGGCAGATTTTAAAACAATTGTGCCTGCATTAACTTCCTGAGTCTTTGATAGTCTTTTCCCAAATCAAAAGTGTTGACATTCAAATGTTTTTGGTCATTATGAAATGTTAGAATAAAAACCCCAGGGCTGTAATGGCAGGGAACTGGGGCTGCTTTCTAAGTGCTCCTTTGACTGCAGCAAACACCAGCACATTATTGGCAGAACAGCTTCTCTCCAGGTGAAGGTTCACCTTCATCCAGAAGTTTATAGGACGTAGTTTCATATGGAAACTCTTCTCTTTCTATAAATAGTTTGATATTTTACACAGGATGTTTTCTAGGCTATCAATTTTATACTTTTTCTTTAGGATTGCATGTTGCTAATGCATTGTAATTTCTCCAAAAATGCTGTGGAAGGAGAGACCTCCTCCATGGTGGTTATCTGGATCAAATAGTAGCCTTCCACTTCAGGGACTGTGTTTTGCATTTAATTTGAAATCTCTGTGAGAGATATTGAACTGCTGGAAACAATTTGGGCAGCTTGTGGAGCACAATATCAAGGCCAAAGATGATGTGGGAGGTGGGGTTGTCACCTTCTTTTGCTTTCAAAAATACAATGTCAGAGCTAAGGACCCTCGTATTTACTTAAGTGGATCTAAAATGTTTTTATTCCCTAAATTGTAAACCCTAGTGAAATCCCCTACATAGGAAATGGTCTAGCTATTCTTAATTTCAGTATTTTTGCGCACCTCAGACACCTCATTATGAAGGAATTTAACACAGACTTTTAGTGTTTAGATATTTTAGTGTGTCTGTAAAATCAATAACCAAATGGCTGTACAGATAAGAATAATTGCATTTATTCTGTTTGGTTTCTGATAGAAAGGTGGTTGCACCATTTGTGACTCGTTCTCAGTGTGTTTGATTGTCCTCTGAGCAGCTGAGGAAGACAAAGACAAAAGCACTGAAAAAATTCCCAAACTCTTACAGGATTTGTGGGCTCCCTAGGTCTTCACAGTAAGAGACGAAATCTTGTCCAAAATCTGGATTGGATCAGAGTAGAAATTTAAAAAAGCACTTCACAAGGCAATTCCTCTGCCTATTCCTATTTAGTGTGGCTGTTGTGTGGTGGAGGGAATCAGACACAGCTCGTTGAAAGGACTACAAGAGACATTTCAAACTGAATAAATCCCTGAGAAAAGTAAAATTCACTTCATTCATGTAACATTTATATTGCACTGCTGCTTCACTGGAGACAAGTTGAGGGGATGGCTTATTAGATAAAAATTACTTGCACCCACTGTAATTGCAATAGGTTAAGAACCTATAAGTGCTATCCCAAATAATGGAAAGAAAATTCAATAATTTAACTTCCTGAACTCTGTCCACACGTGGTAATTGGACATAGGCTGGAATTTTTACCAATCTTGCTTTTACGTTATTTTGTGTTGGGCTTTTTGATAGACTCTTAAATCTAAACTGAGATAAACTTAGTTTTCCATATTCTATATTTCCATATTTCCATATTGTAGGGGAGCTTGTCAGAGCAGTGAAACAGGGATCTCAGTAATTTGTAATATCACCTGTGGTATGTGGCTATTCACTGTCTTCCAAAGCCATCTGTAGCATTTGCAGTCCATTTTATGGGAAACATTAAGGAAAAGTGCAATTTGAGGTGCTCAGGAACCCACATGGCTTCCCCACACAGCTGAGCTCCACACTGAAGCATTGCAATGATGCAGTAATTGTGAAATCTCCTTATTTGCTGATATTAAATGCACTTGCCTATTTCAAAACCCCACCTATTTGGTGAGAAACTTTGAACTGAAATCTAGAATTCCTTATCCCTGCTTTAGTGTCTCAATCACAAAACTGAAATTAGACTTTTGGGGTTCAATTTTATTCGTGATCAAATTAGGCCAGCATTAATTTCCCAAGGGAAGCCCCAGGTTCCCCAGTTCCATGCACAAACTGACAGAATTATGTTCTGCTCCCCAAGCTCCACAGAGGTGTTTTCTGGAGTAATTTTTTAACAACCACTTCCAAAATATCAATTCCACCTGCTGCAGCCAACATTAACAACTGCTGGATTGTGAACTCCTAGGAAAGCAGTAGAATGTAACAGTATTAATTAAGTCCTTCAAGTGATGGTAATGAGTAGAGTGATAATGAGCAAACCTCTCCTGTGTTCATTAGTTGCAGAAGAGAATATTTTTTATTACAGAACTGATTTTTTTTGTAGGAGCAACCCATAATGCGATAGAAGTCTGAAGGTTCATTTCTATTAAATATGACAAAATTACATATAAAGCAGGTGTATGAATCACCATCCAAGGTTTCCCAGCTTTTTGACTTCCAATCAAAGCTGTATTGTTCCTGGGAAATGGCTGAGACTGACCTTCTCTTGTAGCAGCAATGTGGCATTGGGTTTTTTTTTTATTGTCCTTGGAGCTGAGTGAGGATATAAGTACATTCCAAAGGAGGAAATAGACCCAACATTGATGCTCTTGCATTAAATGAAATAGGAACATATTAGTGATGAAAAGAAAATCAAAGGCACTGCCTATGTGAGCTGAGTGAGATGGAAAGTATAAATAGTTTAAAAATTGGTGTGTGAAAATCCATACTCTGAATAGGAGGACAAAGTCAGACCCAATGTGTGAATAATGGCAGTTTCATAAGGAAAACTTTGGGTTTTTTTTCTCTGTGACCACTATTTTCATTTCCATTTCATTTTTCTTCTTCTAACAAGAACCTACGCAGCCCCATATTCTTATTTATTGAATCTGCAAAGTGGATGGAGAGTCCTTACCTTCCCAGAACAGATTAAAACCCCCCCAAATCCAACCTCCCTGAACTTGAATCGCTGTGATTTCATTTCTATCACTTGAGGAAGACTCTGCTAAGGGCTGCCATGAGCCGACCATTTATTTTGCAGCTTCTTTTTAAGTCAGTGCAATATTTAAAAAGCCTAAGAGCTGCCAATCATTGGGAATGCTCGGAAAGGGGCTGCTCCCCTCCGGGAATGCTGCTTTCCCCACTCCAGGGAGGGCCTGAAGGCACAAGGTGCAGAATGATAATCAGATGAGGGGAGCTTTAGGAGAGTGCTACGTGCAGGTACAGACTGAGGAGTGAGCTCAGACTTCCCAGACGTGCTGGAATCCTCTGGAAAGAGCTGAAGTGGCAATTTCAGCCAATTTCCCTCATTTCGAGCTAAGACAAATTTGTCTGGATGACTTGTAACTCTCTCTGCTTGTGAATGAGAGCTTTTGAGTTAAATGCATCACTACTGATAAGGAAAAAAAAAAATAAAAAAAAGATTAGGAGACAATGACATCTGCTGGCATCGGGAAGAGAAGGCATCAAACCAGCACATCCTGACCAGGGGAGGGCTTTGCTTTCCAGCTTCCATGAAGCTGTGAACCTATAAAACAACATGGAAAAAGGCACTTGGGCTTGTTCCTGTGGTCAGGAGCAGCAGGCACCTTGGGGAGCTGCTGGGTTCTGCTGGTCCATGCCCAGCCTGGGCAGGAGGGTGCTGCAGGGAGAGGGAAGGTGACCAGGAGTGTGGGCACTGCCAGAAAATGTCCCAGGAGATATTTTCCTGCAGCACCTGCTGCTTTAGCAAACATCCTTCAGGAGCTGCGTTGTCCTGGAAAACCACAAAAGGAAAAAAATGACAGAATGGTTTGTTTTATTCCCTTGGTGTGATGGGATAGATCCCTTTTCAGACATTTCTCTCGGAACTCTCTGTTAGTTCTGTGCTACAGGCAGTACAGAGCATCTTCCCGCTGGTAATGTCAGAAATCTTTAAAAAATAAGTTCAGAAATCCTACCTGTTTGGGTTTTTTTGTTTTATTTTTCACAAAGTTAGGGATTTCTTATCCAACATTTCCAGTCTCATTTGTTTGGGGATTACAAGACTGGATTGAAAATCATAACATTTGCATTGAATATTTTAGGAAGATTTTTCTGCATTTGCTTTACAGCTTTGATTAAGATTCATATACTAAATCCTTCTGCAATCTCTTAAATCTCCAAGTGTCATGTAATCACATTCCTCTAGTAGCAGAGATCTAAGGAAAATATTAAATAGGAGCTGCTACGAATTAAAACTTGAGATTTTTTAGTACAGTAGGCACTGGAGAAAGTGGAGCCTCTGTTTTTTGTTGGTTTTCTTTGTTTGGTTTTTTTTTTTTTCAAATATTTCTTTGGGGGCCCAAAAGCCAAATGAAAATGCCAAAAAGAAAGCTGAGACTTCAGCTGGTGTGGGGCTGCAGTGGGTCTCTGTTCTTCCCTTGGACAGCAGTGGGAGAGCAAGGTCCTAAAACAGCTTGGCTTCAGTAAAATAATGTCCCAATGTGTGTGTGGCTTTTGATTTGATCCCTCAGACTTGGCACATAGGGAAAGTAGATTACAATACAGGCAGGAGGCTCCAAATACTTATTATTATTTAGTCTGTATTTTCCACTTGGTGCTCATCTTCATTCCAGCTTCTTTCTTGCTTTCTACCACTTGCCCTCAGATCCAGAGTTTACCTTATTATCTGCTAAAACTCACCTTGCTGGGTTTTCTTTGCTTTTCTGACCATCCTTCAAATGTTTCTTTTTGCCACCTTGCTTTTCCTGTCCCAGCCTGGGTACTGGAAGGAGAAATGTTCTCAATGGGATGTAATAACACAGTTGTGAAGTCAAATGGATGCACTAGGATTATGTTTTCACTTCACAAGCAATCACTGATTCTGTGTGGAAAATAAAATTTACCTATTTCCGAGCTGGGGGGTGTAAAACTCTGTGATTCTCTGTCAGTCAGCTGTCATCCATCTCCCTCTGCAGCAGCTTTTGCTGTTGGTTTTGTTCTTTCTGTTGGTGTGGGTTTTGTTCATTTTTTTTTTTTAGCTCTAAATCCAACCAGGTCACTTAGCATGCTGTAGCTGGGTGTGTAAAAGAAACAAGTTGGAGTAGCACAAAAAAGAATCAAAAAGATGGAAACTTTCTAGGCCCAAATGCTTTGAAAGCTCCTCAGTAGACAAGGAAAGAGTTGTTAGCATTCCTAGCACGCTGCTGGAAATGCATTATATATTGTTGCCACGTCAGTTTGTAATATTGGTACATGGCTTCAGTGCCTTGCTTGGGTTTGTAATTACATTTAAATAATTTAACTCCATTACACCACCATGTCTAGTGGAAATGTATGATTCTGTAGGAAGACGTTTCCTTTCACACTGATCTAATGACTTCAGAAAATGCTGCTGCTATTAACGCTTGTTAACTATTGATATGCAAAAATAAAACTGTTAGCAGTGCAGTGGAAGACATTAATAAATATGTTCATTTTCAAGGATATTTTTGAAAGCTATTTGATAACTCATCACTTGATTTGTGTTCTGTGTCAGATGGCCTTAATAGCTTGGCTAGTTGTATTTTGCAGATCAAAGGCAGCTTTTATCAAGATCAGCCTAAAAGGGTTCCAGCTGATGAGTGATTGAAGCCATCCAGTGAAACACAGTAATTGTCCTACAATTATGCAATACCCAGCTCAATTCTTGGATGTCAGCAAGTTTTCTTGGACTGCAAGGTTCAGATGAAGCTGGAGAAGGTGGTAGAGTACACAGAGTAGATCTTTTTTTGTGTAGGTTTACTGATAGATTTATGTCGGATGCGTAAAGTACAGCACAGCTTCATAAATGCTGAAATCCATCTCACATTTCACTTTGCATTCTCACAAACACTTTAAAGTTGGTTTCCAGTCTTCTGATGGGTTTGGTTTCAGTTTGGGTTTGTAGTTTTGGTTTCTTTTGTTTTGTTTTTAATCATTGAGAACACACTACCACAAGTGATGAGTACAAAAGGCTACACAGAATGTGACAGCAGAGAAGCTCCTCATCTCATGGAGATGTACATTGGTGGCAAAGTGAGATTCCTTTCTTGTGCTCTCACTAAATGAGCCCACGTGCAGGCTGGCAGTGGGAACTGAACAGGAAATACTAAATAGGAAATACTAAATAGGAATACAAGGAGCACACTGCTTTCCCCCTGTAATGCCCCTGAGTCTGTCCTCACTCAGCAGCACTGTGGAACAATTTATGGAGAGCTCCAGTAATTGATCAGACACTTAGTAAATCTGTTGCACCTGCTTGTCCTTCAGCTGCTGATTCATTTCTTACTGTCAGTCCATGAAATGGGCACGGGGCTCTGCTCTCTCCTTCCACATCTGAGGTGTTCAGTTCCTGGGTTTATTTGGCTTTTTGCTTTCCCTTTTTCCAATCCCTTTATTCATTTCCATCAAATTTCCCTGCCTCTCCAAATCCTTCACCTTCCTATAATCCTTCCTTTCTTTTTAATTTAATTTCATTCCCTTTTCTAGAGTCTTTTGAATGTCTTCCAGGCTTTTTGTTCCTTTTCTGTCAGGGAATTCTTGTGAAGGTCTCAGGTTTGCAGTGCTCTGTGCAGATGATGTGCCCTGGCACCAGCAGCATCCTGTACCTCCCACCAGCAGTGACAGGCTCACATTGGTGTAACTGGAGGAATGAAACCTCTCTGGGTCAGGTTTTCCAGTCCATTTATCAGAAAATAGATTTCCTTCTTCTTAAGAAGCATCTATGGGGCAGAGAGAAAAATCAGACATATGTGAAGCTAAGTGGAAATGATCTCACTGAAATGTCAGGACTTTTATTTACCAAAGATGTTTTATTTTTTTTTCCTGTTTTTTTTTTTTTTAAATTTTGCCACTAATGGTGCAAATAGTGGATTAATACAAGTGTTTTGACCTGCTAATGGGCATGGCTGAAAAACCCTGAAGGTTTTTTTAACCATGTGTCTTTAAATTTTTCTCTATAAACTACCTTGAGGTTTTGTTGCTCTTAAGCTCTATGGTAGCCATTTAAATTACTGAGTCTGTATTTCCCTACTGAGCTAAACACTTTCATCTATTTTAATATAATCAATAACAAAATACACTCTGATTTGGGGAAAAACAGATGATATAGTGCTGTTTGGAAAATGAGGACAAATGGCCATCTCACCCTGTTGTCAAACACATTCCTTTGTTTGATTGAAAGTGCAGATATTTTCATTGTCCATTAGCTGTGTGCTTAATGAAAGGACCTATCCCTACAGCACAAAACTACATATAAATTACATATTGTTATAGTTGCTATGGCAAATAATTACCATTATTTAATGATAACTTATGAAACCATTAAGTATCAAGGCAAACGTGGTAGCTAAAATGCAGAGTGATATTTCTCAGTGGATTAAACTTAATAACAGACCTGGATTTTTTTTTTTTCCTAATTGTCTGGCTTCATGTCTGCTTTGAATTGCACACTTCTGAAATGTAATGGGTGTACAAGGAAAACAGCTTGATTTGGACACAGAATATACCTGTGTGTACTCTGTAGTTCTGCTTCTTGAAGTTTTAAAGATGTTCCTCATTCATGCTCCAGCCTTCTCCCTCTCCCATCTGTTGGTGTTAAGGAACTGTGCCATTCCTTTCTCCTAAATTATCCCTGCACTGCTTCAGGCTTGTCTAACCAGGGCTCACCTCAGATGGGATTTCCCCTCTAATCCCAGAGGGATTTGGATATTTGTCATAAATGACATTTTGAGGTACAGCTGAGAACATAGCACTGGTAGAAGTGCTTGATGCTGGCCTGGTAAAAAAAGGAAGATTTTCTGCCCTGCAAGAACCTCTTGGGATTGTTCGTGGAAATCAACAAACAAAAATTTCTAGCAGAAATTTTCTAGGTAAAAGGGAATCATTGTAGTTTACTCAGGAGGGGAACTGATACAACCACATGGGTAAGTGTAAGTAGAAACACTGAGAGCTCAATATTCTGCAGGGGAAGAGATGGAAATAAATCTTAGGTGTTTATTACATTGTCAAACCCAGTAGTAATTTTAAGATTAATTTTCCTCCCTATTATTGATGCATGCCACATTTCCCTTGAGTTGAGTTGAATCAAACACTTTTTATTTCTTGCCTTTTCTCTCCCTCCCTCAACATGTGAAAGGTGTCTAATGTGGAGAGAAGTCTGGAGCTGAGTGTTATTTAAATAAAGGATCAATCCAGGGCATTGTGTACAAATAAATGGTGCTAGGAATAATTGCAGATTTTGCACAACTCTACCAAAAGTGTGGCAATTGCAATGAAAATTCAGAGTGAGTTGTGCAGTGCTGTTCCTCCTTGGCAATAAATTATTGATGAGATTTTGCTGTGGTAGAAGTCAGTGGGTGCTGTTTTATCAGGTGCTCTTTGGTTCATGACTAAAGATTTCTGGAAGAGGTGGTTGTTACCAGGGGAGAAACTTAATTTAGTTAATAAAGATGAACCAGCTTTGCCACAGGGACTACACCAACACCAGATATCTTGGACTCCACGCTGTCTCTCACAATTTTCAGTGCTGGGGCTTGTCTAGGTTGACTTCTGCTCTCAAGGAACTGGACAGGATTGGCATTTGTAGGTTCTGCTCCTACAGAAGTGCTCCTGGCTCATTTCTCATCAGTGCACTTTGTCCATGTCTCAAATATCTGAAGGGAAGAGTGAAAACTCCTTTAGGAAGTGTGGCATTGAACCTAATCAATTCAATATCTTAGATTTGACAAGGATTAGAAATTTACAGCATGCAAATAGAATTATTCATTACATAAGATATTGTTTACAAAGATTCCTGATCCTCCTGCTTCAGAGTGTAAACTACTTAGTAGGCAGTGCTGAAAAATTGCATAATTTTATGGTAAGAGTTCCTGGAAAAACTGAGAGTGGACACAATGAAAGCCATGTGATATTAATAAATCAGCACAGACATCACTGGCTCTTGATGGGAGGTTGGGCATGCAAAAAAAAGCTGGGAGAAATAATGCTAATCAACTGGATGGCAGTGGGGATGGCAGCAGCTCTTCAAGGGGAAGGGAAACTTGAAAAATCTGATTTAACTTTTTTTTTAGAAATGACATCTGTAAGAATGGGAGATAATTAGATGTGTATCTTAAATAGATCTTTCTCAGCAGAGACCACTCCATGAGTGTTTTAGGCACAGGCAGTGCGTTCATCTCTCTGAAACGTGAAAATCTTGGTAGCTTTTCAGGCAGCAAAAGAATGGCTTTGAAAAGCCCTGTGCAGTGGGGTGGTAAAATCATCTCTGCCCCTGCCCCATGGCCTGGAGTGGAAACGAGGGTTAGGAATGGGCAGCATTTGGCAGAGCTCAGATCCCTGCAACAATTCACCTTCCCAGCAGCCTAGAAAAGGACAAAACAAGCCCGTTTTTCCAGCAGCACAGCGCTGCAGTGTGGGCAGGGCAGATTTCTCACTGCTTGGCTTTGCCCTGCACTGCTTTTGGCTGCTCCAATCCCTCTCCAGTCGCTCATCTGTAGCCTCCAGGATGCACTGGCTGGCTCAGGAGAAGTCCAGGCTCATGACCCCAGTGCACTTAGAGTACACTGATGCTGCTCACAAAAACCTGTAATGGAGAGCAGCTCTGTCCATTGGGAGCCCACTCAGAGCCTCAGTGGTTATTTGTACTCCCAGAGCTTCGTTAGGGTGAGATGAGAGCAAAGAGAAGATATGTCAGTGTTAAACTAATTAAAAATCTTATCATTGTAATGTCATTTTTGAGACTGAATTCACAGTGCCACCAGGCCTCTGTGGAGGTGTTTGTGTGCAAAGTTCAGAGTGGGGCTGTGTTAATCCTGGAGAGGAAAACAGGGCAGAAATGGGACACAGCAAGGTCACTGGGGACTGCAGACAGGTAATATTGTGGTTAAAGGTAATTAAAACAAAGTAATAATTGGCTTATCCTTTCTTCCCAGTCAAGGAGAGTGTAAAACAGGACCTGTGGAGTTTTGTGGGGGTTAATTCACATCAGGCATTTACCTAAAACGGGATAGAACGTGAAAGATTGACAGAACGAAAATGTTGGATTTTTTTTCTATCCACATGCAAATAAGGTGATTTAAATATGATGTGTCTGCTTCTGTTCCTCTGGTGCTGTAGTACCAGGAGAACTCAGCAGGCATCTGAGTTTGTGCAGGTGAAGGACTGCTCCCTCCCTGGCCGTGGAGCTGGTTGGGAGCACAGCTCTGGAGGGAAGCAGCCTTCAGCACCTGTGATGGAGAGATGTCACCCTGAAAACTCAGCTTCTGAGTTTGCTGACATGGTTTTCTAAGGACTTTCCCAGGACAGTAACTGTAAACATAGATATGTGTACATTCTTTCTGTTCCACGTCTTGTGATGGGCATCTCTCATGGCCAGTGCAGTGAGAAAGTGTTATCCTGACCATCCAATCCCTGGCCGTGGTCAGAAACCTATAAATCCTGGGAAGAAAAATAAACTTTCTCTTCTTTTCACCACACCTCGACCTGTGTCTGTGTGATCTATTCATCTTCAGCAGCAACAGTGGGAGAATAATCTCATTTCAGACACCCCATTGTGTGGTGTGTGTCTGCAGGGTGGGGATCTGTGGCACTTTGTGGGTGACTTCATTGTGAGTATAAAGGAACCAAGAAGCAGCAGAAAGTCAGAGCAGCTTCCTACAATGCAGGATGAAAAATGAGGCTTAGCCAAGGTCACAGGAGTGAAACAAGCAGAAAGATGGCAGGTTACATCTCCATTGCACATTCTATGAGCTCTTTGTCTTTCTCTGTCTCACTATAATTTTTTTTCTTAACTGTAAGATCATTAAAAGTTACACTAAGTGAATAATTCTTCTAATTATTTGTGTCACAGATTGATATTATCACTCATTTCTGAAGCTCCCTTACCATTATTTAAATTTATTTTTCTAATTGTCTTGTTTTGTTAAATAATTGTCATAATAAGGCTTTGCAAGGCTTTCCAGATGAATGAGAAGCATAGAATTCTGTATGTGATACATGATATTTTTTGACCCAAGTGGCTGACCCAAGCTTTCAGCAATTTTGTAAGTAGGCAGTGGGTGAACACAGTCTTGAATTCCCAAACATTTATCTGTTTATGTAATTTGCTGTTAATTTGGATTGCCTGCTTTTGTCAAAAGGCTCTTAGACCTTCAGCTTGTGAAATGCTGGCTTGGATTCTGTGGCTTTTCTCTCTTTCTGCCACTGGGTCCCAGTTTTTTTTTCCCTTGGCAAACTTTCTTATGACTGTGACTTATTTTAGTAAGAGTTCTCTGACTAGCTATTTTTTTTATTATTATTATTATTATTTTTTTATTTATTTTTTTTCACAATTGAAACCAGTGCAAGAAGTAGTGGAAAGAAAGTGGAAGACAACTGTTTGTAATTGTAATTTACTGTGATTCAGGGGCCCTCAAGCACAGGCTGCAGTTAAACCCCATCACATCTGCAGTCAGTAAATAAAGTCCTAATGAGAAATTAAAAGTGTTGCAATGATTCCAAGCTTTGTATTCCCATGGAACTATAAACTGATGCTCCTCCAATATCCAGAAGAACATACTGAGATGAGAAATCAGTAAAATTATGTTAATCTAAGTTAGCACTTAAATGTCCACTGAAGTTTGGTTAACTAGATCGTCTAATTTCAGCTCCTCGTGTACTTGCAGTTAAGTCTTTCGTAAGTGCTTTATTTAGATGTGGATGATGTTTTTCCCATCGAGCATTCAAGCAGAATGTGGAATTTAACTCCTACAATTGCAGTAGATTTTACAGTTTCTACTCCTTACTGAAGGGAACTGGAGTTATTTTCTTAAATTTTCTTGTTTTACAAGTAGGAATTAGCTCATGTTTGCTAATTACAGCACTAATCTTTCAGTAATTCATTCTTTTTCTCTGTGGCTTTTCATTCTCAAAGTGTTTTTATTGGTTACAGAATCTTGGTATATTTCTGGTTTTTTTCCAAGTATATTAGAGACTTTGAACTCAAAGGGGGGAAGGCACGAGTAACACCTAAAAGAGGAATTAAAAACTTAATAAACTGTGCTAAATACGTTCTTGCCAGAAGGACAGGAGTCATTCCTACATAGAGAACTCAGGGAAAAAAAAGCCTTTTAGCATCCTTCAGGGCTGGCACCGTGCATTTGCTGCCCTGATGTCAGGAATGGGAGCACTGCTGGCCCCTCTGATTTATCCCATCCAGCAAAGCTCAGTAAAGCTGGGCAGAATTGTTATAAAGTGTGACAAACCCTGCTTTCCCAGGGGAGTTCAGCTGCCACCATGCATATTTTACATCTTCCTCTGATGTAATGAGAGGTGTGAGCTCCTTTCTGATGTTACATTTTGGAGCTGGCTACACAGATTTAGCCTTGCCTGGAGCCAGAAGATGTCCATCAATGTGAAGTGTTTTATTTCTGGTGAAGTGGCAACAAATCTTCTGCAGCTGGAAAGGGCTGGGTTTCCTGATGCTCTTAAACCCAAATTTGTGAAGAAAGGGCTCAATGAGCACCCTGCCAATATTGTAGCTACAAGTGGTGTAGGTTGATAAACATTCTGGCTTAATAGAGTGTGGTGATGAAGTCCATCAAAAGTTCCAGGAAGTGTTTCAGGAATTCAGAATAAAATATAAAATGATCTGGAAGTGTCTGCAGAGGTTAAACCAGAGCCCATGAAAGCACAGCTCTGCAGGAAGTTTAGCTAAACTGAGAAATACCTAGCAGAGGAAATGATGATATAAAATGAGAGTTAAAAAGAGAGAAACTAGGAAATGCCCCATTTGGAATAAATTAGCCAAGAAGGTGATATTCCTGATCTTTCTTTGTTATATTTAACCTGCACTGTGTCGATGCACACACACACATTATTTCTGTAAAGCTGTTACAGACTGAGAGTTACAGAATGTAGGTGTAAAGCCAGAACTATGAGGTTGCCCTTTTATCATTTTTGCTTTCCTTTTCAAGAAGCAAATAGAGTTTTCCAAACAATCCCACAAGGACCATCATTACAGAAGAAAAAAACTAAGTAAAATATTATTCCTTCTCACAGTGGGATATAACTACCTAATTTATTTTTTTTTTTTTTTTTTGGTTGTGAAATCTGATTGTGATAAAGGAGGAAGAATGCTTTGAAAAGCTGCTGGGATATAAGTTTATGGGAATCTGGCAACTCTCAGCCATGTACCTGGAAGACATTTATGTACATGAAGCCTGAAGAGAAATTATGATAATCAATTGTATTGTTTTCCCCTCACATTTCAGGATGCAATGCAACCTCCAGAATACAGCAAAAAAATCAAGTGAGGAGAAAGGCATGCCTTGTTAATTCATCTAACTAAATTCTAATTTTCAGGCCCTTTGTTTGGCTGGGGAATAGCACTGGCAGGATAGCAGCTGCTGGCAGAGAAGTTCATTTCTTTCCCAGAAGAAAAGAAATCAAAGCAGCTTTGCACTGATCAGCTGGCCCAGGTTGCTGGATCAATGCTTGGCAATTTGCAGGGCTGTGCTGTAGATAAGGCTGTCACATTTTGGCAGTCTCATCACCACCAGGCAGCCACATAATAGCTGATAGGTCCCTTTCAGATAAAGATGAGTAGAAGATAGAAAACTGGAGAGAAAGGGGAGTGAAAGGGGGATAGAGGAGGAAGGGAAGGTGACAAATCAGTAGTTTCAGCCTCACTTTGTGGCTGTGCTCCTTTGGTCTCCAGTTCATTTAAATGTGTGTTTGTATTGCTGTTAATTCTTGCAGTTTTCAACACACAGAGTTGCTCATTGGTGTAATTCTTGCATTTATGCTTTATCCTTTTGAAAATGAACAGATGTTTGCTGAAAAGTAGCGCCTCTCCCAAAGTCCCTGAGGTTCAAGATAGTCAGGATCTGCTTCAAGATGTCAAAAATCTGCCTGGCTTCCATCTCAGGACTGTAGCCTCTCACTTCAGATATGACATTGAGCGTGGTTTTCTTGAAAAAATAAAGTGGACTTTTGGCCAGATCTCCTCCTAGTCCATTATTTATTGAAGTTTAGCTCTATGGGGCTCGGGGGTTTCTCTAGCAAAGCTTCTGCCCTGGGGAAGGCAAGCTGGTAAGGAAGTGAAGAGAACAGGAAAAAAAGGTGCTTAAGTAGCAGCTGAATTATTTTCAGATGTCTCTGGGTTTAGGAAAATTGGGAAAAATAGCAGCTTCCTCTGAATTCTGCTGCTTTCCATTTTTTTTAATGGCTCACTGCAGGTTGTAAGGGAATCTTAGAGACTGGATGACAGCACAATGAAAAGAGGTGAGGGAATGATTACCTTAATACTGATAAAGCTGCTAAATATGCTCAGGGAAATGTAGACATTTCCAAAAGCCTGAGAACACAGAGAATAAAGGATTCATTAATAAAAAAATGCCCTGGCTGTTCTTAATCATCTTGAATCTTGAGTTTTTATTAGGTGTTCCTGATTATAGAGAATGTTCCCTAATTCAAATTCTTAATGTTCTGCAGACTTCCAAAATCAATTCTATCCAGTGTAGGGAATACGTTTGTTTTTTTGTTTTTTTTTCTATTTTTATTTTTCCCTTTACTCAGATTTCCAGATTTTACCTATCAGGAGGGAAAAAAAAAATGCTTATTTTCTTTGCAAAGGAACAAAAGTATTTTTTTTTTTCACCACAAAAGCAATTTTCAAATGTTTTTTATCAGTGCAATTGAATATGACTCATTTTGGAAATCTCCATACAAATTATTTCTGCTGTTTAGTCCTTCACTCTCTCTCTTGTGAATAGAGGAAAACAACTCCTTTTGATCCATTGCAGAGGAGCTGATGAAACCCTCTGTACCAGCAGTGAGGTAGAAGAACCCTCCCTAAAGTCCAGAAGGATTTGGGATGTAGTCAGCCAAGACTTTCAGAATATTTTCCAACTTGATTTAGTCAATTCTTATGGTGCATTGCACCACTTTGTTGTGACTTGATGTCAGAAATACTAAAAAAAATAAGGGAGGGGGGGGCTTTCTTTATTGGTATTCTGGGGAATTAAAGACCACTACCACAGTGACAGCTGACATGGATTCTTTATTTAATTCTTTCAATTTGTTCACTTTAATGAAACACCAAAAGATTTGAGAGAGCGGTAATTAACAAGACAGAGCCTGTCTAATGAAACCAGTACAGGAGGATATTTGTTTCAGGGATCAATAAAAGACTGGGAGTGAGGATCATAGCAGCATCACTCAGGAAAACAAATCACTTCATGCCAATCAATTGTCATGCTGCACATGCATGAATCTGTGCGGAGCGTTTTAAATATTGCATCAGTCGAAAGACGAGCTCGGTGAATTTGGAGGTATCTCCTACTTAATTTGTTGGTCTGTCAGGTACTATAATTATACTTGTAGCATTCTTCTTCTGTGCCTTCAGTAGTCGTTACTAAATGAGTCTGGTGACATAATCTAATTAGAGCATGGCTCTCTCCGTGCTCACCCAGCCCATTCCGTGGGGCGTCTTTGTATTCTATCACCGCTTGCGTGTTTTCAGGAAAACAACACAGCCTGTGCTCCCAGAAAGAGAGAAAACAGAGCAGCTGAGAAAAAGAAAAAAAAATACTTCTCTGACAATCCTCTGGGCCCTCCAGAGACAGCAGTCGGACTCCCTGTTGCCACCAGTTGACTTAGCAATTAATAATGCAGCAATTAGCAGTGAGTTTCCAGACCTCGGTGCACGAGGCAGGGTTTTATTTATACAGCAGTGGTACTGACAATAACAGAGTGAAAAGGAATCAGCAGTGGAGAAGTTGTATCTCAAAACAGAGAATCAGTTTGGTTGTGGGAAGAATGGGGTTTGTGCTAGAGGAAGGTAAATATGTGCTAGGTGAGATTATCAGAAGCAATTTTGGACCTGATGTGAAATTGTTTTTCTTCTAAAGAACATACATTTGAAATTACACACTTGAAAGAACAGAACTTGGAATATTTTTAACTGGAAGATGCAAATTATAGAGAAATGTTAAGGAACTGGATTATAGTGCTGCCTGTAACTGAGCATGGGATGGACAGAGAGAAGATACAGGTGGAACACCACCTATAGGTAATTCAGAGACCTAATAAGGTTTGGTTTGGGGATTTTTTTATCTTTTTTTTTTGCTCTTTTTTATTTTTTAAAGCAGAAGGTATAGCCATAATTCTTTGAAAAAGAACATCCCACACTTAAGCTCAGCCTTTGAGCTGAGCAGTGGAGCAGCCCCAGAGCCAAGGCAGAGCTGAAATGAAAATAACCAACAGAATGTTCATGTGGAGATTGGAGCTGCAGAGAATTGTGTGGAGGATGCAGGAAGATTGGCGATGAGATTAATTTGGGTGGCTGGAGGAGGTTCAAAACTTTACTTTTTTGATCCTTGTAGATGCAAAGATGAATGACAGTTTTGCTGCAATTCTTGGTGTATTTCCAGGAATTTTGTTCCAATGCACTTTTTTCACTTTTTATTCTTGTCTGCAAAACAATTAGAAGATGAATGTTACAACTCTGTCTGATGTAAACCTTGTTCGGTGTCCAGAACAACTCATTTTGATTGTGGAAACACATTTTCAGCACAAATTCAGGAATTTAAACCATCATGTAAATCTTACTGGCCTCGTTGGGTCCAGCTCCAAGAATCATACGCAGCAATTGCATTTGTAATTGACTGGCAGCCAGAGCTGAGCTCTACCTCTGAGGCTTCCCAACCCTTAGGAAGTGGCAAGCAGCTCTGACTGGCTTTATTCCTGGGGTGCTTTGGACTCCCAACACAGGCAGTGCCTTGAGGAAGGAATTTGTGTGGAATTCTCAACCAGCAGCAGCCACAAACGGGAGGGAATGCAGCAGGGCAAGAGTAATTGCACTTTGGTCAAAGTATCAAAGACAAGATGATCCAGAAGTCACCCAAGGTGACAAGATTTATAGGCTGGAAGCTGCAATAGATTGATGGGAGGAAATTGTCTTTAGCCATTGCAAATAGTGGGTTCATGTACCAGGATATTGCCCCATCAAATTATTGGGAGATAAATGGAATAGCAGGACCAACAGGAGATTTCTTCAGTGACGACTTAGAAATGTTATTTCTTATTATTTCATCCGTGTGTAGACATGTTGATGCTGTGTTTTTTAAAAAAAACAACGTATTTATGATGACACAAATAATATCTGTCATGACAGGTATCAAGTGAAAGGGCTGTGGGAGGGTATGAGACAAGAATGTGTTCGGATTGCAGCCTTTCCTTTGTGTAGCAGGAGAATTAAATTGGGGTAAGGGAAGACCTTACATAGTGAAACTGATTTAGCATTCATTCAGATCCATGAACAGATTTCAGCTGCAAAAAGAAAACAGCATCTTCCCACAACCACCAAATTGGAAGCAAAAATATTACAAAGAATAAGGGCTCTCTGTGAATATGTCAAAAATTTAGATTTTATTAATCAAAATGAGATGCAAAACAGCTCAGTCATTCAGTGGAGAGACACTAAATACAGGTATTTAGGATTCAACCTCAGCTCTTCTACACTATTTGCTAGTTCGTGCTCCTTGCCAGTTAAAGACATCACTTGTAGGGAGTTTTAAAATTCCCAAGTAAAACAATTGGAAACTTGAATTGTACAAGACATGACTGTTAAAAAGCACATTTTTTGCAGTAGCCAAAATATGAATCATGAGAAAGAAGGGCTGCTGACAGGAAGAAAATTGAAATCTTTGAGGTGCAGTGCTGGCAAAATTTCAGAAAAGTAGACAAAGGCTTACAGCAAATTTATGTGTTTGCTCATGACAGCCATTGGAATGATCATTATCTAAAAGATATAATTAAATGAAAGCAGTGCTGGAAGGTCATGGTAATAGAGGACAACCATGGTCGCAGGGATAAAAGATAATCTGGGGGGTTGGATCCTGATGCTCAAAGCTATCAGTCACTTGAGACAGCTTCTAAAATTCTGCTCTATGGAGGCTGTAAATGAGTTTGGTTTGTCTTATTTGGAGTGGTTTGGTTTTTGTTTGGTTTTTTATTATTATTTTGGCTTTCCTTGTGTTTATTTAAACACTGTAAACCTGGCAATATCATTATGCTGCTTCTGGAAGAGGAATTGATCCTCCCCCTCGTTTGACAAGTGATACAATTGGGAGGTTAATGGCTGCTAAGCTGCACAGGTATAACTGTGTTCCAGTCTCCTTTAGAGCTGTGGGTTTGATTTTTAAAAACCCCACAACCTCTGATGAATGCACCTTACGATAAAGCTTTATGGAGAACACATATTCTCTATACGTGACCCTGCATCACTGATGGTGACATTTCTTTATGGTGAAAGACATCTTTCTCTACAATGAGAAAAAAAAGCAAACTTTTCTTTTTCCTTTTCTGCTTCCATTAAGACTTCTCTGATTTTTATGTAAGTGCTGGTTGGTTTTTTAAAGTACTTTTTTGTTGTTGTTGTTTGTTACTGCTGAGTTTACGAGCCTCCTTTTTCTGATATTCTTCCCTCTCATGTTTTGCTAATTTTCTAATGACTTAAATATTTTTCTGTAAAATCATCAGCACATTTTCATAATACAGCCAGAGAGTATCAACATAGAGAACATCAACACAGAGAAAAACAAAACAGGTGGGAAAAACCCCCCAAAAAAATCAATTTAATTTGCATGGAGTGGTAGACCAATAAGTGTTCATGTTCTTGTTTTCTGCTTTCATTTCCAGTCATTATAAATAAATTAAGGTGCATGACTTATCAGTAGCAATGAGAAGGTTGAATTAAGTTAGATTATATTCTCAAGTGCATTTTCCTTGTAAAAGGACCTAGGATACTGCTGTAAATATTCTATATGAAAGCATACATCAAAACTTAATGTTCTTCTGTGGAGGTCAAATTACTGGTAGACATGAGTTAGAATTCAGAAGATACTCAGTTTTTCTTCAGTGCAAATGGGCACATCAGGCTCATTAAATTCACCCAAATTTCTCCTTATTTTTAATATTCCCTTCTTTCTTTCTTTCTTTTAGAGTGTGTACCTGCTAGACTATATTAATTACCCTGAAACAACAGACATAAATCAAACATCCCAACTGATTTCATCCCTAATGTATCTCAGAACACTAATTATTAGCAGAAATTAGCGAAAGCTGCACATGAATAGGTATGCAACGAGTGAAAAAGCAAAGGCTTGCAGTCCTTGTGGTGCAAGTTGTCCTTCCAAGCCTCAGATGAGAAATGATGAGAAATGATGAGAAATGATGGGAAATTCAGAGCTGGTGTGGGGCTGAAAATATCGCAGTGCCCCTTTGTCTGTGAAAGATTTCATCGGTGTTTGCCACTTGTGGGTTTGCCTGAATCTTTTTCTAAAGAAATCGAGTACGTGAGTAGCTTTGGAGTAGTTTAAGATGCTCAAAGAACAATTTTTCATCTTCTTCTCTCTGTAATCTCTCTCTCTCTCTTTTTCGTGTGCATCTGTCTTTTTTACCCAAGGAGTCTGTCCTTATTGCTGAGGACTTATGCTTGAAATTTTAGCCAGCTCTTGTCCACAAGTTTATCATTTATGTTGGTGAAATGTGTTACTCACAGCACCAGTAGTGGCTAAATATCTATTGCATATATAAAAGAAGTGTGAGGCAAAAATGGCTTTTTTTTTTTTTTTATAGTGTATCAATATTCATGGCAATTGTAATTGCTGTTGCAGTTGTAAAGAGACAAGAAATGGGGAACCTATTAAACAGATAAAATATCAAGCATCTGAATTGTGAAAATGATTTAGCATCTAATCTAAGTCAATCTGTGCAGATACTGCTGGAAAGGCTTAGGGCTATTCCATCCTAAAAATTTTTGCAAGTAGTTACTGTTACTTGTATTTGTTTATGTAAAAAATGCTGGGTTCCTTCCATTTGAAGGATGCAGGGAATTAAGAATGAGCTCTTTCTTTTCTCCTTTGTACTTGCAGAAGAACCAATGTCGACACAAATCGTTGTGTCACACAAATGGGAGCGTGGCTGGCTCATTTTCTCCTTAATACTTTGGAACTGCTCCTCGCTGCTGTGTGATTGGGTGGGTGACAGGCAGAGGGACTCATTTAGGATAGGAAAATACGACTGGAAAGTCTCCAGGTGTTTGGTTTGATTTAGAGGCATTTGTAGTTGTGTCAGAGAGAGAATAAACCCTAAGGAAAGTCATAGAGCTGTGATGTATTGCACTACAAGGACTGCACTAGAGCCCCTGTCTGGCAGTGTAAATAAAGACTTTTATATTTTCATTTATTGACTGCGCTGCTAAGAAAGCTTTGCATTGCCTGGTAGAAGTGGCTGAAAAATAATGTATGGAAAATCTATAGGAGACACAGAGGCATTTCAGAAAGTAAAGAGCAATTGGCTATATCATCAAAGACAAAAGCATTGCTGTACACAGGTTGCTTTGATTCTCCAAGAACACATTGATATTTGCCCTGGTGTTGAGCTGCTAACAACATCTTCAGCAGCAGAGGCAGAATCTGCTCTCACTGGGGGTGAGTGGGGCTGAACATTCCATTTGTATTTTCTTGAATTACAATACCCACTGCAAAGAATGGGGCCCTCTGCCACTGGGGCTATGGGATCTTTTTCTTCAGCCACGTCATCACCAGATGGAGTTCTGGGCTCTGTGGAAGTGCAGCAGTGCTGACCCAACTGTGTTTGGGGATGAGGGTACACGGAGGGCTGGAGAAGAGACTCAACCTCCAAACCACAGTCTGGTCTGAATTTTAATGAAAAAAAGAAAGAAAGTGGTACATCAAAGATCATGGAGAACTCACACATTTCATGAAGTCCATATTCACATTTAATTTCATAGGCTTTTGTGTGACTGAATGTGTAGGGGCTATGATATACTGCATAATACCTTCAATATTTTAGCAGAAATGAGTGATTCACAAAGCAATGAAATTCACTGATCACTTCATTAGCTCATGAAAATTGGCTGTTTTCTACAGAGCATATACATTGTCCCTTGCTCTAGAGTAAGTCTCTATAATATACACAGCATGTTCCCCTGAAGGCTTTTAGACAGCAAAATACGAGTCTGGAGCAGGCAGGAAGCGCTGGCCTGAGTTCTGCCACAGCTCCTGACCTCCTGAATCAGCCCTTGTGGCTCCCCTGTTAAAGTGGAAATGGATGTGAACACAGAACAGCTATGGAAGAGACCACAGCCCACATTTTTATACAAAGCTGTCTTTGGAGACTGCTCCTTCCCAATCAAAATCTGGTTTTACTCATGTAAATATCAAAGGAAAAAAACCCCAATGATCTTGATCTAAAAATTCTCCTGGAATGTCTGTGAGATGTTTGTAGTTATCTCTTATTTATACTCATTTGATGAAAGAAGGAAATAGGATCAGGATATACATTCTGTCACTTATTCTTTGATCAGCACTGTGCAGGAGTTGTCACTAAGACAGGAGAAATGTGCTCCAGGATCACACCGGTGTGTGAGGTGTCTGTCGAGCCACAGGTGTGAAGGGGAGGGGTGTAGGAATTTAACTGGGCATTTCACTCTGTGCAAAAAGTGCAAATCAAGAAGATCTAAGATCTGTAAAGCTGAATTATCAGCGGTTGTGAGAGAGCTGGGGTCTTGAATTTAGATGAAAAGAATTGAAGGAGTTTGTAGTAAGGTGGGGGTCTCTTGTCCCAGGTAACAAGTGACAGCATGAGACAAAAAGTCCTCAGGTTAAGCCAGGGGAGGTTAAAATCAGATATCAGGAAAAGATTCTTCACTGGAAGGGTGATCAAACATTGGAACAGGCTGCCCAAGGACCTGGGGGAATCACCACCATCCATGGACGTGCTCAGGAAATGTGTGGCTGTGGCACTTGGGAATGTGGTTTAGTGCTGAGCCCTGCAGTGCTGGCTTAACTTGGCCTTGCTCTTGGGTTTTTGCAGCCTTGGGGGTTCTGTGGAGGGCTGAGCACAGAGCTGATCCACTGGCACAGAAAGATGGCCAGGAGCATTGGCCAAACCACACTTCTGCTTCCCCTTGGGTGCAAAATAACCATCCCAGCCCCAATGCTCTCACACCAGTGCCCCAGAGCTGACTCCTGGCTCCCAGGGGTGTCCAGGGCCTCTTCACCTGCCCAGGATATTTTCATTTGGGAGCCAATTACTAGTGCTAGTAATGAAATCCACGTTCAATCCCATAACCTGATGTACCTTCCTAAGCCTCACACTGCAAATTCCAATGCTTTGGAATAAAGATGTGTGCCTGTGGGCTTTTTAAATTAGCAGTCCTTACCAAGTGCCTGTGCATGGTGTGTAATTATGTGTTCTTAACTCCCAAAGTTTGCTTTTATCTGTTTAATTTGCACACACACGTATCCAGCCACACGACACATAATCCAGGGGGCTTGAGAGGTGCTGCTTACAAATTCATGTGGAATTCTGGGGATTTAATTATGTTTGTGAGTTTGTTTAAAACAAAATATTGCTTTTTAAAATCGTAAGGTTTAACATTTTATTGTCACATATGCGCAGCAATAATGTTAAAAAGCAAAGCACTGAGCTTTCTGCTCTCTTTCCATGGAGTGATTTGGAGGGATTATTTATCCCAGTGCACTCTTTGCTAAGAGGACAGACGCTTGCTCAGGCCAGAAAATAGCACAGGCAGGTTTGTGCCATTACCCTGCAAGAAAAGTGGCAATAATTGCCGATTTTAGGCTAACAGTTGTTTTCCTGTGGCACTGCTGAGTGGGCAGGTGGGACCTGGGGACAAAGGGACAGTGGTGGGACAGAGCTGAGGGCCAGGACTCCTCCAAACCGAGGTGTGCTCAGGCTGCAGCTGTTAAAAAGCAGTGTGAGTTTCATAATTTCAGCTTTCCTGCTGTCCCCCTGCTTTAGTCCATTTTTCTATATTCTATTTTAGCTGGAGTCTCCCTAATTTCACAACTCCCCCGTGGTGCCCAGGATTTTTTATAGCTGTAAGAATTGTGAGTTGTTGCCTTGGAAACACAGTTGTTCATGCAGCTGTTGTAACTATACTTGTTAATTTTGCTTTATCACAAAAGGTTTCAGAGCTTTTCTGTATTTGTCTGACATTTCTTGGTTCTGTAACTCTTTATAACGTTCTGTTTGACAAATTGGAGGAGGAAATAGAACTTCAGCCTCACAATGTTCAGCATGCCCCCATGTCCTCGCTCAACCACCTGCTTTCCTGCCCTTGGAAGCCTCCAAACTCCATTCAGTCTCCTTCCTGCCTATTTAAAAAAAAAAAAACAAAAAAAGGAAAATGTAAGAATTTTTGAAAATGTCTTTCGATATTCTACATCAGAGCTTCTGAGTGGAGAAGGAAGCAGCAGCTCCTCCAGGTTTCTGCATGGGGCAGATGAGTCCTGTGCCAGCCTGGGGCTCTGCTCCTCGGGACAGATCTGGCAGGAGGTGCCAGGAGATGCTCGAGTGCTTTACCCACGTGTGCCACTTTTCCCACAAAATCTCCTTTAGACTCGTGTTCATCCGTGCTGCCTTTGCTACAAGAGCTCCTAATCCTCTCCTTGGGGCCTCAAGATCAGCTCTTTGAAGCAAAAGGTGTTTGTTCTGTGCTGGGTTGGAGAGAAAGCACAGAGGATCCCTGTCCGGGACAGGCTCCTCGGTGCCAGCTGTGCCTGGAGCTGCTGGGAGCAGTGTCCTCATCAAAGTTGTGTGTGTTTGCTTTTTTTTTAGCCAAGGCTCCTAATTGCCAGCATATTTTCAGTGCATATACCTGTCAGCTACACCGGTTTAGCTGGCATTGCACTGCCTTTATGCTGTCTTATGGTTTTATAGCAGGATAAAAAACGGTTTGGGTTTTGTGAGTCGCTTCCTCTCTGAGCTTTCCCATTTCCCCTGACTGTAACACAAGCCAAAATAGCTGGGGAGAAGGACAGGTGGGCACCATTTCTGCTCTCTGAAAGAGGGAAGGGGTGCTGCTAAACCAATAAATAGAACAAGCTGCTAGCTGCAATGTTACAGTGCTTTTGTCTCTTGGCATGGACTTGCTTTCCATGGACCTCAGTGCACTGTAACAGCCTGTGCTGTAAAGTTTTTGTAACTTCATTCTGAGATTTAGGTCAGGTCAGCAACAGAAAGCACAGTCACAGCTGGCTTTAGGTGCCCAGTGTGGTTTGACTGGATTTGCTGTGAAGAAAGCTAACCTTACTCTGTTATAATGTAGTACAACTTTATTTTCTATTTATTCATGTGATTTCACCATGGTAAGTTGTAGATTGCATTCTTTAAATCAGTTTATTAGGAAATCTGTTAAAAGGAGATGAAGCCAGAAACACCTGAGCAATAGGCAAATATAAGAGCTGAAGCAGCCAAGGAATAGATGTTTGTGTTTGTTATGAACAACCTTTATAAACTCCACAGAAATTGTAAGAATTCTTTTCAGGTCGTCATTATCTGATGATAACACAAGTTTTACCATCCAATTGCAAAAATTACTCAGTCACTTCAGAGGAAAACAGCAGGACAAATAAAAAAATACAATGGTGGACAATGAAGGAGTTTTTTTGAGCTGTGGTTGGGAAGTACAGAGAGAATCCTGAGGGTGATCAAAGGCACTTTTCCACCCCATTCTCTTTGGTGATTCATTTCCTGGAATAAGCGGTGTTTCTGCAGAGAAGCACAAGCCATACCTTCAACCCCTCGATTACATTCATTACCCTGTCAGGGATGACAGAGGACCTGCTTTTTTGCCCCAATTTTTCACTGTATGGGGAGAGGATTTACAGAGCTCACCTTTTTTTTTGCCTGGGCAACTGCAACAAAGTGCATTTGTAACTTCAGAATCAGCAATTTAAAGTAGAGGATGGTACCAGTTTTAGAGCAGCATCTCTGTCATAGTTGTAGAAAATAATTAAATATTAAAATAAGCAGAGTCTGGATTGTTGAAATGTTGACAGTTAACTAATCTGTTATTTTTCTGATTTTATGACAGCATCTGAAATAGTTGCTTCTACTGATTGTGTTGAGTATGGAAAAGAAATTCTATTTGACTCTACCAAGTTCATATACTAGCAGATGCAATATTCTGGGAGCTAGATATTAATGGTCTGTGAGTACCTGTTCTATAAGGATTGGTAAACTTATTAAGAATTTATTGAGGTTGTGTCCTTGGTTGCTGATTGGATTGAGCAGTGAGCAATGTTTTACAGTATGTTCTGTTGTATTTGGATATTTTCTTCCTCTGTCAGCCCTCCCTGGGAGGACACTCTGACATAATAACCTTCACAGCACAAATTTCCAAAGCTTGATCTCTGGGACTTTAATATCTTTTGGACTTGCAGAGTTTTGTTGTTTGGGTTTTTTGGGGTTTTTTTCCCCTTTATTTGGAGGATGCTTTAGATGGGAAAGAGATTTTCAATTGCAAAACACTTTTCAGGTAATAATCCAGACACAGCCTGTACTGCATTAGCAGTCCAAGGAAATCATTGTTGTACTCTTGAGCTCTTGTGAGCCCCTGCCTGGAGTCTGGGCTGTGTCTGGGCTTGGACTTACTGAAAAATGTTAGGCAGGGCTGACCATGAGCTGGTTCATGTCCTGGGAGGAGAGGCTGGGAATTGGGTTTGTCTCTCTTGGAGAAAAAAAGGTGAAGGGAAGATCTCATCACGGTCTGCAGCTGCCACAGAGAAAATGGAGACACTGTGGGCACCTATCACTGGGAGAATTTCCCCAGAAATCCTCTGGAATCTCCATCCTTGGAGAAATTTAGACATGGGCAGGGCAGCATCTTCTAGGTGGATGTACTCTGAGCAGGGGGTTGGACAGGATGAGCTCCAGAGGTTGCTTTCAGTCAAAATTCTCATCCTCTCTATTCTTTTCATCTTATCAACCTTACCAAAAATATATTCATCATCTACACAAGTAACTAAGGGGATAAAAAAGAAAGGCTTTGTATTTGTGGATTCATTTTACTGTTTGTTCAAGCAGAGAAACTAGTACAAAACAACAGATATTTGCCATTGTGAGAGAATGCAGGGCCTAAGAAGAGAGGGAAAAGAAACAAAACAGAAAGAAAACACCAAAAACCCCCAAAAAAACATCCAGAAGGCCCCTCATGAAGATGATTCAGATCTGAGAACTCTGTCAGAGAAACTGAAAAAAAAGAACCCCAAACTGTGTTAAATTCTCCTCCCAGGAATGGAGTGGTAGTGGAAATGACTGCTGCATTTGCTCCCAGTTATAGCATCTTAATCTCTGCACTCTGTGCTTCCCCCACCACCTCCCTGTGGTATTCCAGGGAGTCAGAAAGCTGAGAGCTTTGCAGGCGAGGTTCTGCTTGCCCATTCCTGACTGTGCTTGCCCCTCTCTGGCACTCACACAGATCAGCTCCCGTCCTGGCACCGAGGATTTGCATCAGGCCATTAAATGCACAAGGACGCCGTGAGTGAGCACCCATCAATATCCTAAAGACACTTGGGGCCCTGAGAGCCTTTAGGGACTTTATAAAGTGGCTTGTGCAGATGAGGAGATACCTCAGTGAACCACCTTTGGCAGCTACTACAGCAGCCTGAGGAATTGAAACAAGATTTAGGAGGGTTACTCAGTGCTTTGTTCTTGATTCTGCTAAGGGGAGGAAAAGCTCTGTAATAGGAGAGAGCTGGATTCCAGCACTCTCAGAAATAACTGCAAAGAATTAGTTGCCACTGAAGTATTCTTTTCTGCCACTGTTCCTACCACTGGGACCACAACATTTTCTCAAAAGATGCCAGACACAAACAGGATTTTTTGTGAATACCTCTCCATCTGCAATATAAACCTAGAGAGGGCTATCATAAAGGGGGGAGTAGCATTGGGATCTTGCAGCTGTCAAGGTAAATATTCTTTCTCCAGCTCCCTAATTTAGAAAGTGTCTTGCCTTTTTAGTAGATGTTTTCTTCTGGTGTCACACATTCATGGCAGTATTGGCATATCAGCAGCCTTCTGATGGCTGGAGAAGCCAAAAGGGAAGGGGCAGAAAGGGAAGGAGGAGTCGCTGTGAAAACGATCCCATGATGATCATCCACAGCCTCATAGTTCAGTTGTAAAGGATAAAGCTGTTCTGTCCTCTCAGAACAGCTTCATTGACACTACACTGTGTTCTCAGTGCTCTACCTGTGAAACTCCTGTGGTTGGTGTGCAGCCCCCGGGCAAGAAAAAAGTGATAAGTTCTTTCCTCCAAACAGCAGAACAGACAAGTGCCAGAATTCTGTGTAATCTCTGACTGGTGGCTTGGAGTCTCCCAGTTCTGCTGTACTTAACTGCTTTGACAGGTTGTGCTGAGGGCACAGAGCACTGAAACGGGCTGTTAGACAGGCAAAAGGTTAATTTGACTGGTCTGGAAAGCACTAACAGAAGAATGTGGCAAATCCATTCGTCAGTCAGAGGAAGGGGAAATGACTTGCTGTTATTGAAGCATGTATTGTTATTTCAGAAATAACCATAGAAATAGCAACAAGATGGTTGCTTCAAGGTGCTTAATCCCTGAGAAGGGAAGCATGGAGACAGTGCAGAATAAATTGGAATGGAGTTGCCTGTTGTTAGCTGCCATGCCTGCAGATATAATAACTAGCCATGGACCAAGGCAAGGCTTTGATGCAAACACAGGCTCACTTGAAATGCCCAGCACGGCCAAAAGAGTTACTGGGGCTGCTGAAGTAGCTCAACAGTAAAAGTACAGCTCTGATCTTTTTAACAACCTAGATTAAGCATAAAAACCCCCAAAGAAAAATAAGAATCTATCAGTGAGTGTGTGTACCCTCCTATAAACTACAGCAGGAGAGCTGAATGAAGCTGAAAGACAATTTAGTAACTCCCTTGTACCTCAGTTGGGCACAGTGAGCTCCTCAATTCAGGATCTTATAGGGAAGAGAAGAACTGGAGAGCATGAGGGGGTCTTACTCCTTCTCTGTAAGATAACCAGATTTCTGTTGCCCACCAGCTTTATATATATATATTTGTATTCCTGGCATGAGATTTGCCTTTACCATGGAGTTACTTTGCAACCAGTTAGAGTCAAAAAACATGAGGGGTTTTAAAGCTTGGTGAAGCTTTTGTTTCAATAGATTTTTTTTTTTTTACTTTATTTTTTTTCATAATATTCCAAAAAGCTGATTGTCAGATTGATGATATGCATGTGTGAGCTGACATATATATCTATGCACCCTGCATATAAGCAGACATTAAAATCCAACATCTGAGATGTCACTCTCAGCAGCAGCTTTGCCACAGGTGAAAAGGTGATTTCTTTAGGGCCATTGAACACTATAAATGTGTTCATTGTATCAGTGCTTCAGAAATACCCATTCCAAATGACTTTGTGTTGATCCACTGTGAAAATTCATTGTGCTCAATTGCCCTCAAAATTTCTCATTTCTCATCTGTGATGTTGCAGTCTGCTGACTGCACACCAGGCCACGGCACAGCCAGCCAGGCACCCTGCTCCAGAGGGCCTGAAAAGGATTTTTATCTCCTGCCAGGCTGCTGTGTGCACCCCAAAAACCAAACAGATCTGTGTCAAGGGCTTGGAGCTGTGAGCCTTTCATGGGTGGGAGTAGACTTTGTGGAGCTGATGTTGAGTTGTGTACTCACAAAGGCTTGTGTGTGTCACATGTCACATGTACATGAGATGTGGAAAATGGAACTGGGCTTTAATTTTTAATCATACCTTTGATTCAGAGAAGTCAAACCCACTCTCTCATCAGTTCAGTTCTATTCAGTTTAGGAGAAAAAGGAAAAAAGAAACGAATTATCGGGTGGCATAAATAACTTACAGCATGCTTGGCAAGAAGTTGAGTCATAAAATGGTTGTTAGGGGTTTTTTTGATATCTCATTGAAACAAGATTTACAGGGAGGGTTTTTTTCAGTTTTAAAAAGTAACATTTAGAGCTGGCTTTTAATATGTTTTATTTGTCCTTTAATTCACTCTATTGTTAGATTCCTTATAAAAACCTCTGCAAATCAGCCTTTCAGCTGTGAGGGAAACCAATGCCTGCTTTGGAACAGGGGATGGTGAAATTTAAAGCCCTCTTGGTCAGTCCTTAGAGTGTTGCAGTACCTTGGCTGCTGCCTGTGGGTGCTCCCAGGCAGTGGAATATCGCTGATAACGGAGAATCGCGGTGGGATTGACAGGAGCACTGGGCGAGGAAGTTGTGTCCAGGAAAATGAGAACTTTGCACTCAAATGAGATGTGGCAGGAAATGTGTGTAGAGTACAAAGCTGGAAATGGAAAAGAAATGTTGTTTTGCTTCACCTTCCAACCTCCTGCTTGCTAAACCCACTGACAAACTCCTGCCTGTGGTTCAGACAGGTCGGACACTTTGTCTTAAAAGTCGGGGCAGGAGATGCTCAATCATGTAAAATCAAGACCTTGATTTTTCTTCCAGTTAGTGGAATCCTAATGATATCCTTGTCCTGAGACCTTGCTGCAGTGATGGTTCATTTCTGAGTTGCTGTAGCGGGGGAATTCCTCCTGAAGCACAGCACAGGCCACTGCTCCAGCAGAGATTCTGCCTCTCTTATTAAACCTGAGATCCAACAGGACGGTGGCAAGGTCAGGCTGCCTCACTCACAGCCTGTTCCATATGGGAACCTACTCCATCTTTTCCTACAAATTCAAAACTCCTTGTTATTTACATCGTTTTAACCTCAAAAAATGGGAAAAAGAGAAATAAACTCTTTTTTTTTTTTTTTTCTATTAGAAGACCATTTGTCTTCCATTTATGCTCTGCACTGTTTTTTGTTGGTTTTTTTTTTTTCCCTAAATAGATTCCTTGTTAGCAGGTGAAAGCTGTCTCCCAGGGATATGAATATCAGCAGTCATTTTTTAAAAGAAAAACAGTATTTGCAAGCACACTGCATTTCTAGTCTGGGATGTTAAGTGTACAACAAATTTTAATCTTGGCAAACACATCATGCACTTTCATGTCTCTGTGTCTCTACAGTAATTTTTGGAATTTAGTGATGATACTCTGGGTGGCAAAGAAGTACTAATTCATATAAATGGTGGAATGAACAGTTGTAATTCATCTGTTCTTCAGGCTTTAGAAAAGACTGAGCATTCCAATATTAATATTCTTATATCAGAAAATATTATCTGATTTGATTTTATATAATAGTTTGGTTCTTTTGAAGTTCTTGGGAAAGAACTCCCTCATTTTAGTTCTTTTTTTTTTTTTTTTATGTATTTAAATGCATTAAATGAATAGAACCATTCTTATAAAAAAAAATAAAACATCAGAGGAACATTGCTCTGGCTAGGCTTGTGAAAGCTGGGCTTTGTCTAAATTGTTTGCTGACTTCAGTCATCCATTTCTCAGAAAGAAAAAGGTACAGCATCACATAAATCTCAGAAGGTCTCTCAGGAGAAGACAAAGGCCAGCTCGTGCCTATTGCCTGGACTCAACCGTTCAATACTCATCATCCTTATTCTTCTTATTCTTATGCCTCAAAGTAATTTCAGAATGAGGAGAGATAATGGGAATAGTTGTGTGAGAGCAGCATCTCTGGCAAATATGAGCAATTCTGTAGAAAAGGAGCAGCTCTTGTTATAAAGCTTTAATTTTCTTGTACTTAGTTTTACTGCAGGTCTTCAGCATTTCACTGCTGGTTTTATGGTGTTTCAAAAAACATTTGCTTCCCCAGTAAAATACCATATTTATGTCATCTGTAAATTTACACTTTTACACAGCTCCAATTGCACCTTTTGCTTCGATAAATTGCATTTACATTGCAGTTGCACTCTGTTTCATAATTAAATCACTTTCAGTCTAAGTGGGTACAGGAAATCTATGCTTCAGTGTGCAAGTCTGCTGACAAAGTGAAGGGTAACCCAATTCTCATCCACACAACTTTTTAATTAGTTGCTGCACATCTGAGGATTAGGCTTGTTGGGATGTCTTGCAGAAAATAACATTAATATTCAATTTGGTTAAGGGCTTTCAATAAACAAACAGAATTAATAAAGCTATTAAGCAAATGTCTCTGATGACCACTTTCCATATGGATTGCAACTCTTCAGAAGCATTTCCAAACTCAGGCAGCTGAGGAAGGTTTCTCTGCCTGTTTTGGCTGAATCTTGAGGAGTAGCTGGGTATTTTCCATCCTGAGCTCATCTGCATTTGAATCTGCTGAACGTATTTTCTGGGGTCTACAAAAGCCAGGTGGAAAAGAGTGCTTTGTTACAAGCTCTGTTATCAGCCTCTCAAAGTACAGTATTTCATTTTCTCTTTGTCTATTTTGTCTAGGTTTCAGAATATTCTGCATCTGAAGAAAAAAGTGCTTTTCTTTTTTTATGAGTTTGAAATTATTTTAGATATGAAAGGTTTGTTAAATTATGCCTTTACTTGGATTTTTTTATTATTTTTTTTAAGGTGAGGAATGGTTTTGTTAAATGTTCTTGATGAGCCCCTACAGCTCCAAGTCAAATGATTGACATTAAAAAACTAGCTCATCTCATATAAACCTGGGAATTATTTTAGGCTTATATTGTCATTTGAAAAATCTGGAATTTCAGTGAAAGTGAACCGATATAAAAAGTAATTCATATTTCTTGGAAAATAAGTTCTGCTACTTACATAAGTCCTGCCAGGATGGTGTTGATTTTGTGTGCAGATTTTGGCTGGTTTTATGGTGTCATAAATTCACTTTATGTTATAGCTTGCTATAAATCACAAACATCCTTTCACAGCTTTTGAGAGCCATTGAGGTAACAGTGATGAGGTAACTTCTCCCAAAATATTGTTCACATTCTGTTAAGATTCCTGTGGGGACAGGTTGTGTTTGCATGGAAGAGACATTCAACTCCTACCCAATATACACTATTATTTGTATATTCCATGTATTTGCAACTGTGTGTGTGAAATTGATTTCACTTCATTTTTTTTGCCAAGAAATTAAAAAAAAAAAATAAAGTAGAAGAAAGGCTTTGAAGAAGCCACGTGCCCAGTAGGAATTGGACCTTTTGGATGTTGGTTTGTGGTTTACTCTGCACTGAGCTGCAGTGATGGAGTTGTTCACCTGCCCAACACAGGGCTCCAGGCACTCCTGAAACATCTCTCCAGACATAATTTGATGAAGAATACAAGAACTGCTTCCCTTAACCCACTGCCAGAGGGGCTGGTGGCTGATCCAGGAGCATCCTCCAGGGGAGGGTTTGGGCAGGAGGCTGTGCAGAGCCATTCCTGGCCCAATTCAATTTGCTGCCAGATTGATTTAAGCCTGTACTGGTGAGTTCAAGATGCTGAAGCACTGCAGGGGGGTGTTTGTCTGGAAATTTTATTTTTTACTTAATTGCAGAGGGTGTCCAGCTACCTGGAAATTAAGTGGGACCCCGAGCACATGCTGCTCTTCCCTTTGCACTTTGCTCCACGCTCTCTGCTCGAGTTTGGGACTTGAACTCTTGAAATGAGGGATGTTCCATATTGTGGCTGCCAACAGAAGTAGCTAGTGGAAGAATATTTCAAAGCAAGGTTTCTTGTGGCTTTTCACAGCTTTCAAATTGCAGCTTGCTTTGTAATCCAGTGAAATTACACAAGTTTCTCCCATCCAAGGCATTTTTCCCTGTCAGCAGGCAGGATCCAGCAGGCGTCTCCCCACCATCCACAGGGAGCTCGTTAAGTTCCATGATGTTTGTTGCTGTTAATTGGATATGGCATTGCATAAAGGACTGGCCCAAAGTCCACACTGCAGTGTAGTGTAGTGGAAATGGTAAAATTCATCCCTTGTTTGGCAGAGGTTGTCTCCCAGCTCTGATTTCACGTTGTATCAGCCTTAAATGCAGTGAGCTTTCATTGCTGAGGTGAGAACCCATAACCTGCAGCTCTGTGTGTGACAGTTTTCATTTCCTCCATGCTTTGGGCTGGATTCCTTTTCCCAGGGCTGGGGTTTGTGCAGGGGGTGGGAGCTGGCCACGCTTCCCTCCCTGCCTTGCCACCTTTGGCTCTTGAAGTGCCTCCTGCAGCAGATCCAAGGCTGCTGCAGCCCAAATCCATCCCATGCTGAGAGATGTGATTCCTAAAGCAGCTGCTGCACTGCACAAACACAGGCAAGGTGGGAAAATCCTTCAGACAGAGAATGCCTGTGCCAGGAGGGTTGTTATTGTTTAGCCTTAACAATATGACAACTTCTTCATCACCTGAATGGGGCCTTTTCTATCAGACATGGATACTGTATATTAAAGTGTCCAGGAGTAACCTATTCACACGCTGATCTATTGACTTCTCAGGAGAATTAAATAAGTAATAAAATGTTCCAAAATGATAAATTTGGAGGAAGCCTTTAATCAATTACTAATTGATTATTCACATTAGCACAGTGCTTGTAAGGATCAAAACCTAATTTTGACAACATATGCAAACTTTTCCTTTTGAATTTAATAATATATTCTCAATCTGTTATTCATTAAGGTGAACATCTGTGAATTCATTATTTTTTCTCTAAGCTTGCTGCACCACAAACTTCATTTCTTAAACAAATTTTCCAAAGAATAATCCCATTACAAGCTTAGTTTATAATACATACAATGACAGCTTTTTAAGCATGTTTATCTTTTTGCTGTTGTTTTGGGGCTTGTTGGGGTTTTTCTTGTTGTTGATTTTTGCCTAATAAGTCTTTGAAGCAAAATCTGTTCTGGGATGGCACAAAGGGTTAGACCAGGGAAAGAGGATAAATCTGGTTGAGGAAACTGGCTGCAGAGTTTGAGATGTTGTTAACTCATAAAAATTAGTTTAAAAAAATACATAGGTTTCCCAAAGCATGATGATTCTTAACTCTGGATGTCCAGTTGCTAATTAGAGAAAATAGACATTTCATCCACCTCAGCATTTGCCTTGTTTGTTCCAGTGTGGATTTTTAAAGTAATGCAATTGTAAAATTCCTCTCCTGCTAATTTTACATTGCTATTGAGGTGAAATAGAAACAGTTTTCAATGCACACCATGAAGGAGAAAGGAGAAACGGGTGAAAAATGCTGGTTTTGAACTTTTAAATGGAAATATGTAACACTACTCAGAGATAATGCCTCCAGGTGTTTCTTCAGACACTTTCCAGGCAAATCTGGTGCTCTTGCATGGTGCAATTGTAGCTGAACCCTTCCTGCTGAACCCTTCCAGGCACCTTTCTGTAGAGAGCTGCCTCTTCTTGCTCTGACATTTTTTTTCCATAAAGTTAATGGTAAATGGAATACTGATGGTTCAGAGGAGATGAGTAACGTGCTGGATTAATTTGACCAGCCCACATTAGGAGAGCACCCAGCAGAATTTGCGGCTGCGGAAGATTGTCACTGTGTTCCTGTGTTTAATGGAATAATTTAGGTATAGAGACAGAAAGAAGTCTACACTAAAATGAGTACAAGCACTTTTAAGCAGAAAACCTGTAGCTAATTTTCAATCCTGTAATTGAATTTGCAGGATAGCACATAAATAAAGCTGGGCTTTTTTAAAAGTTGGATGCTTTGCACAGCATAACAATGTTTTACTGCCTCATAATGCTTCCCTGTGTATTTCCCCGTATATTCTGCAGTTCCATTGCAATGCTGTGTGTCCAAAACTTCACCCTGCTGCAGCCTACACTGTATTGTGTCAGGAGGCTTCAGAAATGCATGCAAATAATTCACAGCCTGCTAAATACCAGCTGTTAATTTGTAATTTGCCGTGGCACCCTCAGCCCTCAGTGCGCGGTCCCTTCTGGATTCCCTGAACTGAGGTGCAGAACTCTTCTCTTAAGGGCTTGTGGATGATTTTGTGTTTTGCTCCCACTAAAATCACAGAAACACAGAATGATTTGGGCTGGGAGGGACCTCAAAGCCCCTCCAGTGTCACCCTGCCATGGCAGGGACAGCTCCCACTGTCCCAGGCTGCTCCAAGCTCCATCCAGCCTGGCCTTAGGCACTGCCAGGGATCCAGGGGCTTCTCTGGACACCTGTGCCAGGGCCTCACCTCCCTCAAAATAAAGAATTTCTTCTAGATACCTGATCTAAACCTGCTCTCTTTCATTTGGAAGCCATCCCCCTTTGTCCTGTCACTACATGCTCTTGTAAGTCAGAGCAGTTTTTAACAGGTTTGATTCCAAGCCTGAGCTTTGAAGATTTTTGTGTTGTTTTCTTTTTCTCTGAAATGAAATTCCAACAGAATTTCTAACAGTATTAAATTATGTCAAAATTACCTGATATTCTCTTTAACTTCTGACTTTACAGAAGCACTTATGATTAGTAATTAAACAAGATTTAGCGAGGCACTGAGTAAAATGGTGTTAAAAAGTTGCCAGAATGACACCAACAGCCGTGCCCTTGAACTCACTGCTGCCTCACAGGTCTGGGTTGGATTGTGTGTACATTCCAGATGCAATTTGACAAAACTCTGTGTTTCCCCAACCTTTTTTTAAAGTCAGTGGAAGCCAAGACCACCTGGGTTGAAGCAGAGGACATCAAGCTCATTGTAAGATTGAGTCTTCACTGTAACTTATGCCCTTAACATTTTAGATAATCCATTGATCTCTCTTGAACAGCTAATATCTGTAATAAAGCCACATTTCTACATCACCCAAAGTCAATTAAAAGTATTATAGCTGTATTTTAATCAAGTCTTACTGGGAAATGAAAGTAAAGAATTCTGCTTGCCTTAATAGTACCACTGGCAAAAAGAAAAGCTGACTGGAAAATCAAATTAATTATCTCTTCTTTATACGCCCTTTATGTGTTCACTTTCTTTGTAAAATGAATTTAAATTATTTCTATACTAAGAAAAAAGGTATTTAAGAATCATGAGAAAAAGTAGATGTATCTTTCTGGGCTATTCACTTGGAGAATTCAAGTGTAACTCATTAAATTTTGCTCTATAAATAAGACCTCAGCAAAGTACTGGTTGTCATTGAGAGAGGGTGAGTGGACAGTGACTTTTCAGACCTTCCAGCCCAACCTACTGAGGAAGTTTAAACTAGAGGTTCTGCTAAATTTTGGAAGGTTTCTAGACCATTCCTGAGAAGTATCTGCTACTTTTTGATGTGTTCTAAATTAAAAAGAAAAAAAAAGGGTATTTTATAGATTAAATCATCTCATCCCAAACATGTTCTCACACAGTTCTTCAAAGCAAATAGTTTACTGCATGCACGTGAGGGAAGGATTGTCATGGATGGTTGAATTTAGTTTGATTGTTGGATAGGAAAGCAAAGCCTGAGTTGCTGTTTACCACATGTTAAGAATGGGCAAGAAAAAAAAAAAAAATAAATAAATACTGCATTAGCAATGAATCTATTGGTCCTGTGACAGATTTGAGATTAAGTTCTTATACTTCCATGACATTTTGAAGTAGACCATTTCTGTTGAGGGAAAGAGAGAGGAAAAGGAAAGGTCATGTCTCTCTTATCAGGCAGTCATAGTCTCCTGTAAAATAGAAATGTCTGTTTAATGTCAGTGAACAGCCCAGATGGAGATTCATGTTGGAGCAAAGCATCTATACTTTATCTTACACCTCAAAGTTTACACTACTCAAACCTTGTGATAACAGAATCCTTCTTCTATCATTGCACCATGATTCTCCACAGCTGTCCATTTTTTTTTTTTTTTTTTGTTTTTTCTCCTCTAAAATCAGCCCCTCTGCATTCCTGGCAAACTGATCCTTGCTCCAGGTGTCTGCAGCTGTGACAGAGCACAGGAGCTCAGACTCAACTTTTACTGCATTAAAATATTTCATGGGGTTTGCTAAGGGTGATTTTTGCAAGTCCTTTTTTCCTCCCTGGCTGAATGTACAGACAGTGGAGGAAGAAAATCATTGATCAAAGTTATCAGGAGTGCCACAGAGGTGTTAGAAAGCACAGAGGGAGGAATGGGAAATGAAAACATCACCTACAGCAAGTTTGACTTCATCAGTCCTTTGGGCTCTGTGGAAGGAGCAGCTTCATTTCTGTCCTGCTTTTTTGTTTTGCTCCTTCTCTGCCTTACGAGTCTACTCCTGGCATGTATATGTTTACCTAAATGATTTATTTCAAAAATACATTGCTTGAAAGCTTTTCTTCAATGGTAAAATAGGAAAGATTCTGTTCTTCTTTAACTTCATGGGCTATATGAAAATGGGAAAAAAAAAAAAAAAAGTTATTTTGGGCAGTCATGACAATTTAAAGACAGTAACAAGAGCAACAGCTTTTACTTCATTACTCTGTGGAGTTACAGTCCTGAGCTGTTCCTTTTCCCCACTTTGAAATAAAAAGGATTTAAGTGCAGTCTACCTTGAGGTGAAAGGTGTGAATGTGCATTTGAGTGGTGGTGTACATGGGGTCCTGGTGCAAAACTGAACCACCTCCAGATTCATATGCTCAAAGGAAGTTTTGATATTGCCAGAAACTAAACTCATTTTTGCAGAAAAGTGTATTTTTTTTGTGTCTGTGTGTGTGCACGTGCAGGGGTTTTTAATTAGCCACATCTTTCCTCACCATGCCCTTCTACATAAGGAATATCCTTCAAAGAAAGATACACTTTTTAACAGCTAAGACTTGCACGTTATTTCTGGCAATAAACGGTGAATACTATTTAATAAGTAATGATTGAAGTAACTCTTTCACAGAAATTACCTATTACGAAATTTCTGAAGTGATGGCAAATTATATTGCATTGCATATTCATGCAGTTTAATTTAATACTTTATTTAATGTGAAATATGGCATTAATTGCTTGTAAATAGTTTTTTGTACTCTAGATGCAGTTTTTAAAATGCTGTAATATCAGGAATAATGACCTGGCCAAACACTTCAATTAGTCAATGTCTTTGTTAATATTAAGTACGTTGGCAAACCAATAACCACTTGAAAAGAAGGAAGTTTGGGTTATTTAGTTAAGCAGGGATTTAATTACATATCTTCTGGAGTCTGATAGAATAAAGCAAGTGGAGGCAAAGTTTTGGCAGCTAAGATCCTAGGAAAAATAAACATAAGTAATTAGTTTATGTACTGTTACTCTCTTCACTTTTCTTCACCTGCACCTTCCTCTTAATTTCCTCTTAATGTCCTCCTACTCCTGCTTTTCTGTGGTCCCTCCATGTCACTGCTTGCTCATCCTTCTGTCCACGGTCATTTTATGTTCCTTTACTTTTCAGGACTGATTCTCCTTTTAGTCCTTTCCCTCCACCTTCTGCGCTTGGGTTTCATTTTTCATACTCACACCAGTTCTTGGCCTGACTTCTCACTCATTCTCCCAAGCCCTTGGAGGGTTTTTCACAGAAAGAGAGGACGTGAATCAACCCATGGTCCCCACGAGCCAAAAAGAGAGATGGTCGTGTCTGTGGAGCACAGCAGCAAAGCCAATTTTGTATCACAGGCACCTTTTAGGGTTTTATCCCAAATTCCTGGAGTTCCCTGTGGTGAGCAGGGCTCTGCCTCCCTTCTCTTTGCCACTCTGGAATTTTGCTTCCTCCCAAAACTTGTTAGGAGCAGCGAGTTGTTCATACCCAGTGTGATTTGCTGTCATGAGTGTGATTTTACATTCCAGATCAAAACATGTAAATGTCTCTGGGTCTCTTGGAAAGCTTTAATCTCTTAAAGCAGGTTTTATTGAAGAGCTGTTGTTTTTTTTTTTGACATTCGTGATAAGTTTGATAATTGCATTAATAATTATTCTTTCATGTTGGCTATTTACAACCAACAAAGCATCTGATTCTGAACCTCAAGAAGAAATCACAATAATGGTGGAGCCAAAGCCATGCCAGTTGAAAGCAGACATGGTCTGTGGTGAAAAGTTGAGTTTGAGGAAGGAGGGTGGCTCTGGGCTGATAAAAATTCCAATTGTGCTGGTCGCTGCCCCACGGTGACAGGGGACAAGGAGTGCTCCAGCTGCAGCAGCTGGAGTGTGGCTACATTCCCTGGGATCCCCCAGGACAGTGACTTTCTTTCCTAAACTAATCAATTTCTGCCCTAAATCCCATGAGCAACTATTTAAATAACCGCGAGCTTAGTGTGTCTCTGTTTTCAATTTACGGAGTTTATCGCTTCACCTCTGGGTTTGTAGTGGGGATGTGCTGAATCCGAACACTTCAAAGGAAATTTAGCAGATGAAGTTCCTAATAAATCCTTAGCTTGCCCATCTATATAATTTGTATTAACATGTCCATTAAAGGTTTGCTTACAGCTTGGAGATTTCCTCCAGAAACGCTTCAGAAAATTGAAATAAGGGGGAAGCAAACAATAACAACATTCATAATTTTATATCCATTAAAAGCTCAGGCAGCATTTAAACAACAGACAAAAAAAAAATAAAAAAAAAAGATATATTTCTTACCCTCAGCATAATTAACCAAGTGCTTTTCAACTCCCAAATCATTCTGCATCCCAGTCTCTCAAGCTGGGAAATGTTGGAAAGATTGGACCCTCTCCTTGTCCTCTTCCTTTCAGTGAATTCTAATTTGGAATTTTGTGTTCTTCTCATAATATCAGGTCTGCTCTCTTGCTTTCCACTTTTAAGTATGCTAAACATTTAGCTCATGAGAAAGTTTCATTCTAGTTAAATTCTATTTGTCTTACCTAAAAATTTGTAAAAGCTGTCCTTGAATGAGATTATATCCATTTCATGTCCAAGATTTTTGTTTAAAAAATGAAAGGAAAAGCTTGGATTCATTAATATTATTGTTGGGATTGGATTTTTATGGCTTTGATTTTTTTTTTTTTTTTTTTTCCTAATTCTGCCTCTCTCATGGATGGATGCTCCTGCTTTTAGTCCAGCATTTGGAAATTGAGAGCTTTAAAATATTCTCTATAATTGAATTAGTATTTGAGATCCACATCATTTTTAATTCTTTGCGGGTTTTTTGGTTTTATTCCCTAAGGCTCATGACACACTGGAAAACCTTGGTTTTGTTTAAATTCAGAAATATTTTGATATACTTCCATTTGGGCTCCAAAGTTCACGTCCAAACATTCTTCCTAGCTGTTTTCCATCCTTTATTTAATGTAGGGAGTAGGAAAGTGAAAATGGCCCATCATTTTCTCCGTGACAGGAAGCAGAGATGAGGAGAGCTGTCACTGCTGTTTGGGAGAAATACCAAAATCTTAAGAATTTCCAATGGAAATGGGAAATGTGTGCTATGTTTGACTGACAGATCTACTTGATTTTAGTGTCAATAGTCCCACAGAACCCGGCTGAGTCGTGGGTCCAGCATCTCCCCACCCTCACACTGTGCCTCTTTATCCCATCAGCTCCATAAAAGAGCCCAAACATGCCTGGCTTTTTATTTAATGCCAGATAATCTTGTAGAGACTCCCATTCACAATTCCAAATGTCTGTAGGCGTGGGACTTCTCTGCCACGCTTTCCATCCCATCCTTTCACCGTGTTATTAAACATGTTTCCTTCTTCCCTGCAACTGCCTTGATTATTTTCTGTTTTGTCATAAAATATTTGCTTAGTAACAGGCACAGGAACTTGGCAGTCATCTCCATGTTTCTGCCTTTGATTGTGAGGAGCTTTGAACCCATGCACAACATTTCACAATTCAGAGGGGAAAAGTAAGCCTGGCAGTTGATTTCCAGCTTTTAACCACCATGCAGAGCTAAATATTTATTTACAGTGATCATAGTTCCATTGTTCTCCAGACTGGAGGAAATAATAATGCCTAATCAGATACTCCTGCAATTCAGAACCTAAAATTATCTTGGCTCTTACAAGATTGGCTTTAACCTTTATCTTGCAGATTCTTTTCTCCTGTTTTCCTCACATTTTTAATGGCAGGGAAAAATGAAGACACTTTTGCATTTTTCTGACTGCAGCATGGAAGGTTTTATTGCCAATCTGTCTGACTGGACTTAATGAGAATATCTATCAACCCTATGCTAGATATTAGCAATATTTATCAAAAAGTTCATTTTTCACATGAAGCTAATGTTACTTTTGAACCATCTGCTATTTTTTTTCCCCAGAATTCAGCGACTGCAGGGAATTTGCTGGAAAAAGCAGCAGTGTCTGATGTGGGGATGGCAGGAGATGGAGCTGGAATGTCTCAGTCTCCCTCAGCACCCTCGGGTGGGGTTGAGTAAAGACAATTTAATGCAGAATGATGGTTGGGGTTGGAAAGGACCTTGAGGATCATCTCATTCCAACCCCCTGCCATGGGCAGAGCCACCTCCCACATCCCAGGAGGTTCAGAGGGTCCAACTGGCCCTGGACACACTCAGGGATGGGGCAGCCACAGCTCCTCTGGCCAAGCTCTCATTTGACCATTTCTCCTTTGTGGCCAGCGCTGACCCAAGCCCACAATTTATCCAAAGATAGGGAAGGAGTGTTTGTCTTTGCTTTGTTTAAATTTCTGCAGAACCAAATGGTGACATCAGGACAGGATCTTTTGGATAAGAAGAAAATGATGCAAATAAAAAATCAGCTAATGCCAATAACTGGGTTTTGTGTTTCCAGGTCATGTCGTGTCAATGTGTGTTTTACAAACGGCCTGCAATTATTCTGGGCTCCCATTTTTCCATGGGTGGGCTGGATTTGTGTCTCTCTGGATAATTACCTGACACATGGCAGCCCCTGATAGCGTTTCACACCAATATCAATGAGTGGAGCAGCTCTGGGTGTGCTGGGCAGGAATCTGTGCTTTTATAGCAAATCCACGAGGCCCTGAGTGTCCCCAAATTGCTCAGCAGCTCCTGCCTGTGCCTTGGAGGTTTGCAGATTTGGTGGTTTGGGAATGCTGGACCTACGGTGAATATATTGTATATGATCAAGTTCTATGATGTGGAAATTTCAGAGAATAAATTTGGTATCTTTGTATCAAGTTTTTCCCAGAGGGATATATCAAGATGGAATAAATGTTTTAAAAATTGGGGTTTTTTTCAAACTTTTGAGAACTCTGAAATAGAAGAGGTAGAAGTTTTCTCTTTTTGTTGTGGAAATGCGTTTAGGATTTATTGTATAAATTAACTTTTTTTAAAGTTGGAAAACCAAACAAGTATTTTAGCTTAATTGACATATACCATTTTAACCTATTTTGTATGCACAAAATGCTTTTAAAAACTTGATTTACAGAGGGAATAATTTGAAAATTATTTTTCACTTCTTATTTATTGCATTTTTTTGAAGTGCAGTTTACTGATTCTCCCCTAACTACTGATCTTAGAAACCTTTTCCAGTGATTTTCTGTGGGACAAAGTGCCATTTCTTGACATGTTTGTACAGGTCAGGTCATAAATGCATCTCAGTTTGAGTCCTTCCAGCATGTTGTGCTTTGGAACCTGTTTGTGTTGATCTCTTTTAGAGCCATATATAAACTTTGGCTTCTCGAGGTCAGATGGAATAGCAATGCAGGTTTAGCTTCTCTGCGTGTCTGATGTCTTTAGGATTTGATTTTTCTTTTTTAGGGAGAGCAGTGAAAAATCTGATTATTTCTGGAGCTTTTAATGTAAAGATCAGCATCAAAAGCCTGGTTACTGAAAGTTCAAAGCACGTTGTGGGGGTTTTTCCAGCCTTATTTACTTGGTACCATGCAATAGAGTCACTTTCTCATCCAGCATTTGAATAATGGTCTTCAAATGGAGATAGTACAAAGTTTTCTGCAAAATTATGCCTGAAAATGCACATCCAGGGAGAGAAAAGAAAGTTTGGATGTTAAAATGAAGGAACGGGAGTTAATTTTGCATGATCACTGACAGGAAAACCAGCCTGTCCCATAGCTAATCCAGCCTCATAAATAAAAATCTCATTTTTTTTCTCTCTTCACTATCCCTGCCCTTTGTGTTCATATTTTCCAGCAGCTGTGTGTGCTATTAATCTGTATTTAGGTGAGGGCCCGAGCGTCTGCTCTGTGCTCGCAAACAGATGCAGCTCTCCATTTGCTGGTTGGGATTGAGGCCTTTTAAAATGTCACCCTGCGTTTCAGCATTGCACACAACATGTTCCTTCAGTGCTGATGGAAAAGCTCACTTCATCCAGGGAGGCTGGAGCCCCCGGGTTTGTTGGTTTTTTCCCTGTTAGCGCGCTTGGAGGGGCAGTGAGCACAGGGAGCAGCTCTCCCTGCAAATTTCAAATCACTGCTGGTTTGCTCCATGCCTGGCTGCTTCTCTCTGGCCAGAGGAATTGCCCTGCTCTGCGTTAAAGCCTCTGCCAGATGGGGTTTTGCAGGAGGGGATTGGGGCAGTTCTGTGGTCAGTGTGAGCTGCAGCACAAACAGTTCCTGCTCTGCTCAGGGCGGGAGCACAGGGCTCTGGGGGTGTGATCCTGTGTGATGTGATGGGATCAGGTGTGATCCTGGCTCGTACTCACACCAGGAAACTGGAACAGATTGTGCCTGTCCACTGATGGTGAGGGGAGGCTCTGCCTTGGGGGATACCCAGGGGTTTCTGCCCAAGACACCCAGTGCTGAGATGTGAGATACAACATCTGCTCAACCCCAGCATCTGTGCAAACCCATCATCTGTGAAACCCCAACATCTGTGCAAACTCAATGTCTGTGCAAACTCAACATCTGTGCAAACTCAACATCTGCTCAACCCCATCATCTGTTCAACCCCAACATCTGTGCAAACCCAACATCTGTGCAAACTCAACATCTGCTCAACCCCATCATCTGTGCAACCCCAACATCTGTGCAAACCCAACATCTGTGCAAACTCAACATCTGCTCAACCCCATCATCTGTGCAAACCCAACATCTGTGCAACCCCAACGTGTCGCTGTTCTCTGCCCATCTCTCAGGACAGCCCAGGTCTCAGACACTCCTGAACCCAACCAAAGCCCCCCTGGTTCTGCTGTTCTCAGACATCCTGGCAAGCACCACGGTGGGTTCTGCAGGTTTTTGTGGCTGAAGGTGGGGATGGTGCATCTGGAGCACGTTGTTGCAGCCACTCTGGCTGACACAGCCTGCACAGGGCCTCTCTGGGCTGTAAATACATCCCGAGATATTTTTCCATGCCAGTGCTCCTAGAAAACAGCCACCCTTTGATCCATGGGGAAATAGTCCCTGGGAGATAATCTGAATAGTGAAGGAAAGCAGAAATCAAACTGCTCTTTCTGTGCATCTTTGATGCACTAGAACTTAATTTACTTTATGCATAGAACTGCTTTAACTTTACCTGGAGGCGAGGTTCAATTTGGATTGCTCTTTTTTTTTTTTTTCTTTTAAAGAAATCCCATTATCAGTATTAAAGTGTTTCATGCTTATAAAAACTGGCTGTAGATTAATAGTTTTCCCTTTTATTTTTATTTTTTTTCAATTAGGCTGAAGCATGGGCTTCTATGACTTGTTTAGTTTGGAGTCACTGAAATTAAAGATTAATTAATTGCAAACATTTTATTTGTCAGGTTATTCTTTCAAATGCTTGGGTAATATAATATGGCTTATCCTATTCTGCAGGTAGATATTAATGCTCTCTTGTCTTTACAAGACAGAGACACAATAGATATGTCCCAGGAAAAGCACAGCTTAGTTTAAACCCCATCTTTTTACTCCATTATGCCATCCCAAATTGGTTGAGCAGCAGTGATATTTCTGTGATTTATCAGTGGGAACTCTGACTTCTAAGTAAATGAAAGCCAAAGTATATAAAAGCAGGTACATCAAATTAGGTGCACAAATTAAATCACAAGATCTAGGTTCCTTAGTAAGTTCTGACCTAATTTTTCTTTGTGTCAGTCACTTGCTGATCCCATCTGCCTCACCAGGACAGGTGGGATTTCTAAAAATATATGTGGGAGTGTAGCTTTAAACACCTCAATCTGAAAATAAAGCAAGGTAAACATTTTAAATCCTGAGATTTGGCTTGAATCTCTGATATTTAGATTAGATATGAGGAAGAAAGGGTGGGCAGGCCCTGGCACAGGTGCCCAGAGCAGCTGGGGCTGCCCCTGGATCCCTGGCAGTGCCCAAGGCCAGGCTGGATGGGGCTGGGAGCAGCCTGGGACAGTGGAAAGTGTCCCTGCCATGGCAGGGGGTTGGAAATAAATTATCTGTAAGGTCCCTTCCAACCCAAACCACTCTGTGATTCTCAGTTCTGATCTGTTGAACGATCTTTCATTAAAACTTATTTAAAGCCTGGTGTAGTGACATCGATAGTGAGGGTTTCATTCTTAAACAAAGCTTATTTCTACCTAAAAACCGTGTTCAAATAAAACTTTTGAAGTTGCCTCCTGTAGGTTTATACACATTTTCTGTGTTCTTCCTGACAGAATTATGGGATGCCCAACATCAGCTGTCCATTAAATTTTCACTCTGCCTAAACCTGGCTCATATCTGTGCTGGGATTCTTTTCTTTTCCCTAAATACTGTTGTCTAATAAAGAGAAGTCACTTTCTACCACTCCAAATTTTAATTAGAGCACTTGATTAATGCAGAATTCTATTCTGTCTTAACTGTGAATCCCCAGAGACTTTGTTAAATTCTGTTGTCTGTGGGTCAGAGTTCAGAGCAGTGATTGGTCTCGAAAGGAGTTAATACTTTGGACAGTGGGGACTCAGTAAAGCAAGTGCATTAATATTTTCATCAATTCCAGCTAACTTACAGTATTTCACTGGTCAGATCTAATTTGCTTGATGAGACATCACTAAAAGATGTTATCTATAGTGTAAGCTTAGGAATTGATTGCAACACATAATTCAAGGGCACTGTTTCATGCCTGGGGCAAGAAATGCTATTTTTCTCTTCATTTCATTTGCTCTTTTATAATAGCTTATATTTCCAAACAACATCCACCAGATTTGTTTGTAGATTTGCAGAGAAACAAAAAGTACATTAATAAACCACCCTAAACTGTTTTGTTTTTTTTCAGCTGGACACCCTGTAAAATTACATTTATTATTTCCAGACTCTGTTAGAATGTAGGAATATCTCAGGCAAGTGGGATATCAGTTTTTATTTGCATTCAAAGCTACTGTGGTTAGTGTGGTTATCTCATTCCTCAGTCATTAAAAGAAAAGACTTAGACATCAGAGTTTTACAAATATTGTGAAATTCACATTCACAGGCTCCCCTGATACTTTATATATGTATTATTATATGTATACACACATACACATAAACACAGCAGCCAGTCTTTAGCTAATATCAATTTAGGGTGAATCTGAAAGCTGAATCTTCAGCTCCCAGAATGAAATTCTCCCATTGATTGGCTTAAAAATGTCCCCTCTCCTGCTCCTGTCTCGTGTGAGCCTGGAGACAACTTTGTGCCTTAGGAGTGCTGTTGGTTTTTTTTAAGCAAATCCCGTGTATTTCACTGCTTTGGAGACTTCATGGTGGATTTCCCCCCTGCAATAAGAGAGAATAGACTGAGATGAGTCAGCTGAATACTTGAGGTCCACACGAAATTTACTGCTGTGTGTGTGCCCTTATCAGAGCTGCTCCCCTGGGACTGCAGACATAAATCCACTGCTTCCCCTACAGCTGTCATTCTGATGGGCCAGGAAATGCTGACATTCCAAGTATTAAAACAAACCATCAGTAGTTTTCCACAGTGCCTGTGAAAATTTCAGATTTCAGACAGTTCAAGCATCATTGACCTCGGTGGATGTGTGCAATTTAGTAGGATTTTTTGTAAGTTTGCTTTTTTCTGTAAATGCTATTAGCTCTGTTAACTAAGTTGTAAGTAATGTTAAAATGCTGTACTTGAGTGCACTTTTCAGCAGATACTGGGCACAGGAATAATTTGGATTGCATTTGGCATAGTATTTTCTGATTTTCTAAGATTCAGGTAGCTGGCAAAGTCAGAATTTATCAGGGCAGAGCAGTGACAAGGATGACCAAGAAAAGAAAATCCTAAGAAAGTTGGTTATATATCCGTGATCATAATCTGTTTTTACTTCCTGCAGCAGGGGCTTGTGTCTCCATCTCTTGTTGCTTTATTTCACTGGGAAAAGGTTTCCCTTTCTGTAGCCAGTGTTGATTCTGTTTGTTCTCCTGCCCTCATTTCACAATATCCCTGAGGCTTTCACATGTGCAAATTTATTCGTATCGTCATTGGCCTGGTGGTTGGCATTGCCAAGCTCTTCCATGCGACTCAATGTCTAATAAATCATTAATTGCTAAAGGAGCAGCCATGAATTTAGTCCAGATAACTCTTTTCCTGATCAGATACCTGACTTTTCAAAAGTTTGTGGTTTTGGAAAGCCAGGTTCCACCTGTCCATATCCATATCAGCATCAACCCAAAGTGAGAGCTTGTGGCACTTCTGTGTAACAAGAGGCAGGATTCCCTTTCTGCCTTAATGTCTGTGACCTCTTCTCTATTTTTGGACACATTTAACTTTTTTTGTTCTTTTTTTGGGGAGTTTTTTTGGTAAGTTTTGTTGGGGTTTTTTTGGGTTTTTTTTAATTTTAATTGCAGCAGCAGAGTTAGTTATTGGCCATTAAACTGCATCCAATGGCCTCTTTGTGCAGTGGCTTGTGAAAAACTGTTCAGTGGATGTGTCTGTAGTTCCCATGTCGAATCTGATGGCCCATGACCATAAGGGACTGGAATCATTGAAGAAATGAGTGCTCCCAGTGCTCTGATTGTGCTTTTTAATTCAGCCACCATGGAGATCCTGTATTGTTTGCCAGTGCTCATTTCTCATTCAAGCAAAATTATCTGACTGCTCGTGTGAGGTTATGCACTGAATATATTTGATGTCCCTCATGCTGAGCATTGTCAGCTGAGGATTCAACACTTCCCTTTGACTGAAATTGCCATTATAGGTGCTGTTGTCATAGTTCAAATTAATTTCCTGTTAAGCAGGGATACTAACGAGCTCCAGTGAGTTGTAACTGCAGTGGGAATCTGCTCAGCTAAAAACTGAAAAGTAAATTGGTGGTCTTTTGATTTCTTAGTGTTAGGATTGCCTTTCTCATAGGGGAGGCTCAATTATTCTCGGGGTTTTTTGAATGGCATGGTTTGAATTATGTCTTCTGTTATCTATATTTGGGCAGGAGATATAGTTGTCACATTTTAATTAAATAAAATAAAAAAAAATAAAAAATTGGTTGCCTGGATCTGTTCATAAGTTTTAGGAGTTAAAGGATTGCAGGACATTTTGGTACCTGACCACCTTTCTCAGAATGTGTCTAATGAGAACAGTCCCAAGAACATAATTTTCTCTTAGATGAACCCCATTACTGATGAGAAGAGGAATGATATTCCTCTTCATTATCACACTTCAGAATTCATAAATAGCATTATTTTCAGACAGACTTTACTGTATGTCGAGGGCTCTGTTAAGGAGTTGGGTTTGTAGAAGTCTCTGGAAGATTTCTGCCTTGGTTCAGGCTCTGGCATTTTAAGTCAACTGCTCTTGCTGTGCTTCAGGTTCCACGAGGATAACACTGATTTCTCTTCAGGAAGGAACTTTCTGATGAAGTCTTTGGAAATAATTCCAGGAAGTAAATTGCTTCTAAGGGAGTATTAAATTTAGGCATTTAAAACCCCTCACAGTAACATATAATAAAGAAAATAATAGTAATAAAATTCTCCATCTCATGCATTTAATTTTTAATAAAAATTTTCTATTGCCTAAAACTTTTTCAAAATAACATTCTGTAGATTCTGGCAATTGTGTTGAGGCTGAACTGAATGTTCCGAGCTAATTTTGCTCCTTTCTTATACTGTATACCAAGTAGCTGCCAAAAAAAAAAAAAAGTGTAGTTTTCCTACTCCAGAGCATTTTAACAAGGTATTTGCTGCCATAATTTAAGAAAAGGAATTAGACTACTGCTCTAGAAAGACAGGAAAATCCCTGACTTGTAACGAGCAATCCCTAGGACCGTGTTTGTGTTGATTTCTATCCCCGTGATCTGAACTGGCCGAGGTCATCCAACCTTTGGATCAGGTCCAGCAGAAACAGAGCTCATGTGTGGCTTAGGTTTTGCATAAGGATTTTCAGAATGTTTTATCTTCCCCAAATCTCTTCCCTTTGAGCTCAGTGTGCTTTATTAGCACAATGTGGGCTGACCTCCGTGCAATTCCTGTAGAAGCACCGGAGCTGATTCTCTCCAGGGGTGGTGAGAGGGGCACTGAGCACTTCTGCAGGGCAGAACCTGCTGCATCCTGCAGGCACCTTCCCATTTCCCAAAAGGCAGTTTGGTACTTTGCCCCCACACAAATAATAAATAATGTGAAATTAGCCAGGGAACCAGCTCAGCCGTGCTTTGGCATGAATTGAGGGGAGAACGTTCCAGAGCACACCTGGCAGGGCCAGGCTGAGCCCACGGATCCACTTGACAAATTTCACCTCCCTTTCTGCTCATCTGCAGGCTTTCATTGCTGTGCATTTGCTCTCCTGAATTACCTGTGCAGTATTTCCTGCGCTCTGATGTCAGCTTGTCACTCCTTCAGGTTTCCTCAGGACCAGCACTGCCTGCTTTGCCCACTGAGTTAAATGCTCTGAGCTTTGTACTGCCAGGCAAAATTTACCTTCAAAAGGACCCCAGACCAGAATTAGGTTTGTATCCAGAATCCTCATTTCTCTTTGCACAGAGAAATAAAATCCCTTGTCCAGAATTCTGGCACTCAGGTTTGCCACTGAGTTAAGGAATTAAGGAAGTGATGGCACAGTGATGGTTCCTTATCAGGATGATCCTGATTTGATTTGGTGCTACACAGGCTCATGTTCATACAACATCACTGAAGAGATGCAGGTGTTTCACTCACATTATTGCTGAATTTTCCCCAGGCATTTGGTTTGTATTAGGTGGCATGGTGGGATGTTATCTCTTTTTGTTGTGTTTCAGTCCTGCTGTTTATGGGATAATTTACAGGGATTCGGTTTCTGTTCACTTCCTCTTATAAAGGTCATTTGTTAAAAGTAAAAACAATTAAAAAAAAATAAAGAGTGGAGATAGCTGTCATTGTGAGTCCTGAGAAGGTGACCAGGATATCAGAAAAGTCATGTCTGTGATTGTTGGTGTTGCTGTTAAAAGAAATAATAGGTCATGAATGGATATCTAATTATATTTCTACTTTTCCTTTCTATCATCCTTTCATTATAGCCTATAACATGTATTTGCTTTTTACTTTTGCTCAGAAATAATCTTTCCATGCTCTTTCTAAATGGTCACTGTAAGTAAGTTTGTGGATTTGGAAGGATAAGTGTCTTGTGCTGGGTACCAGCACATGCTGCAAGTTGGGAGCTGTGTCATGCACAGCTGTCTGTCACATCCCAATCTATTTTTCAGTGCTGCATGGAAGGTGTGAGCCCTGCTGAGCTGGAGTGGCAAACGTGGTGTGAGGGTATTGACTGGGAGAGAAGCACATTTTTGTTCTTCCTTATCCAACACCCCATCATCCTTTCTGCAACCCCTGCTGCTTTTCTGCAAACATCACCGCTGTTCACAAGGAAAATTAAGTTTTCAAGTAGATTTTCAACCTTGTTCTTGCATTGGCTTTAAGCTGTGGAGGAGGTGAAGCAAAATGCAAGCCCCAGACAGCACAGCCTGGCTGCAGAAACAAAGGGATGGGCTGAGGGTTGCTCTGCTCTGCTCCCACTTGGAGCTCCAGAGGTTGGAATGGTTCTCCCTTGGCTCCTGCACGAGGCTTTGGTGATGGAGCTCCTTCGGTGCTGGAGCTCCATCTCATTAGTTTCACCACCTCTTTTTGCTGCAGTCTGTCCTGACAGCTTGAAAGGGTATTGATTAAGGGCTTAACTCACTTTTTATCACAGCTAATTATATTTTTTTTGGCTGGATGCTAGATTTCAAGGCGTTGGGTTTGCAGCAGCCTGCAGCAAACGGAGGGGTGATTATAACTTGAGTGAACTGTTTGCTACAGGTTCTGACTATCAGCTATCAAAATTAGTATTCATAAAGAGTTTGAGAAGGAAAAATTTCCAGTCTTTTGAGATACCTGTTAAGAATTCAGATCTTATTTTCGTCGTGAGTACATGGCTGCTTCTCATCTTCCCTTACTCTCATTGCTGCTTGTGAAAATTTGGGATGAACAGTAAACCACACAAATTTTGCTGCAGAACTGTGTTTCTGAGAGAGATGGTAGAAGCACACCTTTGAAAATGAGAGGTGAAGAATTAACCAGGGGCAAAGGTCCTATTGTACTAATTACGTTTAATTACATTTATGCGAGCATCAGCACAGCTAATTTTGGTTTTTTGCCTTTTTTTTAACAATGTTTACATGGTGTTCATTGTAGTGAGGTGCTAAAGTTTTCTTGTTATTCTATGTGCATTCTAAATCACCTTAAATGACATAATTTAGTTAATCTGGGAAACATACTAAACCCAGATATTTAGGAAGAAGGAACAACATTAATTAGATATGTAAGGAACGACATCAATATTGTTCTTTTTCCAGATTCTCAATTCAGTTTCTCCATTCCACTTTCTGAAAAGAGAGCTGATGTAGGGTGTGGGCAGAGGTTTAATGTGACAGCTTTCACAGTAAGCATCTTTCCCAATTGCTTCCACAAACAAGCTCTTGTACACTGCCACTGGTACTTGTTTGTTGCATCCAAATTACTGAGGTGGTTGCTTGAATCCTCCAGCATTTTGCAGTCAAAATCCTCTTGCTGTGCAAACACAGAATTTTTGTTAGTCTAACCGAAGTCTTAGTGATCTAAAGGATTTTTGGTAGCCCAGTTATAATGATACACTTTTAATTCCGGTTATATGCAGTTAAAATTAATAAATGCCTGCTTTCTTTTATCTGCCCCTCTCTCAGCTGTTCTGTTGCTCTTACACTCCCTCACTGCTGAGTGGTTTCACTCTGGAGAGAGGTGAGAATACCTCAATCAGGAGCATTCAGATCCTTTCACACAAATGTGATGCTGATGGTTTCTTCTTCACCCCTCACTATAGTCAGGGCCATCTTTACATGCTCGATAAACATCCTCCTCCTTGCTCTGCATATGACTGCTCAGGCCCGAATTTATTCTGTGTGGTGTCTTTTACATGTTGGATGCTGGCTCTTCCTTCTCCTGGTTAACCCTCGAGCTCCCAGGGCTGCATTCCCCACTAAAGGGATGGGGTTTATGGCTCTGGTGCCTCCAATTTCACCCTGTGCCTGCTGTTTCAGGGCCTCCACCTCAGGTCATGGCCTCCTGCTCTCCTCCTGTGTGCTGCACTTCATCTGCAGTCTAAGGCAGTTCATCTTCCCCAGAATAACTGTGTGTCTTGCTGTTTATTGCTTTCACATCCTCTTATGTGTCTCTACGAAGCAATAGCTGTTTCCCTGAACCAGAATGTGCATTTCTGAGAGTGGCTCTTCCAAGCAGATGAACAAGCAGAGCAAACCCAGCCCAGCAGGGCACGTCCAGCAAAGCCTGGCAGCCCCTGAGCTCTGAGCTGAGCTTAGCACAGAGCTTCTGTCCTGTCCTGAGCAGTGGCAGCACCAGATTTACAGACTTCGAGGCTCTATAGCAAAGGAAAAATGGGAGTTAGTTGCAGTTTCATTCCCTGCAAGCATATCACAGAGAAAACCTCTCTGTTTTCTGTTTCACCACACTAAACTGAAACCCTGAGCTGTCTTTTTCATATTTAGCTTTTTTGCAAACTTAACCTTGCAGCAGCACCAGTCCTTCATCCCCAGGTTGGTACTTGTTGGAGTCTGAGATACAGAGTGTGTGCACTTGGCTCTGATGCCTGACTCTGAGATCCAGGAGAACACTGAACTTCATCTTTTATGAAATTTCTGCATCAAAACAATATTCAGGTCAGTTTGACTTGGCAATCAGTGAATTAATATTCTTTGGATCTTTACAGTGAGCTTGGAAAATTGTTATCCAGACATGATTTTCCAGTCTTTCACTGATTTATCAGCTGTGGCAAACTCTGGGATGAGAGTACAAAGTTATAGTACCTGCAGCTGCAACTCTTGTTTCCTCCATGCCCTTTGCTGTGCTCATTTTCCTTACGTGGGGATGAGTCCTGAAAGGTTTCCAGCAATGAGATTTCTGAATGGTGAAAAATAATGGTTGATCTTTCTTGCTAATGACTCACAGGGATGAAATGTGTATTTGTGTGCTGTCCCTGCATCCTTACATGTTCAGCTTTGGGCAGAGGCACCAGGGCAGTGTGTGGTGAAGATGTTGAGCACAGAGCACACAAAGAGGGAAGTCTGGACTCTGAGTAATTTGCAATGAGCATTTGTAAGTACTTCCAGGTTTTAAGTGTAACAGTGCTCACTCTCCCTATGATTTCCTGCACCCCCTGTGATTTTCTGCACCCATTTTTCCCATCTCTTCCTTGATTGCTAATCAAATTGAATATAGAAATGTTTTCCTGATGAATCTCAGTCTCTGGGCAGTCTCTCATATATGCTTCACTACCAAAACATGTAATTTGATCACTGTGTCTATATAATAGAATTCATCTTTTCAGAAGCTTGAAAGCATTCCCCTCTGTGTCAAAAGCTAAATATTCCAGAGCCTGTTAAGTGGACTCATCCCCCAAGCCTAAGGAAATAAATGGAATGCTGATTTGATAGTTTTAAGCACAATTTAAATAATCACAGTATCCTATTTCATAAGCTGTGTGCCTCCACAGGCTTCTCTGCATTGATTTTCATGTTTGGAAATGTTCTGGTGGGCTCTGTGTCCTTGTGGCCAGGGAGGACGAGGGGTTCCTGGGATGAGTGAGGAGGAGTGTGGCCAGCAGCTGATGGCAGAGACCCTCCCCCTGTCCTCTGCCCTGGTGAGGCCACATCTGGAGCACCGTGTCCACTTCTGTCCCTTCCAACCCCAGCTGTTCTGTCATTGGCTTTGTCATTTTGCTTATTTGATTTTAAATAAAATGGATAAAAGGGAAGGAAAAAAAGAGAGGGAGAAGTAAGAAGATAATAATTCTTCTGAAGCATTTTCCTATTTTTTTCAAAAGTTGCAGGCTTTTGTGTGTTTGTCCAAGCTCCCTAGAAATCTGATGGATTAGAATGGGTCAATGATTCTGTAGAAGTAAGGTTTGAGGGAATAACTTGTATTAGCAACTAAATATCTAATCTTTTTAAAAATGTATTAAGTTACCTTGATAAGATCTATTTCTGATACACCCATATTGACTGAGACTAGGTTTTTTTATTCTCTTTTGATTCTTTGTACATTAAGCATCCCATCATCTTTTTCCAGTGTTATTATGACAGCAGACCTGCAGTTACTGACATCATCCAATTTCCCCTTTTTAAATATCAGTGTCTCACTGGCCTTCTAGCCTTCAGGAAAACATCAGTATTTTAAGAATTACTGAAAAGCAGCAATAGCAATACAGAAAAATGAATGCCCTCAGATTATTTGAAGCAATGTGAGCAGAGCTGGGTACAGAATCAAGCTGTTGATCTCATCTCCTGTGATGGCAGCCTTAGACCCAAGTGAATAATAGACCTTTTTGGAGCTGAACTGCCAGCCTGTCCCTAAAATATTCCTGTTTTTCTTCCTGAGAATGGCCAGGTGCCATTTCTGTGCTCTTGCTGTGGCACTGGAGATGTGCCACCAGCCAGCCTCGTCCCCTGTCTGTCACTCACCTGCTTTGCCAAAGGTCAGCCCCTGAAGGTTTCTGCTCAGCTCTGGTTTCTGATGCTGTACCGAGGAAAATTGGCTATTTTAGTGTCTGGAATAAGTTGTCTTTTGCTTACAATGGGCTGATTCGAGTCACAGTCCACAATGAATAATGAATGCAAAGGGGAGCTTGCAGTTCAGTCACAAATTATTATTTACGGAATTACTGCTGACTTCTCGTTAGCACTTGCAAGTGCCAGACTGGCTCTTGAAGGAGTTTGGAGGTTGCTTAATGAAGGTTTATTTATTAAGATGCATGGCTGGCCAATATATGGGTCATCACATTGATTTTAGGACTGGATCAGATTTTAGGATCTTTGCATAGCTGAGGAGTGAAAAGCAGCTAAACTACTTTGAGCACCGTATGGAGTAATTATTTTATTTTATTTTAGTTTATTTTAGTTTAGTTTAGTTTATTTATTTTATTTATTTTATTTTATCATATTTTATTTTTTATTTTCTTTTATTTTTTATTTGATTTTATATTTTATACTTTTATTTTATTTTATTATTTCTCTTTGTATTAATAATTGCCTCCTTCTTTCTTTTATTTCTTTTTTAAGGGCTTTGAAATAAAGAAACTTTGCTATACGATAATTTTTAAAGTAGGACTAGGTATGCAGGATGATATTGCACAATTAATCCTTAAATTTTCATTTCATATGGTAAAACCTACTGCAATTCCCTCCACAAAGGAGATTTAGTCTGCTTCAAGCTTTGTGGTTCTGACAGACAAATTATACAGGAATGTCAAATGTGTAAACACAATATAAATACATCTGAAAAATACAATGTCTAACAGATATTTTATTCACAGGCATGGACCAGTGTCACCTAATCATGGGGGATAAATGTATCATTGAACACAAACAATTTATGGGTATAAATTGAGGTTATGTTGTGCCCCACCCTCAGGTCTAAATCTCTTTTTTTTTTTTTTCTCCTTAACAAAATTCACCTAATTGTTCAGAGGTGAATAAGGTTTAGGCACAAAGTATTTTCTTGTTCCTGCTGCAGTCACCCTTGGTGTGCACTCACCTTCTTTCTGCTCTTGGGAAAACCCAGGGAATACTCTTGGTTTTGATGGAACATCTCAAAAATACATGGTTTATTATTATTAAGATGTTAATGAATGTTAAATGAATGTTAAGATGTTATTAAGATGTTAAACATGGTTTATTTATTTTTAAGATGCTAAATACATCTTAAAAATACAGGTTTGTAAAGAGAGGAACCTGGGGGCTCCTGTGTGACCCATGAGGGGTTCAGTGCCCTCCTGAATTTCTGTTCTGCTGAGCTTAAAAACCAATCAAACACACAAACAAACCCAGAAACAAAGCAAAAAAACCCCAACCACCCACCCCAAACCACCCTGCATGTCTGATTCTTTATTTTCCTGGATGGGGAAATTGTTATTGATCGTTTGACTCAAGTTTTGAGCTGGCTGAGATAACACAAATCATTACACTTTAAACTATGAGCTGCAAAAATTGAACTTTCTGCCTTTGGTGGGGGTATCTCGGTGGGAACCTTTTGTCAGATGTTAGTTTGCACCGAGGAGACATTGACTGTGCAACTTTCCATTGCTGGAGGTAATTGTCTGCTCCTCTCTCGCTCCTCCAAATTGATCTGGTTTTCAGCTTTTCCTGCAAACACTCCCTTTGAGAGCAGGTGGGAGCTTGGGCAGCACGTGGCAGGGGCTCTGCTGGATTTCTGAGCTTCAAAACACACCCAGGAGGGAGAAAATCTACCTTAGACTGCCTTGGCAAGCAGAGTTTGACCTTTTTTTTGGTTTCACTGTGTTATTTTTGATCAGCTTAGCATTTTGCAAATTTCCCTTAAATATATAAAAAAAGGAAAAATCTGTTTGCGTTAATGTACAAGATCTCTACCAACTGAAATGGGAAATGTGTCCAAAATCACCCTGGCTTTCAGTATTTTTCATTCATTGAACCTATGAGAAAACCAAATTAGTTTGTTCTTTTTTATGGGTATTATCAAGAGTCTTCTTAAAATAGTTTACAAGTCAAACTATCTATTGATATAATTATTTTGGATGAACAAAACAGTAAAAAGTCTGAGGGCACAATGTTTTCAGCTGTCTGGGAATTAGCTTGGTCTATTCTGGTTCCTGTTTTGGACTTAATTATGATATCACTAAATATTCCCAGAAGTTATCCCAGAACAAATAAACAAATTAAAAATTAGTTTGGTTGAAGTTTTCTTTTAGCTTTGTTTGTTTTTATGTTTTCTTTGTTTGTTTGTTTGTTTTTTGGGGTTTTTTTTGTTTAGTTTTGTTTAGTTTTGTTCAGTTTGCTCCCTTGGGGGGATTACTTTTGGTTCTTTAAAGGCTTTAAAAAGGCTGAAGAACTTGGTTAATCCTTGTGCTGCTTGTGGCGAGATGAAAAAGAACATGACATAATTGAGGAAAGGCTGGTGTGAGAGCTAATGTGGTTTTCAGGAGCCTGTTGAGAAAATCATCCCCAGCAGTGGGACTCCACAGCAGCTTCCTGCAAGCACTGGGAGGGGAATTAATTCTGTGCCACCGTCCTTTTCCATGAGCCACTGGGGACTCTTGGCCTGTTGCTGTGGGAAGAGGAGGCACAAGGGTTTATAGATGGTTTTGCACCGGTTGGTGATCAAGATGAGGCAGAATGTTTGGTTACCTGTGCAATAATTCAAACTAAACATATAATCTGCTGAGGTAAGTTTGCTGTTCCCTCTTTCAGAGTTGCTATTTTCAATGCTTCAGCCGCTCACAAGGGAGTGTTTGTGTCTGGAGCTGTAGCAGAGCGCTGTCAGGGATGCAAGCTCGGACAAAATCAACCTTTCCAGGAGGATGTGATGCCTTGTGGCTGATTTTGATTTGCATTGATTTGCCTGTGTTGTTGTTTGGTTAGCTCCAGGCTGGTGTTGGAGATGTGGGCTCTTCTGTTTGATCCCCCATTAGGCTCTTCCCTCCGTGTCCTATTGATACCTGCCCCAGGCAGCTCCTCTGGGCTCCCGCTGCGTGCAGCTCCCTTCCCTCCTGCCTCTGCTGCTGCAGAAATTAACTGGAAAAAAAATCCCATGTGGGCCTGGAGCTGGGCAGAGCCCTGCTCTTCTGGTTGTGTCTCTGAGATAAATGGCAATAAAACATTTCAACATTCATTTAATGTCAGGAAACTTCATGGGACTTCTGTGGCAGCATTGCTGAGGAGGCTCACGGATGCTGCTGTAGAGCAGGGCTTTGGTTAGGGAGCCTTTTGGAAAATGCTTTGGCCATTTCCTGTAGAATGCTCTTTGTTTTGATGTTTTGGTACAAGTTGCATTAAGGCTGATATAAGAAAACCACTGACAACCTCTCTACTAATGTTTCCTTTGTGAAGGGAAACTTAAAATTTCAAATAATCCCCCCCTTTTCTCTGATCTGATTTTGCCACTGGCAGCTTATTGGGAGTCAAGCTGTAGCCCCGTTTTGTGTATCTTCAAACTGTTGGCTGTTACCATGTTTTAGATTATGACTCTGGATTTTTTGGGTGTTTTTATCACTCATTTCACCCAACAGTTGTTTGGAGGAGGCAGGGCTGGGGGAAAGGAGTGGATCGAGTTTGCCACGTGCAGGTAACACACCTGTCAGGGTATGGTGGTGCTGCTTTGGAACATTTTAAAAGCCTGAGCAGATTTAAGATTGACTTGCTGACAGGAGCACCCATGCTTCTAATGTAAGTCCTGAATTCTGCTGTGAGCTGATAAGTTGTTGGACAGGACAGATTTCAGGCTCTCCCAGAGCCCAGACTGCTCCTGTGGAATGAGGGGCAAACTGGTGGGAGCACTGCTGTCAGTGCAGCTGCAGAACAGGAAAAAGACACATTTACAGGGGATAACAGATAATTGTTATGGCTCAATCTTAAGCTTCATGAACCTGCAGAGCATTTCAGCAGGAACTTTGCTTGTCAAGGCATCCCTTCCTTAGCCACGGGTTTCTCAGCGCTGATTTGAAGATTTCCATTAATGAAGTTGTCTGTTCCTCACAGATGGAATCTGCTGCAGAACACATCTTCTGCAGTCACCAGGTTTTCAGTCTGGTTAGGGCAGATAAGATCATTATTGTTCTATCACTTAGCTCACAGGGCTTTAGTGTCAGATGATGTTGCTCATAGTGGTTTTTAATCCATCTGGCTCCATTGAAACAGGCTCTGTCACCCCTCAGTGGTTACCCGCTGATATTGGTTAAATTACTCAGAAAACATTTTATTGAGTCACTTCCTTTCAGGGTTGATGTTGTTTGAAGAGATGTTGCATGTGCTTGTATTTATGTGCATTATTTTTGTAAAATGCACACATATCATTCCCAGGTTGGGGCACTCTGGGGTAGTTTATTGAAATGCAAATAATTTACTTTAGTGTATTTTGAGAGAGAATAGCTTTTTCTCTGGGGAAGCATGCGAGATGGAGAATGTGAGATGTGACTGCAACTTGCCTAAGAGTGTCCCTTCTGTCCAGGACTCTTGATTTTATTCTTAGATTCTGCAGGTGACACAGCCTAACCTTCAGTCATGAGAATCAAGAGGGCGTAGCCATTTGTGCTTTGGTTTGTTGCTTTGTGAGCTGTTTTAACAACTGCCTTGTCTATTCTTTTCTTCTGAAATGGAATTCATATTTCTAAAGCCCATTCAAGTAAAGAATGATGTACATGTGCAAAATACTATTACACTATAGGCTGTTTTTCACATTTCTAACATCTGTTGTCAGTCTTGGGTGGTTGTTGTACATTTGTATTGCTTGGAGAAGGAAATTTACTGAAATGCAAAAGCCACAGGATGTAAAAATGCTTAATGTCTACCTGGAAAGTGTGAGTACATCAGTGATGAGGAACTTTGCACAGTTATGCTGATAAGGTGATGTGCTTGTGGAGTGACAAGCAAATTATTGATTGGGGCTGGAGAATCCTCTTTGGTAGCTGTTGTTTGTCTTCTCTTTCTTCTGAGAGTCCTGGGGGAGTCAGCTGGGACTGAAGTCACTACCAAGAGTGGATTGATAGTCTTTGACTGTGGGGAAGAAATGGGGAATTTCTTTGGAGGCAGGCACGTAATCAAGGCAGAGAGGGAATGTGTTGGCTGGGTTACAGGGGGCCAGCACGAGGGCACGGAACACACCAGGAAATTATTTCCTCCCAGCCAGGGAAATTACAGCCACAGCTGCCTGATCTCTTCCATCAGAGACTCTCAACATTACTCATTATTCCTCTTCTGAAATAAACAAACACGTGCTGGTCCTGAGTCCCAGAGGCAATTCCAGGGATGAGGGTGAGGGGGACCAAGTGATGCTCTGGCTCCCCTTTGTTTACACGAGCACAGACTGAAATTCGTGCTGATTTGGGTTCATTTGAGATGTGGCAGGACATTTCTCTAGCAAATCCATCCCTGTCTGTGTGTCAGGTACCTACAGCAACACAGCCCAAGGCTTTTGAACTTCTGGGAAGAGGCAGCTGGTGTGCTTCAGGCTGCAGTTTTGCTGCTGGTTTCTCCAGGAATTGCTTTGAAACCACAGCAGTGCTGCCAGCCTTCTTTCAAACAATGAGCCTACTTCAAGAGTTTAATATTACTCTCTGGACTCTCAGGCAGGCATTGGGTTTTCAGAGAGGGGGTGGTTGGTTCCTATTAAAAAAAATATATTTCTTCTCTTTTTAACTTCTATGTTTTCTTCTCTAAGAAAGAGATCAAAGTTCCTTTAGTTTGTGTTCTGTGCTAAAGTCTGAGTTTGGAGCTTCATCTCCTTATGGTTTTGATTTCCCCCTTGCAAATACCATGCCTGTGTGTGTACTTTGTTATGGATCTCAAAATGTCTAAATGTCTTATAAATTGCAGTTTGTATTTCTGCAGCTGAATTATATATTAATATTATATATTATAATATATATTATATAGAATAATAAAATATTATAATAATTATAATATATAATATAATTCTAATTATATCTATTATATATATATTATAACCAACTGTGCAGCTTTTCCTCCCCCTCCCAGCTCACCTCTGGTATTCCCCCTCTTCTGAATAAAGAGATTTTTAAGGAGCCTTGGCAATTAGCTATAACAGTAACTTCCAATATTTTTGATTCCTCAACATCATATAAAACTGCCAAGAAACTGTAGAATTCACTCCATTAAAGGGAGTGTCTGAAGTTCATGACAAGCCTTGATTTCTGACTCCCAATGAAAACGCATTTCAAACTCTGTTCAAACACAAGATGTTTAACAGTAAGTGTTTGCTTTCCCCTAATTTTTCACCAAGAACCAATATGATTTTAAATGAAATAGGATTCTTAAAAGAAAATTATGATTAGTCTCTGGTGTAAAGAAGGGTCCTGAATGTGTTTAATTAGGCAACAACAAAGAGCACGAAATGAGCAAAGCTGATTCTGTGGATGTCTGGAGATCATACTGAGATATCACTGAAGTAGAAGATCTTGTTGCTTCTGATGGTTTAAGTGCCTTGCACACCCACAATAAAATGTTCTATCACACATTCCCTTCATCATACCCAGCATAAGATCCATACTCCTGCAATAATAGCAGGGATAATTAATTCTGGCTTAAGTATTTGGGAAATTATTGAGTGCTGCAATTACAGGCTTTCCAAATGACAATCTTTAGAAGCAAGAAGCTACACTCCACATTCCCCCCAGATCTGAGTGCACTGAGAAACTTCTCTTCAGCAGCAGAAGGAGAAAGCCCCTGCAGGAGTGAATCTTAATGTGGTATTAATTGGGTAACAGAAGAACACAGCTCTGAAACACAGAGGGTGCATTTAGAACAGGCCAAATAATCTGAAATACAAGTTTGATGAATTCCCTTCATCTCTGTGCTGTGGCTGCTGCAGCACTTTTGTTTATATTGATCTGAACGGCGTGGAAATTTTCTTTCATCTGTCATTTACATTCATTTTACCTCTTGCAATTGCCTCTGCCAGCTTTACATGCTTGTTTTCTGGTGAATCTATTAATAAGATTTCCAGTACATCAAAAGAATTTCTATTGGGCAAAGGTAGAATAAAATACACTTGAGGTGTAGGAGGGCTCCTAGATGCAATTTTACCTACTAAAAGTTATTAATGAGTTTTGTGAAGTAAAGAAAATAATTGGAAAGCATAATGCTAATTGCATGCTATAGATTTTCCTCTATTGCTTACTTGTTTAATAAGTGACTTGCAGAATGGAATATTTGCACCATAGCTTTTTTTCAGATTGCAATATGCCTTCTGAATTGACAAAAATAGGCCCAAAGGTCAAATTAATTAAAAACAGTAGGAGAAAGAGCACAATTAATGCTGCAAGTTTGTGTTTATACGTTCTTGCCTGAAAAATGTGCGAGGTGCATTTTGTTGTGTGCAAAGCCCAGATGCTGTGTGCCAACAAGAATAAGAAAACACCAAGAAATATCTCAAAGAGTAGACTTAAATTGCATTCTTTACTCAGGATAATTTTTGCATGACAATGATTTCAGGGTGAGCAACCAGGGCACTCAGCATGGGTTTTGGACAGTGAAATTGATGCAGGAACACGAGTCTGTGGCCGTGTGAGGAAGGTGCCCATGCCCACAGCGTCCCCCTGTTACCCCCATCCTTCTGCCAGCTCTGTGTTAATGTCTCTGCCTTTCCCCACAAACACTTTTCCTACTGCTTCATTCCAAAATCCTCCCTGGTTCTCAAGTATCCACAGCAATTTTCCTTCCCCTGAGCTGTAGGAACACGGGGCAGACCTAAAGCCTTGCATTTGCTCCTCCATGGCCACACGTTACAGGAGATTTCTGCCTTTCTGCACCAAGAACAGCAAGCATTTTCCTTTCCTGATCCCCACCTTGGTGTCAGCCTTGCAAAAGCACTTCAGATTCATAGGCTGCAAGTTCAATGGGGTTTGGATGGAGAATAATATTTACCTCTGATTTAACTGTGCTGCACATGAGGTTTGATCCTGAAGTAACGATTGTAGAGGTGTGAGGAAACTGAGGGATCTCTGAGTGCATTCAGGGAGCTCTGGGGGAGCAGCTGGGCTCTTGGCCTTCCCTCCCCAGCCCCTCACGTTTCTCAGCTCTTTGGGAGCATCTTTCCAGAGATGCAGGGACTCAGACTGAGGGTTATGCTACTTAGGAGGACACAGTGGTGGCATTTTGGGGTTTGTGCAGTAAATGGCTTGGGACCAGGTTGTTTTTAAGCAAACCACTGCTCTGCTCAGCGCTGTGACAGAGGCTCTGGGTGTCTGGGCTGTGCAGTCAGCAGCCCCCTGAGGAGGAACCTCCCTGATGCCTTCAGAGATGTCTAATCCTCACTTCTGCTGACTTCTCTCCTATTTCCTCTTGGTGCTTTGTGCATTTTTGCATTAGCACCTTTCTCTCGCCCGCTGGAGTTACCAAGTGACCAAGAACTCTCCTCCCTGTGTTTGTGGTTCCTGTGCTGGAGCTCACACCTTCCCCCTTGCCCTGTTTGCCAGGGGAGCTGCCCAGCTCTGCTCTGTGCTTTGCCAGCTCCTGGTGACAGAGACCAGCCCTGGCCTTGCCCCAGAGCTGAGCGCTCAGTGGGGCCGCAGAGCACGAGCCCCACGTCTGGATGTGACACGGGACGAGGACAGCTGTCCCCTGGAACAGCAGCTCTGGGCTGGCTCTGAGCAGGAAAAAACCTCCCCCAGCCTTCAGCTGGGTCCTCTCCGTTTCCCTCACACAGAACTGCATCATTCCCTTCTCAAACTAACGTGTGCTGCATCTCCTCAGCAATTTGCACTGTTGCATTCTGGCCCGAGAGGAAAGATGAGTGAGTAATCTCAACTCTGCTAAAGAACGGCTGCACTGACTGTGGAAATAGGCTGGGAAGATTTAAGGAACAAGGGAAGGCTAATGGCTTTATATTTTGCTTTGCTGAAATTACACAAGTGGTGAATTCTGAAAGACAGTTATATATTCTGATTATCTGAAAGGGCAATTGCAGAGCCATGGCTCTGGAGGAGTGAGGGATGATATCAGAGATACAATGCAGCGCTTCAATTTGCAAAATTCTTCCCATTTGCAAATAGATATTTCAGACATCCATTTAAGAATGCATTATTAGCATGTAGTTAGACTCTACTAACTCTGAATATTTCATGTATTCTACTGTAAATAACAGCTAAATCTTATTCATTATCACCCTGATAATATAAGCTGTGAAAATAGTGATGCAAATGGGAGATTTCTGACTTTAATCAAATAAAATGCAATCCTTTTTCTTAAAACAACTTGGAGAGAAAAATAGATCTTTCAGATGTTTGAAACAAAACCAAAGAATTGTTCACCATAGCATTTATCACCCAGATTCTTTCCTATTTACAGTCAGAGAAGATGGAAAGCAAAGTGTACCAGTGAAAAATTCCTTTATTCCAGGATGTGGAATGACTTCTCTTTTTGAGAGCAAAACTTTTGTTTTACAGTTGGAAAGGGAATTCCAGGACAAAATTTTTGGCTGACTTTCTTGATCCAAAGAAATTTTCCTGGACCACTGGAGTCCACTGGAGAGTATACTGCTGATAAAAGTGTCCATCCTGAGGTACTGGAATTTACCTTGTACAAATCAAATACGGCATGAACTGCATCACTGCTTGCAAACTTTGGCCTAGAGCTTTATTTTATACATGCCAGCAGGTTTTCTTGCCAAACTCTTGCTTCTTCCTTATGCAGTTCACCCAAAGGTGGAGTAAGTATTGCTGCCTTGAGAATGTGCTCAGAGAAGTGACCTTGGTGGCCAGCACAGCGTAAATTTAAAATTAAGAATGGTTAATCAGGGTGGTTAAAGGATATTTTCTCATGGCCACAAGGATAACTCTCTGATACAGAGAGCAGAAAAGAGAATATTTTCACTGCTCTCTAAGATCTTGAGTTCCTCAGAGTCCATTTTAGGCAAGGGAAAACTTTTTGTCTATTCTTTCTCTTCTCCAGAAAGAGCAAGATGCTTTTTTTGACAGCTGCATGAAATTCATCCATTTTACCCTTGCATTTCGTCTATCATCAATTCCCATTCTAGCTAATCAAACACTTGATATCAAACATTATAGATTTCCTGCTATGACAAATAAAATGCTGTTATAATAAAGGTGTGCTGTCATAACAAATAGACTGAGACAGTGACATGCCAAAAAGCTGCCTTGTTACTCATTTTAAAAGGCTCCTTTAGTTGTTTTTTTTTTGTTGTTGTTTGTTTGTTTTTAATTGTTTTTAATTATTTTTAGTTCAATTCAACAGCTTCATGAGTGCAAATCAAGCATAAAGTTCCTGCTTGTCTGTGTTACACATGAACTGCTTTACAATCACCCACACTGGGAGGAGAAATTTTACTTTATAGACTGAAACACAACTGAAATGTTGTACCACTACTTGAACTGGAGCAGTTAAGAACAGTCTTTGAACAAATCTTATTTTGCTTCTGACTTTGGCACACTTGCAACCCAAAGAACCAAAACTTGATGAAGTTCCTTTTCCTGGGAAGCACTAAAGAGAGCAGCCCCATTTCCTGGTTTGGAATGGTCAAACCACGTTTCCAAGCCACTTCAGGGGAACATTTGTGGGGTTTCACACATGAGTGTTGCTTCAGAAAGGTTTGGCCTTTACAGGAAAAACTGAACAGAAGAAAAAGATGTTGTGAAGGGAAATAGAATCAGGTTCTTGAGGTTTCTTCCAGGTCTCTGTAGCCCTCATGACCTCCTCAGGGTTCCATTTAAGGCTTAGCCTTGGCTGTGATACAGAAGTACCTCACTGTGAGTAATTCACTTTAACATTTATTATTCCATGAATCCATACCTTGCTCATGAAGAAAGGTGAAATCTATTTGTCTGAGCCACGACTGCAATGTCTAAGTTAGTATAATCAAATTAGAGCTAGAGTGCCATGTGCATTTATGGAAGTATAAATTCTGCTCTATTTCAATACCAACACAAAGAATTCACAATTCTAATAACACCCAATCAATATTTCTACTGGAAAAGATTCACGCTGCTGGGCCAGCAGTCAGAAGTGATGTCAAATATTGCTGGAATGGTTCTGTAATATTGTTTATTATGATGTTCTTTTAACTATAAAATGGCTTTGCCTATCAGATATCAAGCATTCAAAGATGATGGAAATTGAACAATGTATTAAAGAAAAAAAGTCAGAATTGAGATTTTCCTCTTTTTCAAACTTAGCAACAGCACAGCCATAGTGTACCTTTCATGTGTAATTTTTATTTAATCACATGTCAAATTGAAGGCTTAGATGAATTAAATTTTAAAAAGCAGGCTTTCAGCTATCATTTTGACATCTAGCATACAATAACTGCCTTTCAAAAGCTGGGTAAAATGTTTGACATGCTTTAAATGTTATTTTCAGTTTTATTTGCTCTTTATTTCACTTCTTTGTTGTTATTTTGAGAAGCCCAGAAAACACAATTTAATTGCTAAATGTTGCTGGGGAAAGTCTTATGAGAGTTACTCTGGTACAACGAGGATTAGCATCTGGAAATAAATACCCTTTGAAGTCGTTAATCAGAAATTTGTGACGTTCCAGGTTCATAATGTGTTTGTTCAGCAATGATTTGGGGAATGAGTTTGTTCCATGACCTCCATGGTGTGAGAGGACGATGGGAGTGTTGGCTCAGCCCCTGGTTACTTCAGTAAAAAATGGAAAATTTGCCACTTAAAGCAGGCGGTGTCGGTTCCAAACCCCTTCTTCTTCCTGCCTGCATGAGCATTCACAGAGCTCCGTGCAGCAGCCAGGAGCTGGAATATCTGACATTTCCCTTATCAGCTCGCTGCAGTTTTACCTCCTGCGAGAGGAGCCCGCGGGGACCTGTCCCTGAGATTCCTAAAAGGCACCCTGAGTAAGTGAGTGCTGGAGGTACAAGATAGTCCTGCAAGATTATTTCTCATCACTTGAGCGGATTCTTTGTGTGAGTGAATCCAGCTATAAGATCTGACAATTTTAAGTCATTTCCATTTGAGCAGGTGTAGGGGCACCATCTGTTCCGCTGGCTTTCTGTGGAGGTAGGAATTCTTTCATTGGAAATGTACAAATCTGCCTAAGATAATCACCCACCTTGAATTTCTATTTGTCTGGGCAGCCAACACAGCTTTTATTTGCCCTTTTGAAATTAATAGGTCATGCTTCCTGCATCTAAATAAATTAATAAAGTGGGAGGAGTTATTTAAACCAATAAAAATGAAAGCCTAAAACTATTTACTTCTCTTATACTTCTGTGGAACAATTAGATTTTTAATCACAGTGAGAAAAAGCCAAAGTATTTATCAAGTCTTCCTCTTCTTTAGAAGGTATCCAGATGCTCAATTTTCTCTTAGTAATTAGTGAGGATGTTAGATACCAGCTACTAATGTTAATGAGATTAAATTAGAAGAACTAGCAAAATTTATAACAAGAATGTCAAAAGGTTTCTATTGGATTTCTTTTGGAAGTTTTAAAGAGCTGAAAATGCAAAGTCCTGCCAATATTTAAAAGGGTAAATTGGGAAAGCAGCAGGTCTGTTTGATTTGACAAACAAATAGACATTCAGGAGCTGAAAGAGAAGCAACTGATAAATTTGGGGCAATGGCTGGAACATCTGAACCTGTTCAATGAAAAGAAGGGCTCCTTCACCAAGTTTCATCTGTATGAGATGATAATTAAGGTTATTAGTGTTGGCAGTAGCTGGGAGTGGTGCTTTTTTATGTGAGATAGGGAAAATCTGATTTTAATCTCCACTAGGCTTGACTTGTGAAATCAGCTGAGTATTGTCACTTTGCACAATACCTCTCTCCTTCCCCCAGAAGATGAGCCCTTCATTTATCTTTTTGAAAAAAAAGAAGAAACAAACCCAACCAAACAAAAACCCACCAACCCAAAAAACCAAACCCACTCCTATGCAAAATGACTGTAGGGCCCATGAAATAAATTGTAAAAAGGTCCCTGATGAATTAGAAAAGGTGAATGTGGCAGTGATGTGCTGTTAATGAAGTGTTTCTATCTGTGTGTGATAATGGTGACCAAAAGTGATGTTTTTGTAGGTACTCCAAAAGAAATACAGATCCCTGCTGGCAGAAATAGAGAATTTGAGTAAAAAATTATAATGATCTGTATTATATATTTTGCCCATGACAAAGCCATCCAAATAATATAATAAGATCTTAGATTTAATGTGCCAGGCTGCAAAACTTCTAGGAAATACAGATTTATAAAAAGTGCTGAGAGAAACTCTTTGAGCTGTATTAGTTGTGCTCGACACTAGTCTGTATGGGGAAAGGAAAAATGAAAATACTGGCTTGTCTCTGCTGAGTTCCAACACAAAGACATATTTCCCACTGGGTTTATGGTTGGATCCTCTCAGGCTGTTTGTTTTAATGTTATTCTGAGAATTTTGCACTGATAGTTGCTGGGTCCTGTTTGTCTCAATGAAAGCCTGTGCAACAAAAATTGCTGTTTTGGAACAGAAGGTGATAGTTGAGAATAAAAAGATTGGAGCTGGAAATTGTAGTTTGATTAGGGATCTTCTTTACTGCTTATACTTGAAGATAGTTATTTTCTGGTTATTTAAGGTATTTCATATCCTCCTAACATTTGAAGTAAACAAGCGACTGAGAAAATTAAAAATTTATTTGACTACTCCTTTATTTACTGGCTGCTAAGAGGGGAGAGAAATGTTGAAGTAGTCCTGTTCTTTTGTGCTGTCTCACAGCATCTCCTAAATAAGGTCTGTTTTAAATCAGAATTATCATCTAAATAATATCATTAATTCAGCATAAATTAAAAAGTAATGTTTTTTTCTTTATGATCTCCTTTTAAATGGATATTAATTTGCTTCAATGAATGAAGATAATAAGGTTAATAGTTTAATGTTCCTCAGTTGATATCTGCTGCTTTTTCTATTACCTTTTTTTTTTCCTTTTTGATTATAAATTGGCTAACCCCTGGTGTATAATACCAGAAATCATCCCTTCAGTGTATCCAAAGCTATTTACTTAGACTCATCTTTTATTATTCCCACTGCCACAGTCTAATTATTGTAGTGAAAGATTGAACACAGAATAGTTTGGGGCTTTGATCAGTCTTCATATAAATTTCAATAATGAGAGTAAAAGGTTTGTGGTTTTCTGAGATAATTTGATCCCTCCAGACACACTCAGCTTTTACCAAAGGCAGTGAATGCCATATGAGACCTCTGACAGCATTTGTGTCTGGTCTGTGACATCTCTGCAAGCAAAATTCTTTTCTCATACCAATAAAGAGTAATTTAATATTTTTAAATGTGGCAGAGAAACTATAGACTTCTGCACGATTTTTTTTCCTTAAGTTTTCACTTCATTGTCCCCTATCAGTTTAATTGTCTAGATTACAATTTCCTACATCAGAATCCTCTAAGAATACATAATAGGTTTGCTTGCATCTCTCTTTGAAAAAGTATACCAACTGTCATTCAGATAAATAAAACAAACCATAATCCTTGTTATTCTATTACTATCAGAGCTGGCTCCCTTTGGAGATAAATAGAAAAGCAGCTGGAGACTGAGGATATTTCGTAATCTTATAAATTGAAATTTAAATGCCTCAAGGAGGAAATTTCCAAAATAATTGTGACAGAAGATAAGTCCCGGCTTTTGGCAAAATTTTATTAGAATTACTTGTTCCAGATCGTTGTCTGATGCCTGCATGAATTAGGAAAATGGCAGCACTGCCATGTAGAGGAGTTGCTGGGCTTTTTTTCATCTTGATACATTTTTCTGAAAGTGCTCTGTCATCGGCGTTATCAGGTGTGACACACTCAGGGACACGATCAAATTCAAAATCATGAGCCTTTAGCTGATGCCAGTTGATTTTAAATCACATGGGTTTGATCTTTCTGACTAATAACATCTCAGTTCATGCAACTAAATATTTACAATTTTTAGCTGAACGTGAGGGTTAGTTAGTCACATTGTTAATTTTGCTTGAGGTATGGGATTTGTTTTTTCTCACTGGGATAGGCAGTTTAAAAAGAGTTGGTGACTTTCTGGTGTCCTCTATTGTCAGCTGGTTCAAAACTTCTGTATTTTGATAAGGAACCCTGAAGAGAAATATTCCTTTGTTTGCACTTAGTGAATCCCAGATGCACAAAGTAGTAACCAGTTGTACATTGTAATAACCACTGTGTTCCCAGCCATTTTCAAAAGCTGGTTTTGTTGTCTAATTCCTAAGCTTGGGCTAAAAATGTTTAAAGAATACTTAAAATTCACTGGAAGCTTGGAGAGGATATAACACAACACAAAGGCAGTGCAAACCTCACAAAACACAGCTTTTGCAAGCAGCTCATGCAATGGAGGTGGATATTTTTTTCATACTGTGAATACCAAACTCATTTCAGATGAAAGAAATATCACATTTCCTTTCCCATGTCGTAGCTGTACATCTGTGCAAGGTGGGTGCAGTTTTGAATGCAGGCAGTAAATGGGAAACATTGCAGGAATGTTTTCCCTGGATCAACCAGACAAAACTTCAGTTCTTTGGGCTTTGAGGGAAGAATTGATTGGCGCTGCTGGTGTGGATAGGGCTCTGAGACAGCGGAACAGGATAAATCAGATCAGTAATTTCTCTGGATCCGTCTGGGTTTTGGGCTGTGCAGAGGCACTGTGTGCATTTTCACCTAGCTGTGGTGGGAAAAGGCAGCAGGAGGAGCAGGACCACTGTCCCAGCCAGGCTTGCAGAGAGCCCTGGAGCATCTGCGGGCAGCCAGCTGTGGAGTTCAGTGGGAGATTCTTCTGGTGACCCCAAAAGTGCAGTGGGGGCATTTGGGGCTGTTAGCTGTGAGCCTTTCACCACCTGAACCTGTTCCCAGTGGGCTGGCAGGCCATCCTAGCAGTCACAGAGGGGTTGTCTTCTCCCATTTCCATCCCTTGGAATGGGAAACTATTCTGTGTTCAGCTCTCCAGAGCTCAACTGCGATGTCTTGGCTTGATCTGTTCCAATATTTCTCAAAGATCTGCCGAGTGAGGGAGGGTCTAAAATCTGCAACTCTGATAAACAGGAAAGCAAGACTGGGAGGCAAAGTGTACTTGAAAATGGATGAAATCATCTGGAAAAAAGAGAATGGCAGGAACAATAAATGCAAAGTGCCACTCTTAGGCTGCAGCAATCGATGGCAATAACCAAAAAGGGAACAACGAGGAAAAGATCAATAAAAAGGACCTGGGCATTACGGTGGTTGGCAAGGACACAAATGTGTTGTGCTGCCATGGCAAAGGAGCCTGCAGGAGCTGTGAAATGATCCTGCTCAGTGCTGTCAGGACCTTGGCTGGAGCTGGGTGCAGGGTTTTGGGCTGAGCACGGAGCCCTGAGCGAGCCCCGGCACGGGGGAGCAGCCAGAGAGAGCGGGAGCACCCGACAGATTGAAATAATAAGGTCTGTTTATTCTGAGGCAGAATAAAGTGCCAAATGCCAGAAAGATGGGTGGGAATAAGCAGACTGTGATGGATGGGACTGAAGAAGTGATTTATTTTGTAACAAGAAAAGAGGCAGGTCCAACACTGGAAGAGAAGCTCTCCATTAGCAGCAGTGAGGCACTAACCCAGGTTTTCTGGGAAAGCCCTGAGTGCCTTACTGGCTGTGTCTCACATCTGTCAGGAATTGCACAGGTGAGGTTGGTGCTGCCGTGTTCTTGGCTGCTCACACTGCACAGCAGCTGTCCGTGGGCATCTGTAATAATGTCACTGTGACAAAAAGAGACTTGTAAAAGTGGAGGAGCTGAACTTAGCAAAAAGTCAGTATAATTGAATGTTTTCAACACCGCCACCCTATGGGAACCAAATATCTAGGGACCCCTGACAACATCTGCTCTGTTATAAACACTATATATTTTTTGCATAATTGCATCAAAAGTCTGGTCTTCAGGTTTGCTGATCCCAGCAGTTCTGCATCCAGAGTTTTGTATTGGCTTTTTAATGGAATTTTGACTAACAACAACCTAAAAATATTTTAAACTGTTTGTTTTTCACATTTTTTTGAATCTTGTTTCAAGTTTCCAAAACTTGGGTACCAGACACATCAAAATGAGCAGGAGAGCTGCTTATTTTTTGTTCATATTTTCTTTTAATGCTGGGAGAGATTTACATTTCATTTATTCCATTCCTAAATCATGCAGAGTCACTTAGGTAAGGAAAACTCTGTCCTGTGCCTGCTGCATCGGGTTCTTTGTTTCATCTGGCCCTTTCTTCCATGTCTGGGCTGAGATGCTTTCAATCCCCAGCTCCCTGGATCCCAGCTTCCAGCCCTTTACAGTTAAGTTACAGGTCTGTGGTATAAGGAAAATCAAAGGAGTTGTAATGAAATGTCTGAAGGAGAGCAGGGGAATCTACTTTTCATTCATTAACTTAACGCCTGTGCAAAATCTATTGAAATTCTTTTTTATACATAAGACTTGTTGTTGTTTGTTGTTCCTCTGCCTTAGAAGAATCCAACAGCATTAGAGATGTGTCACGTTTTTTGGTCCAAAAGTGTGGAACAGCTTTTAATGGGAAAGAGAATGTTTTTTGAAAACTAGAAAACTCAGCAGTGAAATAAATTGAGCCTCTAAAAGTGATTGAAATCTCCAAGTCAATATACAAAAGGTATCCGAAAACTTGTGAAGTCTGACAGAATCTCTTTAGTTTGAGCTGTCTTTCATTTTGCATCGGGGCTTACATTTTTTTACAAACAGCAGCAAGCAGTGCTGTCAGGTGCAGCGGGTTTGAAAGCAGCTCAGGAACGCCTGAAATCCTGCACAACTCCGGGTAACGCGTCCCCAGCAGAAAACCGAAATAATAATAATACATTTCCTAAATTGGCTGCGTCGAGCAATTACCCATACCGTGGTGGAAACCGTGTCCTTCTGTTCCTTCCCTGTAGCCCCAGCGCCGTGTCACCTTCCACCTGCCAGATGGCTCCCAGGAAAGCTGCAGTGACAGCGGGCTCGGAGATCACGAGCCCACGAGCGGGGCCAGCGCGTCCCACCCGCTGCCCCTGGGCTTCCCCCAGGACGAGTTCTACGAGCAGGCGTCCCCCAACAGCCGCACGGAGGGAGACGGCAACTCCGACCCCGAGTCCAGTAAGTGCAGAGCTCTGCTCACCCCGCTCCTTCAGCCTTTGCAATCACTCTGTCACTGGGCTGTTTCTGTTCCTCCAGGTGCTTATTGGGAGTGAGCGTTGGTTTTGGCGCGGCTGAGGAAGCGCTCTGATTCTAAACGTGGGAGGTCTGGCCGATGGAAATGAAACGCTTGGAGCTGTTAAGGGGTTATGGATGAGCTGGTGTTTTTATGGACCTGGTGTGCTAAGCACAGAGGAGCTTTCTGAGGAGGTTAAAGCTGTTGCCCTAATGGTCATAAATACTGTGCTGAGGGAATTCACATTTCTTAACGTTTCCCTCTCCAGCACTACCGTGTGCTGTAGTTTAACAGGGAACTCGTGGGTGATGAGCAGCTCTGTGAAAAGGCTGCAGTCTCCAGAAATAAGGGTTTCTTGATTTGTCCTTTGAAAGCAGTGATGGGGTTGTAGTAATAATCTCAGAAGAGTTTGTCATCTTCTGCCATTGCCGCTGCCTTCTTGTGATGTCAAAATCAGGGAGGCAGAATCAACAGGAGCGGGAGCTGTGGGTACTGGCTCTGCTCTCTGTGCTGTGATAGCCAGTTGGAGAGTCCACTGAACTTTAGTCAACTGTTAATTGTCCAGAGGCTCCTTTTCTGGATTAAATTGAACTGTGCCATTGATAAAGAGACACCTGAATGTCTCTAAGCCTCTAAGGCCTTGTTAGCGGCTTAATAAGTGATTTGAAAATACATCTGTTCTGGGCAAAACTTGGCCCAAAAGGTGGATTTCAGCTGCTTTAGAGTATTAGGAGGAATGAATTAGTGAGTGCTGTGCACTTGAACTAGCTGTGGAAGGTACCTGCTACACTCTGCAGTGGCAAATCCAGCAGAGAGCATTCCCTCCCACTCTGAGCTGGCTCTGCCACATTCAGCCTGGCTCTTGGAAATCACACCTCTGCCCAGGCCTGGAGCCTCAGGGCTTTCTGAACATGTGGATTGTGTCCTCTTTTTCTTTAATTTGTAAACTATTACCTAAGTTTAAATTTAAAGTTTGTAAGGTGATATGTTTCCTGAAGTAATGCCGGAATATTATGTTTCCCAAGTTGATAGAGAGCTGACAAGAACCATCAGAGGTTTTTGATCTTGTGCTGGAAAAAATCATAATTTGCTTTTGTGTTTATGTATTTGAGGCCATAAGATACCCTTAATAATATTCTAGGCAGTCAAACTGGGTTCTTCACAGAGTTAATCTCTAGAGGGCTACAGATATACCACCAAAAGAAAGAAAATACCAAGTTAGATATTACTTGCTGCTTTTGCTTTGCATACTCATAGTCTGCACTTGCTTTCCAGCTCTTTCTTGTTGCTTGTAAGTGACATTTATACTTTACTGAAGTGAGAATGATGTACATGAAATCAGTACCCAGGGCCTTTCCTGCAGGGACAGGACCTGGTGTAGAGGAGTTCTCAGAACAGACACATTCATCCTGTCTTGCCATTTACAAAGAAGCTCAGGTTTGGGGTTCTCCAATGCTTTTTGTGCCCAGGTGTTTTTTTTTAATTTCAGAAGAAATATGCTCCATGATTCTTGTAGAACATGGCTGTAAAAGTAACTGAGCTCTGACATCTGAATGTCATTGACACACATCCCTGTGAGCAGACTAAGCAGGCATCAGATGTCTTTTCTAGTGTGAAGTTGAAGAAAGTTTAATCACCTGTCTAATTACCTGACAGTTCAGTTTTAAACTTGAAGCTGCAGTTTAATTAGAGTTTATTTTATGTGAAGATTTTTCTTCCCTTCCAGCTTGTATCTTATTGGAACAGTTTAATTGATGTGGCACGATGGTTTCAGCAGGGAGAGCTTCTTTTGTGGCCCTTTTTAGTGTTTTATGCTTATATTAATGGCAGCATCTAGTGGCAGGAACAAAAAAGCAGATTTAGATAGATGTTGTGTGCTGTCCTACATCTCAGTGAAGAAGGGGAGGACCCACAGCACGTTTGTGTTCAGTCTGCTGCTGCAAGGTGACTTGGTGCAGATGACAGCAACCCAAAATATCTGATGAGCCTGAGGTTCATGTGGTTCACTTTTGCATGCAGGACACATTTAGCCAACAGTGAAACAATAAAATTAGCTCTGATTTGATGGTTTGCTCTACAGTCTTCTGATGGATTTTTGGCCGGTGTTTTTTCTTTATTTTTCTTAATTTGGAGTGGGTTGATGCACTCAGAGCATTTCTTGTCTTCCTTCATGGACTACAATGTTGTTAATGTGAAAAGAGGCAGGAAAATGCAGTCAGGTAATCTGAGTTCATACAGCAGAATGAGCATGGCCTTCATTCCCTCCCAGCATCTTTAATATCTGATCTCTCCTAACCTGAGACATTGTCTGGAATGTTCAGCCTGATTTGTCACCTGGTGAGGATTTAGTTCAACTTTGCCTGCCAAGGAGAGAGGTTTGGGGTGAAACGATGTCAGAAATGTCCAGAACCAACCAAGGTGAGAGGTTTGGGGTGAAACGATGTCAGAAATGTCCAGAACCAACCAAGTGCCCTCTGAAGGCTGATGGCAGCTGTGACATCATTGATGGCCATGTTCAAAAGGGTTTTCTTCCTCTTGATTTTCCTGACTACAGTCCTTTGGTGTTATTTGTTTCTCTAGTACTGGAAATTGTTGCATTTTTTAAGCTTTGCACTTACTAGCAATAGCTAAGCATTTATTGCAAAACACTGAAAAAGATGAGCATAACAAAATAAAATAAACAACAAAAAAAATCCACCCTAAAAAATATTGGTGAAGCTTTACAAATTCACATCTGATATGGGACTGAAACAAGGAGGGAAAAAAAAAAGAACTGTAAGGTTATAGTAGTTAGAAAACTGTGAGAAATTTATATGTAAACCTTTAAAATTAATAGACTGTGCTAATTAAAATTAGAAATAGGCTATTGAAAATGATTTGTCTTCTCTTACTTTAGTTCCCTGAGAAAAACATAAAGTTCAGTGTGGTAGATGCATCATAAGGACGAGATGCCAATAAACTGTCACACCAAGTAAATAGTAATATAAAAATTCATGTAGGTTTGTAGAGAACCTCATCCTTAAGTAACAGCATTCTTCTACGTGGAACTCAAATATTTTCTCCTTGTGAGTTGCTCAAATAAGGATGCTCCAATAACTCCCTATACTGAGGATTTTAACCAAACCATCTTTTCCCCCTCTGATTAAATACAAAACACACTTCAAGCATAGACAAAGACCAACAAACTCTCTGTGTCTGGACTTCCCTGGCAAATTCTCTCTCAGTGACTGTCAGCAGTGATGTTGATCAAAGGGGTTGAAAGGTACATGTAAAACTCAGTTCTGTTGGGTTGTTTAATACATGTGTAAGATATTAATGACAAATTTTCATGCTTTATCTGTTTTTATAGCCCTATCGAATCTGTTTTCTTTCCTCTAGACAATAAAACTGTTTTACTTTTGTTTGGAGGAAAAAAATGGAGTATGACTAGTTCAGCCAAGAAATTGGGCAGAGCAAGAGGAATGATTGCAGCTTGGGGACAGGGAGTGTGGAGGGGAAGCCAGAAAACCTGAAAGTAATCTGCAATTAAATAATAGCAATCATTTTGTATAAAGAAAATGGAAGTATAAACAAAGCTAGCTGAAAATTAAAGTTAATGAGGCAAATCACACTGAGATTTCAGGGTTTAAAATAGGAGGAAACCGGTGTATTAAGGAGAGGGGGTCTCCATGAAGAATATTTAACATGAATTAGTGACTAATAAGCCAAGAAAGTTGCATTGAAAATCAGCAAGTGTAGAGCTAAAGGCAAACCAGTAGACACCAGGAGTTTGTGGCCATGTCAAGCTGGTGTTGCCAGAGGTGTCTGGCTGCTTATTTTTTCTCCCAGTCACACTTTCACAGGGTTGAAGAGCAGTTTGGACCTGGATTGAGGAATTCCTGTGGGTTCAGCCCCTGGGGAGGAGGAAAGGTAAATTTTAAAGAGGGATTCCCCAGTTCCATTTGTTCCACAAGGCACAATTTTGCACAGCAAAGGAGTAAATGAGTAGCTGGGGCAAAGCTTTGCTGGCTTTAAGTGATCATCAGAGTGCAGAGAATCAGTCTTAGGAAGAATTAAGGCTGCAATCTGTGGTGTTTAACCACAGAAGAGGGAGGTTTGCAGCAAGGAAGACATCTGGTGATGATTAAAGACAACATGTATTCCTTCCTCAAAATTAAAAGAACACTTTCACCTTGACTTAATTTTTGATAGGGATGATGTTGATGAGCACAAAGGCAGGCTGATGGAGAGTGATGATAATGGCACTAAAAGTCAGAGCAGGTTCAGTGCATTCATGGGGAGGAGAGGAGATAATCTTCCTCCCAGGATATCAAAACTGATGGTGTTTGCCTTATTTTTCTGTAATTCTTACACACGAGGTGTCAAGAAAAAATAAAGCTCTGGTCAAGCTCCACCGCTGGAAAGCATTTACAAAGAAGAAACAGAGATATGTATGAATATAATGCAATAAATGGTAGCCTGGGTTTTGCAAGAGTAGGATGAGATTAGATCCATTATCTCACTTCTATGATATGTACTTTTAACATTGGGAAACACATGTACAGTTAATCTATATATATATATTTAAGGACTAATAACTGTTATTATGACATTAGGGTGGAGCATTAGTAATTAAGAATGAAAAGACGTAAAATAATACAAGAATGGAAAAAAAATCTCCATAATTATCTTCATTAATGAGTCTGGCATTAAAAAGCAGGAGCATGTCAATGAAATATTCTAGTAGCTCAAAGCCAAGCATCACTGACAATAGAGGAGGAGGTGTGCATGACACGAGAATTGGATTTTGCTAAGGATTTGAAGTAATAGCAGTGGGATGAAATCTAATAGTTGAGAGTCATTCTCATAGGAGCTGCTGCATGTAACTAGTATATAAATCACCAGCTGAAAATGACATAAAGAAAAAAAAACAACTGAGTATTACAAAGATAAACTATAAATCACCAATACCTAATGTGACTGTGAAAAAAATCATGAGTTACTCCTAGCAGAGGGGAAAGAAAAAGAAAAGAAAGAACCCCAGGGGGTTGCTGACACCATAACAGGCCTGTTATGAATAGTGTTGGCTTCCCACATTAAAGAAAGGTGAATTCGCATGAGAAACAGGCATAAAGAAATATTATTAATAAGAGGGGAATGGGATGGCCATGTACAGAGAAAGGAATTAATATTGGCTCATTTAAACTGCAAGGTAAAGGCTGGCTGGGGCCTGGGGCTGCTCTCACACAAAGCCAAAATACAGGGAAATGGGCTGGTGCTGCCTTTAAAGCAGCCAAGGCTGGAGATCTGGGGGCTGCAGATGACATCAGTGAGAAGGATAGAAGCAGGGCCTGAGAATTCAACCTGGCTTTCAAAAGGAGCTTGATAAATTTGTGAGAGGGCAAGGAAATCGCTGTCTGTAAGAGCAGCAGATCCAGCGTGTCACGCAGGAGGTGGCTCTGCAGTTTTCTGGGAATGTGAAATTCCAGGCTGAATGTGTTTGTTGAGCCTCAGCTCTGCTCTGGGCTCCAGCCCCAGCTGGACACAGGGCTGGTCATCTCCAGGGATGTCCACTGCTGTCCCCAGCCCTGCCAGCAGCTCAGTGACAGCCTGGCTGAGGGTTCTGGAACTGGGGAAGGAAGGGTCAGCATGGAGCAGCAGACAGGGAGCTCATTCTCCCTGGGAAAAACGCCTGCGTTTGCTGCCATGCTGACTTGTCTGATAATCAGAAACCCTGCAGTTGCTGAAATACACTCTTTAGACATCATCAATAAGATGCTCTGGCAGCTGGATTTCAGACCTCATGCTGGGTCACAAGAAAAAATACATCTACAAAGTCTTAAGTTTCTTGTTCCCTGTCCAAAAACTGGACTGCTGGAGATGGATTTTTTTTTTTAATGATGCTTTCAGTTGTTTGGTTTTTTTTTTCCTTCCCATCTTCTGTACTTTTTATTTTCACACAAAGGTTGAAATGTAACAGCAATATTTTAGTTTGGCTGCTGCTGAGTTATAAACACACTTAGGCCTAGTTTGGATAAAAAAGAAAGAAGCTGTCATTAGTTAAAGATAACAAATCTCAGGCTAAAACACATCCCAGTCTCCCACATCTGCCCATTGGGCCCTTGAACTTCTGCTGTATTGGGCTTTTCTAACCCCATGGCTGAACACTAATAATTAAGTCAGCAAGTGCTGAGGTAATTAATCTTTCTGAGGCAATACAGTTTGATTGATCTTCTCCCTTTAATCAAATTAGCTGGCACATAGGTGGGGGAATGCAGTGGCTGTGCAGGGCTCTGTAGAGCTTTGAGATGTGATGACCCTGCCAGGACACCCCTGAATCACAACCTGGGAGCTCTGCAGCGATCACTGTGAGTCTGAAAAATGGGGGATCTGGCAGAGATCAGCAGCAGGATGTGCTCAGCACTCCCGTTTTCGGGTGTGTCTCTCTTTGGGGTGCAGTTTCTCTCTGCCTGGCACAGGCATGGGGGCACTGACTGTCACAAGACTTCAAACTGCGTGGGATTTCCAGGTGTTTTAGCTCTTTGTTTCTAAAATCCTATAAAGCAAAACGTGATGGTATTCTGGATTTGTTCCTGACTGGAGAGCGGGGAAAAGGTCAATTTGCAATGATACAGATGAGTGGCTTTTGCAAGCAGATTTCCACAGGTACCTGAGAGGGTACAGATTGCATATTCAGAAATAATTCCGTGATTTGGTAATTTGATCCCTGGGTGCCTGATTTAAGAGTTATTAAAGCAGCTGACACAAAGAGGGGAAAGTGGACAAAGCAAATTAAATTAAACAAATGCAAAAGCATAAAGATTGTCCCACTCGGCCTCTCAGTCAAACACGGCACTATAAGCACAGACTCTGAATTTTAAAATGTTACACTTTCTGTGTATAAGGGGCACTCTCTATAAATTCTTTTTAAAGTAAATATTAGATATTTTATTGCTGATATCAGAATATAAAACCTTGATCTACCTTTTCTTCTCTCTGAAGAAAAGGAAGATAAAAGCAAGTTTTCTGAGATGCACCATATTTTTTCATGCAAAATCAATGGGGATTGATGAGTAAAATCAATGGGGAAAACATGCTGGATTCTCTAGACTGCATAGTGAGGAGAAGTAACTCAGGCAATACTAAAATATTTGTGAATACAACTTAATGTAATTCTTGACTGAGGTTTATAACAGGAGTTACTCTGTCTAAAGTGATTAGAAAGAATAGCTCCACCTCACAGCCGAGCAATCAGTCACTTCTCCTGGAATAATAAGGGAGGCTTTAAAGCATTTGTTTTGGTGGGGGTTTTTTAATAATAAATGAGATCTGACATCTATAAACAGTGATTTAGTGGCAGATGTTCTGTGATATATATTTATGTTATCACTTAAGCTGACATGGTAATGGATAATCCTATTTGTTCTGTTTATGAAAGTTTCAAAATTCATTGCTATGGCAAGCAGGCTGCTGGGGCAGAGATGGAGGGAGAACAAATTCCTCCCCTCTGGTTTTTCAAACTCCTTTTAGCTCTGACTGGCTGTCTGTCTACTTTCTCTCAAACTTTCTCTTCTTTCTTCTTCTGAAAGTAGAAAAACACAGATGATGCAATTTGTCTTTTTTTACCAAATCAAGCTAATCAGTCACTGCAAGAGGAGCTTTTAGCAAAATGAAATATTAAGGTATTTGTTACCGTTGAGTTCCTGTTTTAAAAATGGAAATATGGAGGGGGGGGAGGAAATTTATCTCTTTTATATAATTTAAACCATGTGAAAAAATTCATGATTATAATTTGATTTGAAGCATCATAATTTATTACTTGATTTCCACTCTGATTAATGAAAAATATATCACAAAATATATTTAAAGACTGTCTGCAGCTACCAGTCTGTCTTGGAAATTAAATGGAAAAATTGTATTTATTGAACAAAGCAGATTCCCAACTGATGATGCATTTCAAGTCACAACGTTTGCTGGCTCAAATCTGATCAACTCAATAAATCCAGTCACTGTTGTTCTTGTTTGTGTAGAGACGTGGTCATCCTTTAAAATGATGGTTTCCTTCTAACTGGATTTTGGTAGGGAAAGAGGATTGATTCAGTTTTGAGGCATGCATTAGGAACCACTAGAATTGATCCAAAAAGTCATCTGTATCCATATATTCCTGAATAGGGGAGATATTTTTGCCTTTACTCTTCAAATAACTTTTAGCCATCTGGAAAAGCAGCATAGCGTTAATAAACCACTGTTCCTGTCTTTTTTGGAGGTTGTAGGATTGACATTGTGATCCTTTTGTTTTCTGGGTACTGTTCAAACCTTGGCTTTGCTGTAGCTGAGGAAGGAGAGGCCCCAGACCCCTTGTGCAGGCTCCTCATCAGGGGAAGGCAGGGTTGGTGTCCCTGTGGGTGCTGCTGACCCAGGCACTGGAACTTTCCTTCAGCCCTGCTGGGCACTGATGTGATGTACTCATCCTAAAAAATAAAATATATTTGTCTGGGTTGAGCTGGAGAGACCTGGGCAAAATATTTATGATTATACTTTTGGATTTATATTACACCAGAGGTTGAGATTCTCACCTTTGTGTTTAATACCCATAAATAATGTTGCTGCCTCCTAGTTAGCAGCAGGATTTTGCAGGGATTCTGCTTTATTCACAGTGCTGTGTGATTCAGTGGTGCTCTGATTAATTCAAGTGACATTCTAATTGTTGTTAAATGTTTTCAGAGTTAACTCTGCGTGCTGCTGAAGTCAGCAGTTCCAGAAGCTCCAGTCTCGTGTATCCATTTCAAAATTCTCAGCCTGGCCTGGTGCTGTCTCGGTTGTTTGTACACATCATTCCCACATTTCAGTTGGAATTAGACAGTAAAATCCCGGGATTACAGAGAGAAGTTTTGCTCTGTGTGTGGGGGGCTCTGAGCACGTTGTGCCTGTTACGCTGATTTTCTGCTCCCGGTGCAATTGCAGTAAAAACCATCACATTGTAGAGTAGAAGTGGAGCAGATCTGTACAACAAACATATGCTGTGCTAGCAATGCTTCTCAGTGCAAATCAGGTCTTGTTTTCATTTCACCTGTAAAAAACTGTTAGCTCAGGAGTTTTTGATTGCCCAAGTTGAACTCCACTGCTGCTGCAGTGCATGGGGTGGGCAGCCAGGAGCTGTGAGAGGCTCAGAGGAGGAGCTGTGCTGTGCTGTGCTGTGCTGTGGTGGGCCAGCATCACCCTGGGGTAATTCAGAGTCACTTTCCTGCCAGACCAGCTGGGACAGGGAGGTTGCTGTGATCAGAAGTTTGTTTAAGCATCCTGTGTAAATGCAGATGTTCCCCTGCATCCCTGAGGCCAGTCACTGTGAGCACTGTGTGCTGCAAATGCTTGGGTGTCCCTCAGGTCTGTGTCACCTCAGCCATGGTGAGCAGCACTGGTGCATCTGGAGTAGCTTGGCTGTTCCACAGGCTGGGACAGTGAGGTGGAGCAGGACTTCCCAGCACCTGCAGCTTTCCCTGCTCCGTGCTTTGGGGTCATCTCTGCTTCCTGCCATGCCTTGCTCCCAAACAGCTCCCTTGTGGTCCTTGTGAGCTCGGCTTAAAGCTCTGCTTAAAGCCTTGGTGCATCAAATTAAACTTCTCCCTTTAAAATAATAGTAAGAATAATAAAATAATAGTAGGAAGCAACAACTGATCCATCTAAAACTCTATTTCCAGGAAAAGGCCATGGCTGCATGGTCTGCTGAACTTCAGTTCCTCCCATTCAAGCTAACCCTGTGCCTGTGCAGCACCAGCAAGAGCAATCAGGCTATTTCAACAGCTGTTCTTTTATCTGGTTGTCCTGACTGATGTTCCAAACCCAGTGTCCCAGAAGATGTGCTCTCTATAGGATGAGATATTATAAAGTCTGGCCCTCATCTAATGCTTTAAAAGCAAGCAAACCTTTCTCTACCAAGAAAGGCTTTATTCATGTCACACAGTAATCATACACCAAAGAACTATTTAGAAATAGAAAGACAACCTTTGCCTCTCCTCCTTAGTTGTAGTACATATAAAGAAAAACAGTGGCAATAAAAGGAAATAGGAGTGGTGAGAGAAAGCACTTTGAAAACTATAAAAGCAAAAATTATTTTTATCTCATTAGAACTGATATTAAAGATTTTCTTTATACACTTTCTCTTTTTTTTTTTACTGAGGGTCAAATATCACCGATTACAGATTCTATTGGGGTGGACCTCTCATCCCTCTGTCTCTAAAATTAGCTCCTTATTTCTCTTTTTTGTGAAGATCACAAGGATCTTTCTCCATCAGCCCCCTGATTTCCCTGACCTGGAATGTATTCACAGGATTGTGAAAAAAAGGGTGCATCTGCAAATGAAGCAGGTCCTTTTCCTCGTGCTGCTCTGTCCTGTGAATGGAATAACATTTGTTGCATCTGTACAAAAGGTCAGATGAGAATTAGGAGTTTAGATTATTACAGTGTAATTTGCATGTTTTAAAGCATATAAACAGTTAAATAATCTGCTTGGATCTTGAATTATCCAGATTTCCATTAAAAGATTCATAATTAAAAGATGTTAACTTTTGGAAAAAGGATGAGGTACTTCCCCCTACATTTTATTTTTTTTTTTTTTTCTTTCACACCTGCTAAGCTACAGAAAAATTTAAGAAATGCAATAGTGTGATTTACTCTGGAGCTAGACAAGGAGAATTCTCTTGTTTGCTTTCCTCCCCCTGAAATCTGATTTTTGATACAGCTGGGCTATTTCTGCGGGAGGAGTTCGTGCCCGGATCATTGCATGACTCCTGGCTCTTAATCTGTGCCAAAGAGCAGCAGATTGCCAAATCCTTGTCCCAGCTCAGGGACATTGTTGTCCCTGTCCTGCTGGAGCTGGCCCAGGGGCGAGGGGATGTTTGTAGGGCTGATCATAGCAGGGCTCCAGCAGCAGCAGCATCACTCAACTGCTGGATAAACCTAACGAGAGCTCCCTGGGCTCAGCTGGAGCTGCTGTGCCTCTGACAAGAGCCTGGCTTGCTGTGTCTTAATGCAGGGGGAGGTTTTGTGTCTTTGAGCTGAGGCAAGGGCCATGGAGGGAGGCTTTGAGGAGCTTTTCCGTGGTGTTTGTCTCCAGCAGAGCCACAGCTCCTCACTCACCCCCCAAAGCAGGGGAGGTTTCACATTGCAGGACTGAAATTGCCAAGGAGGGCACTGTCCACACCCTGGTAATCCAGTGAAATGACGGAAAAAATTAAAGATTGCTCATGCAGCCACAAAGTCCAAGAGAGTTAAGATATTTTGGAGCGTGGAAAAGAAGAAAATGCCCTGAGCTGATTCTAATGCCTGTTAGGAATGAATCACGATAAGGATTACAAAACTTAAGATAGAATAATTTAGCCACTAAAGATGTCTTAATAAAAAGCTCCCTCATAATTCTTTCTTTATGCCTTCTATAATACTGAATTTTAGGATTTGTTTTCCCTTTGGAACACAGATACAAAGAAACACGGTTCTGCTTTGTACATTCATCTCTAACCTCTGCTGTCAACTTTGTATCTCCAATCTAAAGAGTTCAAGAGAAATCATAATACAAGGAAGCAGATGTTTTCTCTTTTGTGCAACACCTATTCTTGCTGAATAGGGATAAAATATGGCAAATGTGGGGGGACATTAATATTTCTTGTTAAAACGTGCTTCGCAGGCTGAAGAATCTCATATACATAATGATAGTCAAATGTCGGCGAGTAAAAATAGGGATTTGTGAAAAACAGCTGTGCTGCACAACTCTTTGACAGGAATAGAGGAATGCTTTACCCAGGAAAATTCACAGAATTTATTTAGAAGAAACTGTAGCTGTTCATTTACAGCAAGACAGAAGGTTAACAAGTCTGAAATGGAGGGGCTGGTTCAGCCTCGTTTCATGACCATGGAAAAAGAAATTTTTAACTCTGGCGGAGCCCACACTTCCCTCACAGCACATTTCTGTGTGCTGCAGTCTCAGTGCATTTTTTAGTGTATCCTGGTGTTCCCTGAGGATCTTTTGGGGCCAGCTGACTCTCGGCAGTGCTCAGTGCTCCTGCTCCAGGGATTTGTTTTTGGGTGTTTTCCGAGGGTGATGTTGCAGCCACTGCCCCGTTTGAGGTGCTGGGCTCAGAGCCTGTGTGCCTGGGCTGTCCACATGGGTGCTCCCTGCATCCCTGCTGGAATGGCACTGGAGCAGCTCTCCGGGAGCTTTGGGTGGGACAGACTCCACTGCAGGAAAGATTTTGGCTTTTGAGGCAAAGGATGGGCAGCTGTGGGACAGATCAAACACCCTGGGAGCTCAGAACCGGCCCTGGGAGCTCAGAACCGGCCCTGGGAGCTCAGAACCGGCCCTGGGAGCTCAGAACCGGCCCTGGGAGCTCAGAACCGGCCCTGGGAGCTCAGAACCAGCTCTGAGAGCTCAGAACCGGCCCTGGGAGCTCAGAACCGGCCCTGGGAGCTCAGAACCGGCTCTGAGAGCTCAGAACCAGCTCTGAGAGCTCAGAACCGGCCCTGGGAGCTCAGAACCGGCCCTGGGAGCTCAGAACCAGATCTGAGAGCTCAGAACCAGATCTGAGAGCTCAGAACCAGATCTGAGAGCTCAGAACCAGCTCTGAGAGCTCAGAACCAGATCTGAGAGCTCAGAACCGGCCCTGGGAGCTCAGAACCGGCCCTGGGAGCTCAGAACCAGATCTGAGAGCTCAGAACCAGATCTGAGAGCTCAGAACCGGCTCTGAGAGCTCAGAACCGGCTCTGAGAGCTCAGAACCGGCCCTGGGAGCTCAGAACCGGCTCTGAGAGCTCAGAACCAGATCTGAGAGCTCAGAACCGGCCCTGGGAGCTCAGAACCAGCTCTGAGAGCTCAGAACCAGATCTGGGGAGCTCAGAACCAGATCTGAGAGCTCAGAACCAGATCTGAGAGCTCAGAACCAGATCTGAGAGCTCAGAACCAGCCCTGGGAGCTCAGAACCGGCCCTGGACAGCTGCCTGGGCTGGAGTGCAGGAGGTTTTCTCAACTGCAGCATTGGAACATGCTCTGGAACATACAGAGCAGAACTGTGCTGCAGTTATGCTTTAAAATTGCTTACCCTTTAAACTGTGGCTGCACCCTTCTGTTTGCAGTCACTGGGAGAAGCTGGCTCTAATGTTCTGCACTCAGCAGTCTCTGACCTGTAATGCACAATTTGTGAATAAACACAGAGGAGTAAACAGGGGGGTCACAGAGATATTTTATTTCTGTGAGGCTGGCACAGCCAGGCAGCTGCATTTCTAATTCACAGTCACTCCATCCTCAACCCCCCCAGGAAATATTCTCTAATCCATAAGAACTTTGCATGCTGAGGTGAGATGTTAAATAGCAAGATTTGCTTCTAAATAATAAGATTATGACACAACCCAACAAGAACAGGCATCTCAAGGTTAAAGATAGCATTTCTCATTCAATCTGAGCCGGTAGAAAGGAAGAAAGAGATTAGAGAAAAAAGAAAGGAACCAAAAAAATGAAAACAAACCCTGCCAAACTGAAGCTGTGACTATATCAAGATATTAGATATTCAAGATATACCATAAAAGGTTTGTAAATCTGATGTCAGTGTATGTATATATATATATATATATATATATATATATATATATATAATTAAAGTATATTTGTTTTCCATTGATAAAATAGACAAGATCTTTCTCAGGTGTTTGCTCCAAATGCACCTGATTCAAATCATCATGGTCTTTGTGGCATGTGTAGCTTCTTGCTAGAAGAGGGACATACTTTAAGGCAGATGGCAACTTTTTTTTTTTTTCCACAGCAGTAGAAGATGGTTCCAATAAAAATATCCTATCTTTATTCAGCTGCCCATGGTAACAAATAGAGAAAAGTAAGCCAGCTTTTTCTCTCAGCAGAAATCCTTTTGAAGACAAATGTGGGTTTTTTTTTTTGTTGTTGTTGTTTTGTTGTTTTTTTTTTACTCAAGCACTGGTGATATTTCTGAAACATATTTGAATGTTAAGTGTTTTCTCTGAGCTTCTGTTAAGATTCTGCTCTGAAAGAGAAAACTGTAAAATCAGTAAGATAAACCCCAATGTTTAGTTCTATCCCAAAAATGTTCATTTTTCAGAAGAGAAGTTCAGCTGAAAAGTGAGATGTTGCTTTCCTTTTGTGTTTTGTAGGAATAAGACATCTTTCTCTGGAGTCCTTGATGGATCTTGCCTTTTTCCTCCCATTGTGTCAGTAATTCATGTAACTTCTGCTCATGCCAGAAGTTATAAAATGTATTTGTAAATTACCATTTGAGAACATTGAGCTGGAAGACCTGGTTTATTTGATGTGAAAATAATTCTGGCTTCATGTGTAAGATATATAAACTACACCAATTATGTTGCATTGATTGTACTGCTTTGTTTGGAAAAAAAAAATACAAGCAACCCTGAGTGAACAAGGCAATTTGCAGCCTTGATTAAATAGAGAGACAGAGGAATGGCTGAGGAGGAAAAAAAAGAGCTCTGAAGTTATGGACAGAGCAGTTAACTCAGGCAGCACAGATTTTCTCCCAGTTTTCCTTTCATATGGTTCAGCTTGGTCACATATTCAGCAGCAGAATGATGAGTTTGTAATATTCTTTCCCCAAAACAAACCAAACTTAGCTCTACCTTTGAGCAGGGCCCTTGTTGCCACCCAGGATCTCATCTAAAAATCTGTGTACCACTGAGTGGGTCCCTGATGTTAGAGGGATTTTGGTTAGTCCTGCTCAGGGGAGTTTGGTTAGTCCTGCTCAGGGGATTTTGGTTAGTCCTGCTCAGGGGATTTTGGTTAGTCCTGCTCAGGGGATTTTGGTTAGTCCTGATCAGATGGAGTTTGGTTAGTCCTGCTCAGGGGATTTTGGTTAGTCCTGCTCAGGGGATTTTGGTTAGTCCTGCTCAGAGGGGATTTTGGTTAGTCCTGATCAGATGGATTTTGGTTAGTCCTGCTCAGAGGGGATTTTGGTTAGTCCTGATCAGATGGATTTTGGTTAGTCCTGCTCAGAGGGGATTTTGGTTAGTCCTGCTCAGGGGATTTTGGTTAGTCCTGCTCAGGGGATTTTGGTTAGTCCTGCTCAGGGGATTGTGGTTAGTGCTGCTCAGAGGGATTTTGGTTCGTCCTGATCAGATGGATTTTGGTTAGTCCTGCTCAGAGGGGATTTTGGTTAGTCCTGATCAGATGGATTTTGGTTAGTCCTGCTCAGATGGAGTTTGGTTAGTCCTGCTCAGGGGATTTTGGTTAGTCCTGCTCAGGGGATTTTGGTTAGTCCTGCTCAGAGGGATTTTGGTTAGTCCTGCTCAGGGGATTGTGGTTAGTCCTGCTCAGATGGATTTTGGTTAGTCCTGCTCAGGGGAGTTTGGTTAGTCCTGCTCAGGGGAGTTTGGTTAGTCCTGCTCAGAGGGATTTTGGTTAGTCCTGCTCAGGGGATTGTGGTTAGTCCTGCTCAGAGGGATTTTGGTTAGTCCTGCTCCGCCTGTTGACAGATAGATTTTTCTAGTCTAACTTTGGTGGCACTGGGGTAGAAGTTACACAACACAGGCTCTGTCTCACCAAAGGGGGGATCATTCCCCAAAATGATATTTCACCAAATATGGTGCAAGTATGAAGTGGTTAATAGCAAGAATTATCAACCTATAAATCATTACAATTGCTGTTTGCAATTATAAATGCCAAGATATAAATTAGGAAACCCTGGGCATCACTGTAATAGGCACAGCCATGCCCAAATTTCACTATGAAGTGCAATAAATAAAGTGATAGATCTTTAGAAATTACATCCTCCCTGAATAAATGCAAATAAATTGGACATGAAGGCATTTTGGGTGGTTGAAGAGAGTACTTGGATTTTCAGCAGTAGCAGAACTAGATAAAAGTCCACTTTTAATGTACAACAATCCCCATAGCTTTAATGTACAACAGAAAAGAAGTAATTTGTTTCAAATCTAAGTTTGAAATAATCTTTTACATTGAGATTCTGCCAGTGGCTGAGTACTACAGAGACTGATTTTCCCCAGTCAGCAGGAAAACAAACTACCTGTATGCAAATTCAGCACCTTGGATCAGGGAAAAAAAAAAAAAAAAAAAAAAAAGTTTTGAATTATATTATATTTCCATTTTATCATTGAAACTTGCATGTGCTTGGAAAGCTGAACAGCATGTCTGGCTTTAGCCTGTGCTCATTTATAATGAGTAATTATCTAATGATGATGGTGTTCAGCATGCATGAGAGCTCCTGTAGCAAGATTTGGAATTTTAAGGAAATGCTGTAGATCAAATGATAATGTCTCATTTGTATTCTCTTAGTTCCCCAGTCACTGCTGCATTTTGTAAAGCAGCTACAGAAATGGACTGCAAATATGCATCATTTTTGTGTAAGATGAGAAAAGGCTCAATGGCCCTCAAATAGTGCAAACAATTCCTTTCTCACACCTCGCAGCATCAGGTGCTCCAAGGAAATCCCACCTTGCATGAAATGAGTTTTCAATCCTGTCAGGAAGTGCACCACTCCTGAGCTCTTTAGGGATAAATAAATGGATAAATGAAGGCAGAATTAGCTCTGAATAATTCCTGCCACCCTTCTCTACCTGGAGGATCTGGTGGTGCTTGTGCTGTGCTGGGGTGTAGGGCCATGGGATTTGTGGGGTGTGTGTAGGAACAGTGACCTGAACAAAAACCTCTATTTCAACTTAGAAATGGGAAGTTTGGTGATCCAGTTAATTTTTTTTTTCTTCTTTTTTTTTTTTTTTATTTCTGTTTGCAGCTGTTAATTAAACAGACAAGAATCTGGCAAAATAAAAATGTTATTTATAATGTTAAAGGCAAAGAATTAGAAATGTGAGTATTCTGTTTGAAAGAGATTTAGGAGTTTCCCATTGACAGGAACAGTAATTTGGCTTTTATTCTAATGCCAGTATTTTCCACTGTGGAGATCTACTTGCATAGATGCACATCTCTGCAAATTTATCTGCCTTCATAATGTGAACAAATTCCTTTTGCATCTCAACATATGTGTCTGCAGATGCAGGCACCTCATCTCCCACTGGCTCCCTTTTGCTTCATCCAACATTTTCTCCAGGACTCCACCAGGGAGCTCTGCTGGGGCAGGACAGCTCTGCCCCTGGAAATTGTAATTGGCACCATCAGAGGGCAAAATGCTGGAAATCCCAGCCTGCAAACCCTGCAAAGCTAGGTTCAGCTTTAAACCTGTGCATCCTCTGCTTAAACTGCCTACTCTGAGCACTTCCAGTGAATTCAGTGGGTCTACCCTGAATGAGCACAGTTAAGTAGGTGCATAAGTGTTTTCAGGCTTTAGGCTTTACAAGCTTTCCTAATTAGTGCTCTAGACAACATTAATTAAAGAGTACTTTAGAAAGAATATAGCTGTTTAAACCTCTCCAGTGGTTTGCATCTTATTCAGGGATCCCAATCAATGCAGCACATGGGGAATCCACTCAGAAAGGCAGGCATGATTATAGTTTAATATAATCTGTATATACATCTTTGAAATCGTATATGGCAAATAGAACCCTGCACAAAGTCACTTCAGTTCAAGGACAATTAAATAAAAGGCAGCAATAATGAAAGAAACATATGTTTTCATTTTCATTATAAATTCTTCAAGGATTGTGATCTGTGGGAATCAAATATGATGATGAGGGAGCTTTTCCTGAGGTTAGCGATATTTCTCTTATTTCCTTGGAAATAAGAGCTTTGGGACACGTAGAGTTTGTATCTTACTCATCCTCCTGTTATTATACATTTGAGGAAGAATTAAAAATAAAGCACTGACTGATAGCTTTTTATGGGAAAAAAAAAAAAAAAGAACTCATTGAAATGTTAAACATGATGTTATATCTGATTTATTGTGCAAAGCTGGTTTGAATTTTGTTGTCCCACTGCACTTGGGATATGACGCAGTCATCTGTCTCCACAAAACCATCAGAGTGTCATGTGGCAAATCTTCTGAGTTATGACTGAGGATTGTGTTTGGCAATATAGGATCCCCTGCAGCAGCTCTACTTAAGGCTTAAAACCAGTTTTAATTCTTGACATTACTTGTCTTTTATGCTCTTTTCCTCCCATATTGAGATAATTTCCAAATGCTGATGAAGAAAATTACTGCATCTTGTACTGATACAGTTGTAGAGGCACAATAAAATTTGACATCTTCCATTTAGTGTGTCTTGATCAGAAATAGGTCCATCACTCAGAACAAATTATTTTGAAGCCTAAAGCAGGAAGGATATAATAGTTAAGCACAAAATTACCTGATGGGTTTTTAATCACCCTGACAATTATAAAATAAAAGATCTCTGTCCATTATTGAAAGAGGAACAAAGACCAAGAATAGAAAAAGAGACAGTGACAAAGTAAATGATTGAGAGGGTGGGAGCCTCCTGTACCATCTGAAAGCTTTAAAGATGCTCAACAGTGGCTCAGATATTTCCTTGAGCACACTGAGCTTCTTTTCATCTTGCTCTGAGTGTTAATTACTCCAGCAGAAAGAAAATACTGAAAAGCACCTGGACAATTTGCTTCTCTGCTTGTTTTCCTGTCATTTTTCCCTGGAAAAAAAGTGGTGGACCCAGAATGCCTGCAGGGTTTGAGGTGTGGAAACACATCCAAGGCACTGGCAAGGCTCCAGGCAGAGAGCAGGGCTGCAGCAATTCCTTGGGGATGGAGGAACCTGAACCCACAGAAACTTCCATTTTCACAGGAGAGACAGGGTTCCTTTTCAAAGGAGTCAAAGATAAAAAAATCTGCAGGTCTATAAAGAATATTTCTGTTTCCTTTGAATTTTTTGAATTTTTTTTCCTTTCGATTTTCTTTTTTCTTTTTTTTTTTTTTTTATGTACTTTCCACTCCCTCTCAGCATTGCTCCCAAAAATTCCATTTAGTGAAATTAGGTAATGATAATACAATGATTATTAACCAGCTAAGTTTGATTCCTCTTTTTCTCCTCTGGCCTCGACTCGGTGCCACTGACTGCTGATTATAAACACCATCAGTGAAACAGAAATCAGCACAAGTTTCTCTTTTTTCAAACAAGGGGATATTTTTCAGCATTCAGGTTCCCCATAGGCTTTTAATCAAGGTTATGGGAAAGTCCATAAACTTTCTGCTGAATATTTAACAAGCTGGAGGTCGTGGCAGACATGAGATGCCAAGGACAAGGGAGATGAGATTGCAATCAGAAGGGCAGAGGAGAGCTGGAGATAAGCAGAGCTTTGGCTGCCGATGATATCGAGCAAACACCAGAGTCACATTTGCCAGCTTCTTTGGTGAGGTTTCATTTTCCCACTATAAACAGCCACAAAAAGGGGTAAACACAAATGGGTGCTGTTTGCAGCAATGTTAGTCACTGAACTTCTTTGAAATGATGATTGAAATCCAGTCAGAAAAGCAGTTTAAAAATGGAAAATGTTTCAGTGTAGTTATATACTTTCCTTTTTTACTGACCTGAAATCCTAATTCCCTAACATTTTTTTAATAAATTCTCTAAACAACCTCTATTATACTGAAGTGTAATGCCTGTTTATATGTTCAGCCAACAATTTTTCTTTGTTAGATCTTTTTAATTGAACAATTTTTAACAGTCTAGTTGTGACAATATTTTCCTGTGTACAAATGGAAAAGCAATCTTGCAGAAACTCTTACCCATGCCGATCCAGCAGCTATAAAAATATAATTATAACACTCTGCATAATGCATGGAGTGAATATTCAGAAAAGTTATCTGAAATGTCAGCCTGTAGAGGCTCCACTGGGTGTCCCCTGCGCTGTGGCTTTGCAGCAGCAGTGCCCACATCTGTGTCCACAGCAGCTCCGTGGTGGCACAGGATGCTCTGAGTGTCTTTGGGATGGCATCACTCTGCAGCCTCTGCTTGTCTGGGCATCCTCAGAACTGCCTGAAAGTTCTCTCCTCACTAATTAGTGCACTTTGAGCTGTGTGTTTCCTGAAGCTGATGCGTTGCTTATCCCATATTTGCAGTGAAAAAGTCCATGAAATATTTAATACTTGGTTTCATAGCCTGTTCTGATTAGTAGAGATATAAATTCCTTTTGTAAAACTAAGTTGTCCTGTAACTGATGATAAAAGGGTGGATCCCTGGCAGTGCCCAAGGCCGGGTTGGATGGGGCTTGGAGCAGCCTGGGACTGTGGAAGGTGTCCCTGATCATTGCAGGGGAGTGAAGTCAATGATCTTTAAGGTCCCTTCAAACCCAAACCATTCTATAATTCTGTTATTTTTTCCCTGCTTTGTGTAAGGACCATTAAAATATTTACTGTGAAAAATTCTGCTGAACTTGGAGGTGTAGATGTAGCTCCAAAGCTGAGCACATCTCATTTCTGTTAATAGAATAGCACACTGTTTTGCAGTAAATCTGGTTAAAATAGGTAGAATATGCTCATAATATTGTCTCTGCTTTAGTTATTGTGACAGAGGAAGAAACCATTTGAAAAGTTTTCCCTCCTTTTATTATACCAGATACTGTTAGGGATGCCAAGTGTTGGCAGCTCTGACCATTCTAGATCATCTGGGATGATTTCCAACAGTCCTTCATCAATCAAATTGCTGATTTGGGGGTTAATTTCTAAGAACTGGATTAATTTTTCTACAGATTATTTCTTTTATAATTTCCATTCATTTTTGTTGAGAGAAAGGAGAGCCCAGAAGAGAACTGTAAGCAAGCTGCTCTTTTTTCTTATGACAAAACATTTGGGACTTCTCTGTTACAAAGGCTCTGGTTTCTACAGCACACCCACAACCTCCATCACCTGGGGAATGGATTCTTTAGTTCTTGTCGAGCACTGCCAAGAAGGAAGGCTAAAAGTGACCCATGACTCTTTCATGAGAAAGCAAGAAGAATCCCTTTTCTGTCCCTGGTGCAGGAGGACTGCTCTCTGTCCCACGGGGGGGCTGATCCTGGCACCCCTGCTCACACTCTGGAGTGATGAAACATTCATGCAGCTCAGGAGCAGAGATTTTTGTTTGCCTTCTTGCAGGAGAGGGAAGAAAACATCTGGCTGGATATTCTATCCCTTGCCAGACCTCAACCCCCCAAATCTCACCTCATTGTGTGGGGTGAAGATAATTTTCCCTGTGTGGGGCTGACAGGGCAGGATCCATCACCCCTTGGTTTTGATCATGCTGTCAAACCACCTCTTCCACCATATAAATAATTTCATCTGGAAAGAACCTCGCTCTTGCTGCTGCATTTAAAAATACAAGACAAAAAAAAAAATCTGAATCGTGCCCTTTTTAAGTCTGGCCATAAAATAACAATCAAGCATTGCAACAATGAAACTTGTCTGATGAAAGGATTGAAAAGCTGAAGCAGGAGTTGCTTAATAATAAATGGAATCTCAGTACTTCACTTTTAAGACGCTCGTGTTTCACTCGAGACTGTGCTGCTCTCGAGACAGAGGAGCTGAAAAGAAGGATATTGTAAACATCCATTATATATAGTTCATGCATATATCTTGTCCCTCTGCCCCTCTGATCATGCACAGTTACACTTTCAGCATAACACAAACAAGTTCAGCAGAGGATGAAAAAATTAGAAAGCTCGTGTTGAAGATAAATCTTTTAACCCCACTGCGTTTAATTTGTCCAGTGAACTTGCACAGAATGGAAACATCACAAAGCAGCAAGGGTAAAAACAAGGAAACCAAGTTTCTTTGGCTGGTTTGAATGGAGAATGTTGTTAAAAATGTAACAGCTCTCTAATATTGATACCAGGAACAAAACTAAGATTAAAATATCAAGTTAAAATTTAACTTTTGGCATTTTGTAAAATTTTTCTCTAATTTATAAACTCAGTTGCTGTCTTACCAGCTCAGTGTAGGACACTTGAGAGTGGACCAATTGAGTTTAGTTTTTCCCTGTAACAAATCTTAATACTCTTACTATTCTTGATGAAATATCCTTGATCAAGTATGCTTGTCTGCCAGAGAAGAGCAGGCATATTACAGATAAGAAAACCAAAACCTTTTCCATCTCTTCTAACTGACCTTTATTCAACTTACTAACATACAATAGCTTCTCAAATGTTTCACAAATTTAAATTTAATGGATTAACCCGAAATCTGCTTCTCTAGACACACTTAAGTTTATGAATACATATTTTAAGGAGCACACGGAGGCTGAGTTGTCCTGAAAAATAATTATTTTGCAGAGCTGCATTATCAATCAGGACTTTTAAAATGTTTCATAGTAGATGTTATTTTCAGAGCACTTTTCAGCAGCCAGGCTGGTTGCAGATGATGGATCAGCTGCTGCCCCTGGCCTGGCTCCCCCAGCAGCACGGGGACAATCTCAGCTCTCTGCTGCTTTTGGCAAACACAAAAAGAGGGATGATTTCCCAAACCACCCCTCCTGCTTCTGGGAGAGCCACGGAATTAGAGGAAAAAGGGGAGATTAAGATTAGAGACCCTCAATGGGAAAAACTTCCACAGCACCTCTGCAGAATATTCTAAATTATGTGCCTATGAGCAGCCCATCATCGTTGCAGATATTCCCTTTATTCCTCTGCATTGTGTAGCCAGTGCAGGAGATCCCATATGGATGTCTCATATGTGCAGGTGAAAGGGATTTTTTTCTATTCTTTGTGCTTTTTGCGTTTTTATTTGTTACCTCTGAAAATATAAAAATTTTAGGAAATTTATTTTTTTAGTTTTAGGAAACAAACTACTGCAGGGGTTTTTTTTGTTTTTTTCCTTAGAGATTAAGAAATAATTGTAAGCCAAATGAGGGAAGGGATTAAAAAACAGAGATAAAACTATTTCAGGATGACACTGGTTGAATAACTATTGATCTTGAGAGAATTGGAAATTTAACCCTGTCTCTGCACAGACTACAAGATGGTTATTAGATGCAGAGAATAATCTGTATTAAAGGGACTATTAAGGTGTCGATAAGTATGAGAAGTATTGATAAAATGAGATATTTCTGTGTTCAAAATAGTAAAAAGAAGCATATATTATCTGATAATTGTCTGACCTAATAGAGAAACAGCAATACTGGTGCTAAGAAATGTTAAATGATAAATGGGCCACTCATGCTGATTGAAGAACAGTACCTGAAAAGCTGACAAGACTGTGACAGGCCTTCCAAATAGGTAAAAAGCAGTAATGAAGGAATGTGTACTCTTGTCATATTGGAAATATTTATAAATCCTGCATAATTTGACAATGAAATGGTTTGCAGACAGATTAGGCGAGGAAGCACAAAATTATTTATTCTTTTCAGGAAATAAACCAGACTACAAAAATGAGCTTGATGACATGGTGCCAGCATCTCTGAGGGCTTTATTTAGCCCATGTCCTTCATATCTGATCCACAGCTGCAAAGAAGGATATGATGGGAATTTCCCCCATTTTGTGAAATTCAATGCTGGTTTTTTTTATATTTTATCATAAATTTAATTTAATTTATTGTAATAACTCAGCCACATGTCTTCCTGTAATACAGAGACATGTGTTGGCTTTCATACTGGAAAATTGTACTGGAAAACTGTACTGGAAAATGCTCTTTTTCAACATGGGTAAGGTGAGAAAAAATCATGTTGTTGCTCTGTCCTTGGTGCTGTTTGAGGAAGCTTCACTCAGGAAGTTGGAAAGAGTTTAATATGTTTTCATTTGGGTTTATGAGACACTCATAAAATATCATAAAATATAATCAGATCTGATAATGCCAAGTCGAAGTCTGATAAAACTAAAGTACAAACGTGGTGTGGCATCAAGGGAAAATTGTCAGGTAGTTTTTTATTGGAGGGTTGTCAAAATGTGGGAATGACAGGGATTTTCGGAAATTAATTTGAGAGGTCAAGATGGATATTTTTCTCAAATCTTGTTTTTCTGTTCATGTTTTTAAGTGTTCATCATAAATGTTAAATTTAAATGATATCATTTCCTTACTGGCCACCTTTGAATGATGCTTATATCAAGATAATATAAAAAAAAGTTATTGAATTTTAAGGAGCTTTATTAAATTTCTGTTGTTGACATATTTAAGAGGTGGAATTTTCATAGCAGCTATGAAAAACAAATATTTTTATAAGGGAAATTTTATTTAGAAGCAAATATTAATTTATTAGTAAAAACTATTCCTTTTTGCCAGTGTGCACTTAATAACTGCATTTTCAAATGAAATTATGAAAGAGATGGAGATTTGAAATAAAATTGAACTTGAAGCTCTAAGAGTGGAACATAAGAAAAAGCTAAGAATAGTCCTAAAACCAGAAAAGAGTAAAGAAATAATTCTCCACATGTATTTTTCAAAGCTATGATGACATTTTTCATTTTGCCAATCTGATGTTTGGCATCACTTATTGTCATTATTCTGGAACATTAATCCAGCAATGGCATCTCTGCCTTCATAAACTTCCTGGTGTGATTGCTATATGCTGTCACCCACATCTGGGACTAAAATAATTTCAAGAAAAAGTTATATATGTAAGACTTATAGGTGGAAAAGATGCTTTTCATGAGAAGTCAGTAAAAGCAATCAAGCCCACTCAACTGAAATTATTTGGAAAGGTTCTGGGAAAAGGCATGGAGAACATTTCCCTGGGGTTTGGCAGCAGTGATGGGCTGGAGCTCGTGTCCAACAGCAAACGTTGGATGGACACAGCCCCAGTTCCAGCAGGGTGGAATCATCTGCTGGGCAATCTGAGCAGTGAAAGTGGTGGTGGGAATTGGAGCTGAGGTCTTGGCTTGCCAAGAACCCACAGCCACTGCTGTCCTGTAAATCTCAATTTGCTTTTGGTGTGGTTTTATGGCAGCATTGAGAGCCCTCCTGCTTGTGAAGGCACCGTGAGGTTTTCTCCGGGAGGCTCAGAGATGGGTGTGTGATGCTGCACCCTCTCTCCTTCTCCTTGCAATTAAAATGCTCCAGAAATGATGCAGGCATCACAGATATTTGTTCATGTCACTTGAGGAAATCCATTCTGTCATTTAGCATCGGTAATTTTAGCTGTAAGAAATTCTAGGTAAGGTCCCTGAATGGAAGTGAAGATGCAAACCTGTTCTCTCTTCTCATGCGTTTTGAGTCCATGCAACAGTTGATGTTCTGGGTACAAACATGAGGATTTAAATTAATCTGTGGTCATTACTTTGTGATTCAAGATGAAAAACATGTAACCTGTTCTTTTTAAGTCTGACTGCTGGAATTGATAAACTGCTATCTATAATTTCAAGTCAGTCTTGCAAACTTTCTGTAATATTTGGGCTGCATGCCTGTTTTGTCAGAAAGAAAAAGGAATCTCTGCATGCACACCTTGAAAAGGAAGAGTTCCTGACTTGGTTGGTTAACAGTTTTTGGACAAGCCATTGTCTATCTCCCACAATAACAATTTCTTACATAACTTCTGTTTTTCGCTTGAATGCTGTGAAATCCACAGTGAGAAGTGTGTCCTGTGCCTTTGCTAATGTCAGGAAATCATACCCTCAGACTGCAATTCCCCACAAGAAATTTCCTCTCTGTGAAAAATGGATAATTGGGGTGTTTGGTTATGTTTTAGCTCCCTGGACTTGTTAAGTGAGGCTTCCTTCAGAGTTCGGGGCTGGTCCGTAAGCGCAGCTTTCACAGCACAGACTATTATTTCATCAGCAGAACACAAACCTTGCTAATTTGTTTTATGATGACAGTGCCTGGTAACTGGCACTTAGACTTGTTTAAGCTGTTGTATTACCATTTTCTTTGGTGTAGCTTTCTGCAGTAAATGTCATCTGCAGACAAATTAATAATTTGTTATCATTTGCTGGAGCAAGAAATAGGAGAGGTGGAAGTCAGCTAAACAGGCAGGGCCGCCGTGGTGGCAGAAACCAAGGAAGCAGCGCTTGGAGTCTGCCCTCAAAATGTGCTGGCAGAATGAAGTAAAGCTGAAAGAAACTCTCAGTTGTTTTCCATGTTCAGTGCATTATGAGGAGATAAACACTGAGAGGAGTTATCAAGTTCTGTCACATCGCTGTTCTGGGATGGAGCACGCTGCAGTGTGGGGAACCAAGCCTCATCCTGCAGCAGGACTTTCATCATCTCTTCATAAGCAAGCCTCTGTAGCCAGCCAGGTAATTAAACACAGACATAAATGATCTTTTACCACGTGCCTGGGAGCTTCAGAGGACTCTGCAAGCGTGAGGTGACTCGTGCCCGTTGAATTCTGGAGTGGTTTCTCTCAGGGCCGTTGTGCAGTGCATTATGCCTTGGAGAGGCCACGTGTCTCTAGAGGATGCTGAGTCCCTCTGGAGAGCTCCAGCCCAGCCCTTTCTGCCTGCCCTCCACAGGAGTCTGATCTGCCAGGCATTAGCAAGAGGTGAAGGCTGCACTCCTCAGGAAACCCTTTCTGTCTGGCAGCTTTGGACCTTGCCCTGCAGAAGGGCTGGCGGGTAGAGGACACAGGGAGTTTTTGAGCTGCTGCTTTTAATTAAATCCACCACCAGCCAAACAACTTGGCTCGATTCCATGGCCTCCTTTCTTACAGGGTCCCCCAGTTTGTCCAAGGATAATCCGAATGCTACAGCTTATTTGTGATGTTGACTAAGTAGCACATTGCTTTTCTCTTGGTAGTTTGATTAATCTTTATTAAGCTCACGGCCAACCTGGACATAGTCCCTTGATTTTGATTCTATTTTTAGTATAGTTCTTAATAAACAAAATCACCTTCATCATTCTCAAAGGAGTAATCTCCAAGTACCTCAAAGGGGTAAAAATTGCCTCATAGACAGGATCTTTCTACTAAAGGGGTGTGTTTGTTATAAAGAGTTGTAACGTATCTGAAAAAAAACATAATTTAACCTTGTTGAGTATGTGGTGATTTGCTGGTGCCTTGATGGAGCAGCTTATAAATCATGGCAGTCAGACATATCCTATCATTTATACAATGGTGTTTTTAAGAAAGTTCATTTTTAAGGTAAGCAATCAAGTAATTCCTTATATGGAGATGGGGGAATACTTAACCTTGAGTACAACAACATTAACTCCAGTGAGCTTAATGAATTATTCATGCTATTATCCACCTTGAGAGACATCAAATTGCTCTGCACTGTCTGCAAAGTGCAGTTAACAAAAAAATGATAGCTTGGTGAGTTATATTTGTATATCTGAACGTGAAAGTGAAGGCAGTGCTGTGGAAAGGTGGATGTACCTGTACAAGCCCTGCAGAGCAGGGTCCTGCATGGCATTTCCTGATCCACTGGCAGTCATAACTCATTAATAATCTGTTTACAAGGAATGGCCCAATAGACAAAAATCATTGAATATTCAAAGGTGCCTATACCAGCACTAGGGGATGTAATCACTGCAGGCACTAACCTTTTTACAGAGGAGATGTTCATTAGAGTCCCTGGAGGCCGCTACAACATCCTCAAGTACACGAAGTTGCCTTTTACTCTATTGTATTTTGGGTTTTACAGACAGAAACAAAACTGCTATTTGCCTTTCAGTATGCAGTGACAATTTTAAATGCTTGGCTGAGACTGGTGCTGGCGTTTTCCTCGAGCAAAACAAAATTTTGTCTCTTCAGGCTCTTTTTTCTGAGGTCTTCAGACACATGCTCTTCACAAATATTTCCTGTTCCCCCCACCCCTCATTCTAAGCTCCTGGTTTAGCAGCTTAGTTAGGTAAATATACATAATTAAGAAGTATACAGAGAATTATCAGTATTTGGGTTCTTCTACATGCTGTGCTTGCTGCTGCCCAGTAGTTTTGGAAAAGCTTCCCCCAAGGAAGTCATACAAGAGTTTGGGCCTTGTGGATTCCTTTCCTGAATTTATTTCTTAATAGGAAGGCACAGAAGATTCTTCAGACTCTCATTGTTTCATCACTTGCAGGGCAGTTTGAGAGACAAGACACACAAACCCACACAAATTCTTCATATAAAAGGGGTGGTGGATGGAGTTCCTGCCTTTTCTGGGGACTTGCATTTATTGCATTTTACTCCCCTCACCTTGTGATTTAATAAATAAATTACCTCCATACTTTAATAATAAATAGCCATCTTGCTGGAACTGCTGATTTCAGGAGGTTGGTTGTAACAACAGCTTTGCTGGCTCCCAAAATAGAAAAATGGCTCTAAACCCCTTTTCCTTGCTAATTTAATGTTTTAAGAGAAAGCAATTTTGAATGTAAAAATACATTCTGCACGCACACATTTATACATTTCTATTTTTAAAATACAATTAAGAATGTCTTCAATTTCCAGGGAATATGGGAAAGTACAAGGAGTAATATTACACTGTTTATCTTCTGTTCAATAGAACTGACTGCTTTTTATAATCTAATAAGGCTACCTAGGCTTAACCTATGATGAGACAAGTTTTTAGCACAAAATTGCATTCCAAAACTTCTTCTCAATGGCTGAAATAGATCTCCATGGACAAATATTTACAGTTTTCTATGGCTGGTCATTCTCTGGACTTTAATACAGTGTTAATTAATTTAATTTTCTGTCATATTAATTATTGCCATTTTAAAAATGATCTTTCTTTTTGAGCAGCTCTCCACAATGCTTAGCACGTAGGGGTGGGGGATGTTTGGAGAGGACAGGATTTTGCTGTCTGAGTACAGCGAGATGCAGAACTCCCACAGAAAGGGATTTATCATTGACTAAAATTCAGAACATCAAAAAGATTCAAATTGAACCCCCTGGCATCTTCAGCTCCATATCAAGATGGTATTACCAGTTCCTGAATTTAGTTACTAATTGCTTTTGTCTGTGAGATGTCTTTTAACCCATTAAAACCGCTCAGGGCAAAACCCATGTGTTTTATGGATTTAGTCCCAAATACGTTATAACTCACAAGATCTGATAACTCTGATAAATCTCTAAAGACTCCCATCCTCTGAGTCTCATCTTTTCCTTGTTTACTGTGCTTGTAGCATTAATTATGATTTTTGCAGATGGATAAGAACACATTCACCCATTTTGAAAAATTCAAGTTAATTTCGAAGCACGATGCTTGGGAAAACTGTTTTATCATCCAAACATCCACACACACAGAACCTTTCCTGGCTCTGGGAGCATCAAAATGAGTAGGATAGACATCAGTTTGCAACTTTTGCCAAGAGATTTTTAATCAAAATATTTAGAAGTTCTCCAGTCATTGTTTAGACTGGAAAGAATGTTGGGACAAGTGAAAATCCTGATTTCTCAACTTAATAGGCAAAATAATGAGTAATTCTGAGTGATTTCAGAGCTTAATTGAATTCAAAATTCTATTTTCTGGAATATGGAAGGCTTGATGCGATATTATGGATTAAGGTTAAAAGCAGACTCAGCAGGTGGATGTACTCAGTCATGTTCAGCTGCCTGATATTTGGTTGTCAGAGACCTTGGACAGTGCTGGAAGCAGAGATATTTACCTCTCCCATTTACAGACAGGTCAGGACTGAGGTCACAAACAGCACAGGAAAGGAAATCTCAGAGTTTGCCTGCTAGAACTGGATCGTGGGATGCAGCTCTGTTCCACAGGAGTTCAATTTCTAATGCTCCCTGACCCTTACTCTGCTATAAATAATCAGAAATATTCATTACGGAAATGGCAATAGCTTTGGAGAAGTGATGGAGTGTATATTACAAAAGGAAAAATACATCCAATTCTCATAACTCCTTGCAAATTGTATTGGAAAGCCTTCAGCTGAATATATTCATATCCTGCTTTAAGAAATGCTACAAATAATGTGATGAGTTGAGTTCTCCTCAAATAATTCAGCTCATGTAGATGTGTGTGTACCTATTTCACTGTGCAGAGGCTTATCATTTTCTGTTTTCAGCCTGATACAGCGCCCTGAAATATTGAAAAAATCCTTTCATTTAAGGTGGAGTGTCACAATTGAAGTCATAAAGTCCATAAGTATGGATCGAGTAGGCCTAACATGGTACTGCTTTGGTTTTGGGGTTTTTTTTTCCATTTCTGTGCATTTAATTTTGCTCTATAAGCTTGAATCCTTAGCATTAACAGCCTGGGAAATTCTACTTTTCTAGGCATTAATGTAAAAATGATTCCTGGCTTTGATTCCACAACTCGGTCACTTGCAGTGGATGTAGAGGAAGAATGTGCTGTCAGCACTGTCATTCTTGTGTGCTCAAGTTTAGTGAAGGGCACTCTAGAAAGGATCCTGAGGCTTTATTTGTATTAATATTGTATTTTGAGGATGGATGTCTTTGGAAAAAAATCCATTTGGTCATGTGAATCTTGCTATCTTTTCTGGGTTTTTTTTTTATTTGTTTTTTTTTTTGTTGTTGTTGTTGTTTTATTTTGTGCTTTTTTGGTTTTTTTTCTCTGCAGCCATAAATGACAGAAGTTGGTCCTGGTATTCTTGCTGCTCTTTGTTTGTTTTTTTTTTTCCTCTTCAGAGAAAATGGAATTTCATAATGCATTTGCAAGCTTTAATACAAGAAATTGTAGAAGAGCAAGGAATGCAAAATTCAAAAATTTATCCAGGATGTTATGGTCTATAAAATGCCATACCTGAGGAAGTTCTGATAGGAACACTAAGAAAAAAAAAATCTTTTCTGTTCAGTTCAACAGAAGAAAAGCAGATATTAGTTTTTGAGAATTGATTTTAATGTTTAACTAGTTTAATTAACTTTATTAAATGTCATCTTTCCGTTTGTAGCTTGGGCTTTTGCTTTTAGACAAGACCACAGAAGTCTTCTCAGGTGTAACATTTGCAGATGTTCAACTTGGAAATGGAAAAGAAATAAAATATTTTGCTGAAGGCTTCAAGCAGCACTGGAACTTCCAGAGTCTAGCAAAGACTGCTGTGTGGTTGGCTTGGAGTAGATGTAAGGAAGATGGTTTTTACAGTGATGGTGGTAGAACACTGGCACAGATTGCCCAGAGAGGTGATGGATGCCCCATCCCTGAAAACATTCAAGGCCAGGCTGGATGAACTCTGGCAGCTCGGCCTGGTGGGAAATGTCCCTGGTGGGAGATGTCCCTGGCCATTGCAGATGGTCTTTGAAGGCCCCTTCCAACCCAAACTGTTCTGTGATTCCATAACTTTGAGTCACAGAACCTCAGAATCCTTAATGTGGGAAAAGACCTCCGAGATCTTGGAGTCCCAGCTGTGACCAATCCCCACCCTGACCAAACAAACGAGAGAATGAAGTGCAAATCCAGGGAGTGCTTGAGCAGCTCCAGGGATGGGGACTCCACCAGCAGCTCCCTGGCAGCCCCTTCAGTGCTGCCAACCCTTTCCATGAGGAAATTGCTCTTCACGTCCAAAGTGAAACTCCCTTGGCACACATGGGAACAGTTTCCATGGGACGTTTTCCAGCAGAACTTTCCCTTCCATGCTTTGCCTCTTGGACCATCTGTGCATTTCTCAGTCTTGCTATCCATTCCCAGCTCAGATGACATGCAGGGTTACTGGGAGTGGTGCTGCAGTTGGCACCCAGCCTTTCTGAGCCAGGGAGAGCAGTGTTTAACACAGCTCTGAGGGCAGGGGTTTCTGGTTTGCAGCTGTTCTGCGATTTACGGTTCCATTGGCTTCTTTTACTGGTTTGGCTCTCTAATAAGGAGGGAGAGCTGTGATGTCTGCAGGAAAGTGAGGGCTAACCATGGTGCTGAAGCGGTGCTGGAGGAGGATCCAGGCACAGGAAAGCTGAGAGTGGGTGAGCAGTGACTTCTCGGAGCTCAGGCACACCGAGGTGCCGCTCTGCTCTTGCTGCGCCACGCGTTTGTGTTCGCAGGGAGCAAACGCAGCTGGGAAATTCCATTTCCTTCAGTGATCCATCCTGACTCCTCACGGGGCTCCTCTGTGCTCAGCCCCGTTCACTTTTGAAAAAGGAGAGTGAACTTTGCAGAGGCTTCTTACGGCACATTAACAGTGTCCACAAGTGCAGCGAGTGCGCAGGGCCCTGCAAATTTACAGCCTTATTTACTGCATAATAAGATCCCGAGGGAGACACAGGCTCAGGTGCACTGATCCGTAGAGGCTGAGAAGAAATTGGAGACAAGCAGAACTCACCGACATCCTTCAACTGATTACTCATAAACCTTGGAAAAATACCATTTGCAACTCTCAGGCAGCCTGGTTTTATCCACACAGTGCACTATTTTAACTTCATGTTAGCCTAGAAATCTTCCCATGTTGCCCTGGTAATTTATGTGATGTTCCTCTGCAGGAACAAAAATCTATCTTACACTTAACTCCTTTTGATAATTAATTCTCTCCCATCTGCTTACAGCTGGTATGGTAGGAATGTGCTGGAGTTTCCTTATTTGTTCATGCCTTGGAGTCATCTTTTAATATAAATAGCTGTGAATCTACCAATAATTTTGAAATGAGCCTTTCTCAGTTTCCACCAAATCCAAATCGTATTCCTTGATGCAGTTTTTAGTGTGCTTTTAGGGGAATGCTGACTGATCTTTTTTATACTATTTAATAGCAAGGTATGAACTTCATATGGGATCCATCCTGCACTTGAAATAAATTTTTAAAAGCAGTGTGATCAGCTTCACACAAACAGAAGCTTCGTATCTTTGGCTGTTTTCTTCCCTCTGACAAACCTCACAACATTTAAAGTACATTCTTTTTGCAACCAGGCAATGTTTTTCACCTAATAAACAATTGCAGGGTTGCTGCTCTACCAGCTCTGTTTATTTAACACAAAATAAAGCGCTCTGTGTTTCCCCCTGCCCTGGTTAACACATTGTGCTTTTATGTAGGGTCTTAAAAATAAAAAAAAGAAAAGAAAAATCTTAAGAGAATTATCTTTTGACCCAGTTTTTAGGGTAAATGTATCCAACTTTTGTCTTGCATACCTTATTTATTTTAAAAGCCTGCAAGAAGCCAGGAGAGAATCCCTCCAAAACAAAAATAATACAGGAACAAAGCAGCTGGCCACAAAGTAGAATGTTCCTAAGACCTGGGCAAATGAGCTCTGTTTACTTTGGATTCCTTGCAGCTTTCCTGACGTGTGATAATCTGCAGTGTTGGTTTGCTTCTTCTGCACTGAAATAAACACCGGATTTACAGTGGCAGGAGAGCTCTAAATGTGGCTTTAAATGAACCAAATGTGTTCTTGCACCATGTGGGTGCACGTGGTTGTCTGGAAGGATTCACTTGGCTTTTGCAATCAGAGCTTCCACTCACCAAGGTTTTACTTGGATTTTGTAGAAGACAAATAAGGCGATTTTTTGCAACTTGGCTTCGTTTAAGGAAGTTTAATTTACAAATTGGCTCTTGTTCTAAGGTATTTTATTGCTTTTTATTACTCTGAACTGATGGCAGACAAGTACTGAAGTGTTTTTTTTCTATTTTTTTACGTGTTTGATACCTTTTAATATATTAAGCATCCATTTAAAATTATCCTCACCAAACCCAGTACTGAAACCTCCTGGAAGTTCTACTTTTCAATTAAAAATACAAACAGAAACATTCATCACTCCTTATTCATGTGCTGTCAGACACTCTGAGGAGCTGTTCATTTGCCAGATTAACTCTTATTTTTTTCTATTTCAGTTAAGACCTGCCAAAAAAAAAAATATCTGAGGTGTTCAAATATCTAATACTGAATAAAAACTCAAAAAGATGCTTCAAAAAAGATGGGATTTTTTTTTCCTCTGTAAAGTTAAATCAAAACACTACTTTCTGATAAAATCACATATTTTGTTGTACCATTTTCAGATTAAAATTTTAAATCAAAAACTGTAATGAAGATAAATTCAGAAATTATTTGGGATAAAAGTTTTTTTTCTTTAAATGTCAAGTATTCAATCTTTTCAGGGTACTTTGGTTTTCACAAACAACTGTGTGCAATCAATGAAATGGCTGTCATTTTTCATAATTTGAGTAAATACAATTCCAGCTAAAAAATACCAAAGTTCTTCTAAAACCAGTGGAAAAGACCAAGGATGATTTTTATTTGGAACAAATTGTTGTCAGAGAGGCCACACAGCAGGGACCCAGCCCCGTGCTTGGCAGTGCCTGTGAGTGCAGGAGAAAGCAGAAATTAAAAAGCAGAAATTAAACTTTGTTTCTGGTTGTTTTGTCTGGTTCTGCTCACTCTTGAGGAAGGAGCTGGGCAATTCCTGCTGTGGCCATGCAAACGTGGACTAAAGCCATCTATGATTACTCTTAAAGTAAAAAATTCATTTGACTATTTCATATTTCATTGTCCTCCATGCACAAACATCTCAACCAGTCCTTTTTCTGTCAATATGACAGAGAAATCAGTGATATTCTTTGAGAGTACTTTAAATTTCCTTTCTGCTGCAGAATAGAAGCCACATATGAATGAAACAATCACTGTGAATTTTGGCATATTTTGCTGTTAATACATGGGATTTTAGCACTGGGTTACCTCCCATGTTCCTTGTGAAATCTTCTCACTCTCAGGGATTTGGCTGAACAGGATTGACAGTCTGAGAGCAGCTCTTGAGATCTGGGGTCTGACTTCCAGCAGCTACGGGTCAGAACCCACTCTTTGCTCTGGAATGTGTGGGGAAAAAAATCTCAATTGCTTTGAGGATTTTCTGTGGTCACTGATGTAGGCCAAGTAACAACAAGTGTTAAAATATCATCATCATCATCATCATCATCATCATCATCATCATCATCTTCATCATTTCCTGAATTTGCTGCTCAGTGTCCTGTCCACTGGCAACAAGGGCTGGGAAATCCTCTTCTCTTTTTTAATACAATCTGAATTTTAGGTACACTTTTCCACTATTTCTAGATAGATGTATTTAATTTCTAACTCTATAAAGACAAATTTCAGGCCACGGAGCTAGTGAATTTTAGGAAGGCAGAAATGTTTGTTATGTCATATTGGTGTGTTTTCCTCTAATAGTGCAGTGGTTTGATTGTTAAAAAATTCTTATCCAACAAAAGGCTTGGGGAGTTTTCTTCTCAGCCTACGTTACCCAAGTACTTCATCACCATTATTTAATTTGTCTACACAAAGCTTTTTGTCTGGGTTGTGATCATATTCAGTTTTGAAACAGGAAACATAAGCAGAAGAGAACTTAGCAGAGAAGTTTTGCCATGCAGCAGGAAATGTTGGATAGCACTTGGCTTTAACTGAATTCTCATTCTTTAATCAGCAGAGTGCTCACACTGCTGGGACTGAAACAACTGAAATGACTCTGGAGACTCCAGAGTCGCACAAACAATTTAAATAATCTGATAATGGGCACTTTCCACCTCATTTAACATCCCTTCTTTTGCTTTGGATCATATTTCTTCTTTAAACAAAAGCTCTTTTATTTACTTATATCAGTTTCATTCTGTTTATTTCTTTTGCCAGCTCGTGTTTATTGCTGGTGCTCCAGCCACAGACCATTGCCACGAGTGGTGACTCTCAACATGAAATTGGGATGAACTGCAAATATTATTGTCTGGTTTCAGACTCTGATTTAATTGCTTTCTTTCCATATGACTTACTGATATGGTTTTAGAAATTGTTACATCTTTCTTTGGGATTTTTTTTTAAGGTAGACTGCAAAATCTAACAAACCAAGAATTTGGGGAAAAAAAACCTCTTCCTTTTTTTAGGCAATAAGTGAATATCAGAGTGATCACGTTTTAGGAGCACTTTACAGGACACAGAATAAATTCTAAAACAAAGTGCGTGGACGAAAACTGGAAAAACACTTCTCTAACCCTTTATACTTTTTGTTTTGTGATCCATTATTGAATAATATTTTAGATAAACAAACTACAAAAATGTCAATATTCCATTTGTGACATTAAAATATTAATAGGACCTAAACTATTATTTTATAACTTTTGTTTGTTTACACACAAAATGCAGTAGCAAGAAATGGAAGTAAATTAGGAAAATACCTTATAGTAACGGATAAACAGAAAACTGTGATAAACTACCAAAAAATGCAATGTTATTAATTAAGATTTTAATTAGCATTGTAGATTTCTTGAGAAAACCCACCTGGTGAATTTGATCCTGTACTTCATTAATTTGTATTACCAGGTTCCACTTTCTTTTGAAGTCAATGCAGAAGTAGCCTAAGGAGGAGTAAAGAGGACTTGGATTTGGCTGCTTGCTCAGTCAAAGAGCAGGAAAGGGGAAATTGAAGGTTTTGTTTGCACAGCTCTCTGCTCTCTCTGTTAATTTTCCTGAGCTGTAAATTGTCCTGCAGCCCATAAATAATTTGACTCCTGACGTTCCCACGTACGGAAATCTCTCCAAGTACAAGTTTTCCTCTGCTGCTGGTGGTGATCCTGTCCAATACTTTGAGTCAACATCCCTCAGGTTTCAAGTGCCATTCTAATTAAAACCTAGAATTTGGATAAAGTGCCAATTAGTTCATAATTCCCACATAGCACATGGAAAATCCAATTCTCCTCCCTGTTTCTGATCCCTTTAGATGGCAGCATAGCAGATGTAAAGCTTTGTGCTGCTGAAGCACCAGCTGCAAAGAATTCCTTCAGTGGGACATAAACTAACAATAAATCTAGGGGGTTTTTTGTTTGGTTTTATTTTAAATGAACTTTCTTTCTGAAATGCTACAGAGAGGTTACACCATCTTTATTTGTGCAATAGTGTAGGCAGCCAACAGAACTTGTGTGTGTGGAAAGTCAGCTCCAAGTGTTCTCCTGGTCACAATTCTTTCTAGAACTAGCAAAGCAAAAGTTGTTGGTAATTATAATGAGCCTATTAAGCCTAGTCATGAGTTTAGTGCCATCAGGAAAAGTTTTAGATTATTTTCTCATCTCTTCTATTCCTCTGAGAATAATTAGCAGCATAATAATCTGCTTACTTTAAAAGAGGAATAATAATTATTTTCTAATCCCAGAGCAGTGTGTGATATAAAACAAGGCCATTACACCTTTGAGTGGGTTGGGTTGGTTTTTTGGGGTTTTTTTTGTTTCTTATTAAATTAGAATTAGGATAGCCATAAGTGTAGAATGGGTGACACGGTCAGTTAAATTGTTTGGGGCTGCTTTTCATGAGCACAGTGCCACTGAGCTGGCTGGGCCCTCTCACATCTAACAAGGCTACAAAAAGTTCCAGAGGCTTCCAGATGTGACAGATTTGCAGCTGCAATTACAGAGATAAGTCCCCAGCAAGATGAGTATTCAGGTGTGTGCTTAACATGGCATTACATCGTAATTAGTGGTGGTGGCCTTGCCCTTCTGGCTGTCATTGGGGCTGAGCTGCAGAGAGGAAAGCATCAAGGACACCTCCAGGGTTCCAAAGTGAATAATCTGCTGCATTAACAGCAGTGTTCTGGGCTTGCTGAAGGTACAGAGAAACCTTGGAATGTTTATGGCAAGGAATGGCTGTCTAATTCTTCAGCTGCTTCATGCACAGTAAAATCAATAATGGTCTTAGACAGATTTATAGTTTTAAATATTTCAGCTTCCCATGATGGTGCAGGAGCTGATTTTTGTTCTATTTTCTTGAGGGAAGGAGCTGTGCATTTGGGGTCCTGAAAAGCTGCACACACCACAAGCTCTTATTTCCCTTAGAAGTAGAAAAGATATACATGCAGAAAAATTATATCACTGTGTTTCCATGACTAAAAAAGAGAAACCAAATGGCCAGTTCCTGAATTTATCCTTACTGGTTTTTAAGGCAGGAACAGTGACAGCTCCTGGGGATTTGGAGGACAGTAATTTCTGCATCTCTGTGTCTCTCCAAAGGTGTTTGGGTTGGTTTGAATTACTCTTTGTGACTGAGATAATTACAGGCAGCAAAAAGACCACGATCACTTCAAGACAGGAAAGCTCTTATGGCAATTTCTACTATTACTATTAAAACAAAGGTTTTGAGGCAGCTCTGGCTGCAGAGTTGGTGTGCACACCAAAGGTATCGGAAAAAAGGCAGCTCAGTCCCCAGACTGTGCCTGACATCTTTGTGCCATTTAAGTCCCACTTAATTCTGATGGAATCATGAGACAAGACTCTTATCTTTTCTGGGGCTCTAAGCAGTAGCTGTCTTAATTTTTTACATTCTCTGGCAGGAATTTGCTATTGATAATAACAAGTTGGAGTTTGAAGGGCACCAAGGGGGAAATTCTCAGTGTACTAAAATCAAGCTCCCCATTAGAACAAAGACTATGTTTTCATGTACATCGTCAAGCAGAGAGCTGGCACCACCCTGGTGATGTCTAAAGGAAATGTCAATTTCTTACTTTAAATGCACCAAAAATAAAAGAGCTATGACTGGGTGATGTAGATTAGGAAAATAAAGCAGAAATTTAAAATGGGTTATACATATAGCAATCAGCATTACTTGAGCACAAAGATGCTGACAAAATTCCATGTAATTTTTAACACTTTATTTCTCCTGAAGAAGTAAATGCCAGTGCTGTGAATAGTAAATATAATTTTTCTGATAATGTTAGAATTATGTTTCTTGTTATGGTTTAATGCCTCGTTTCTGCCTCACTAGGGAAGCTACAAAATATGTGCAGAACAGCAGCAAAATTGTTAATAGAGGAGAAGCAGCTCCCAGTGTTCTGCTCAAACAAGTCCCATGGACAGAGCAAACAGTGACCTGCTCTTGTAAAGCACCAGCTCCTCACTGGAGCAGCTTGCTGGCTTCAGGTAAATCTTCACAGAGAAGCAGACCATGAAATAAGTTCTCTGTAGAATACTTGTGCAGAGGCTGGAGGATGTGTTTGCTGAGGAATGGATGTCTGAGGCTGCACTGGAGGTTCCTGGTGCAGTCCTTGGTAAAGAACTTTGAAAAAGAGCATTTTGTGTCACCCAGCTGACACCTCAGGCTGCTTTCCAAGTGCTGTGTGTGTAGCAGTTTTAGGTTTTAGTGTGTTGACAAGTCAGACAATAAAACCATTTCTTTAGTGTAGACTGTTGTTTTGTATTCACTAACTTGTGTATCATATTTATGTCCTTGTTATTTTAACATCCCTACATGACTCACAGAGATCAGGGGTTGTATTAAGGCAGTTTGTCTCCTGCAAAAGTTACAAAGCAAAAATGATTACATACTGAAAAAACAGTTGTATCTAATTGCAAGAATAGTGTACTCTCAAAATCAATACCCTTGAAAGAAAAAAGAATTAAAAGCAATAATAAAATCTATTTGAAGTTAAATTGCTATGATATATTAGGGTGTGTTGGTAAAATGGTTTCCTATCTTTTCAATGGTGCATTGAGAAGGCAGGACGGATGGATGAGTCATAATATCCATTATTAAGAAATGGTTAGGGCTCACCAATATCCCAGGGTCATTAGGCATCTTAATGGGAAATAATTCTGGTTCCAGCAAAGGCCTGTGCTGCCCCACACCTTCTCAGAACTGGGTGGGGTCTCTGCAGCCATCCCTGCTCGGGGCCCCATCACTCAGGGTGTGCATCTCCCTTCTGAACAGACCCACTGCAACTCTCTCCTGAAGGGAGGAAAATAGAAATGAGGCTTTTGAGATATGAGCAGAATGTCTGCCACGCATGAGGATATGCAAAAATGATGTGATGAGAAAGGCAAAAATGATAGAAAAAGCCAGGCATCTCTTGTGGTGAACCTAAATCCTGCTTGGCTGTAACCCTGCTCTTCCACACCTTTTCTTTTAAGAGCTCAAGTGGGGAAGACATCGTGCAAGGCAGATAACAGGAATGCACACTGATCACAATTGTCTTTTCCTTATTCTAATAATATTTGATTACCAGTTCTGCACTTTTCTTTTTGCTTAGCAAAGCATTGGGTTTATTTACAGGTTTCTTGATTGCTGAGTTTCTATTTTAACAACGTGGAGATTTTTCTAATGCACAGACTTAGACTGCAGTGTTGTGTTAGCAACTGTGGAGCATCAGTGGAAGGAAGGTGAGACTGAACACTTCTCCAGTAGGATTTATAGCATTTGGGTATAAAGATGATTTAAGTCATCTTTTATAAGGGTGGATAGATAGCAGGTTGCAATTTTATTTTCCATTATTTCTTTAATTAAACATGACACCCAGACCAGGTCTAATTACATCAGTGAAATGGTGTATTTCACAGTATGTTCCAATTTCTGTTAAATCAATACCTTCCAAACTAGAACTTTCCTGCACAATTTTTCTGACAAGCTTTGTTGGCAAATGCTTTCAACTGCTCTGAACTGCTGGCTCCTAATTGCCCAGACTGCTCATCAGACATTTGTGAGAACCCTCAAGCTTAATTTCTCTCCACCTTAATTATTTTAGTTCTTGTCCATCACTAACTTCTCCTCAAAAGACTTGGTGAAAGCAGATTTGTTATTATCAGTGAAGAGTCAGATGTCCCAGTGAGGAATTTACAAAGTGGTGATAAAGAGATGAATAATTCTCCCATGAAGAGGTGAACAGGCCTGTCCTGATAGCTGAGCTGGAAACATGCAGTAAAAATTAAACATCTCACACACTAATGAAGACCCACCAACCAAAATTCACTGTGTGTTAAATAAAAAACTCTGCATCCAAGCTTTTTTTTAATGAAAAACTGTATCAAACTGCACACCTGCAGAGGCCTCAGCCTGCAAAGTACTTGACTTTTTGAGTCTTAACTGTGTTTTGTTAGAAATCAGTGTGTGAGGGAATGGATTTATTCACACAGGATTGCTCAGGCCTGGTCAAACTTGAATTTTTCTACAGCATGTCAGAACCTCTGCATGCCATAATTCATAATTTTAAAGTATTTTTTTTAAATTCATAATAAATAAGAAAATAATAAAAGTGACAACAGTAGCAGTTAAAATCTGTTCTGCCAGCATCATACTCTGTTGCAGGGTGTATTAACAACTCCAGATCTTTGTTTCCTGGGTTCATGAGAGCGACTGATGTCTCTACAGCTGGTTAGAGCATGGTGTTAATAACACTTAAAAGTTGGGTTTTATAGTCCTTGTGGATCCCTTCCAACTCTGAATATTCTGTGGAAGCTTGAAAGCCGAATAAGAACCTGGAGAAAGCCCCAGCAATGTCCCACTCTGGCAGTTTTAGGTACAAGCAAGCAGAGAATGCCACTCTGGGCAGGGATGACAAAACCACCAAGCGCTTCTCCTCTCCCAGCAATCACCTTGGGCTGAGGCTGTTTTCTTTTTTTGCACCACAATAAATAAAACTGCATTTAAATAAGAAAGCAGAAATGAGATGAGAATGCATAAGAGAGTAAATTGTGTATGACCTGAGCAATGAAGAGTGCAGACAGGACATGTTCTGAATACAGCCTGGGTAGCTGGCTGCCGGTGGAAGCTGCTGAGGTGCTCAGGGACAGCCCTGGAATGAGCAATGGCACACCCAGGGCTGCCTCTGACATTGCAGTTCAGGTTCTCAGCCTGCAGAAAAAGGAGCACAAATTGCATTCAGGATTTTTAAAAGCCTTGATGGAATTATCCTCATGTTTCTCTTACTTTTCCTTGAGGTAATCATCAAAATACTCATTTTTAAATAGGCAAAAATCTCTGCTCTTTTTAGAAATAGTTTCAGTGCAAGATATAGAAACCAAATACTTGGAAGAACTATTCTTTCCTTTTCTTTCTCTACTGAATTAGAGCTGAGTGTATTTAAAATGTTCCTCTTCTTCTGCATACCATGGTATCAAAAAGTTTGAGTCTGGTGGGGTGTGAGAGCCATTAGAGTGATGTAATTTACAGGATCGATGTGGAGCTGTAATTTGCATTCTTGGACGAGCAGTTCAGAGCTAGGAACAACAAATAAGAAGTTCAACTCATGTCTGAGTATTCCACTAAGTGGAAAGGACTGAAAGAAAGAACTGAGATTTAGTTATCCTGGAAGAATTTTCTCTTCTTGTATTGCTCCAAACTCAGCTTGTTGAATTACAGAGCTGCAGCTCAGGATGGGTTTTTGGTTCTTGCTCAGTGGAATCTGAGTTCCTTGCACTGCTCTGTGTGCATGCAGGACAGAACCAGCAGTGTGCAATTGGTGCTGAGTAATAGAATTCTCAGTGAGTTTTGGGCTATTCTTACTGTGAATAAAGTTTGTAGAAAAATGAAAGGTGGGCTTCAGTCGGAATTCTCATCCAGCACGGAATTTAGCCCCGTGCCTGGTGACAGAGCTCTCTCAGCTCTGGAGTGAGCAGATTACACCATGTAATTACAAATAGAATTTATAAATTGTAAATTACACCACCTCCTCAGTGGAGCCCCTGCTGGCTCACAATCAGTGAACAGTTTGTCCAGAACTGAAGTTACCTCTTAAATAAAGGAAATAATTGGAAATCCACGTGACTTTCAAGAAATACTTTCTACATTTCTAATAAATCTAAGGATATAAAATGTTATAACTTCTAGTAAATGCAATTCAACATGTTTTCTTTTTTTTTATGTATTATTTTTTCAGTGTTTGCATATATCTAGTGCATATGGAAAATAACTTTCTGGGAAAGTCAGGATCAGTCACTTCAGAAAGCTCTAAACTCAAAGAGGCTGTTTGTTGTCTATTGAAAATTTTCAGAGAGACTCTTGTTATTGCCTTCAGTGGAAGATAAAAGGTTCTTACTACAAATACGTTATTTAATGAGTTGACTTTTCCAGTTTTTAAATAAGTTCACTTTAAAATATTTTAAGAAGTGTCAAAGAATTCACATTGGATAGTGTGAAACAGGCGGGGTGGGGACATGAAAGGGAACGTGTTTGCACACAAAGGATGAGTGTCAGTTCAAAGCTACCTGTGACCTTCCTGTTTAACCAACACAAACCAGGCTTAGCTCTGGTTTATAATTGCAGTCAGACCAGCAGCAAGCTGGACTAATGCTGGATTTTGTTCTCTGATTATGGGGAAAAAGCAGAAAATGCTCTGCCAGAGTAGTGGGCTAAGAGGAGGAAGGAGAATGGTGGTTCAAAATCAGAGTACAAATCGTGTGTGGCTGAAAGATTTGAAACACAGCAGAAAGAGCATCGAGTCTGAGGAAAGGCTAAAGGAAAACTTCATATTCTGAGTCTTTTTACAACTGTTTTAATCCAGGGTCAGCTACCTCCAGTGTTTTTTACAAGCTCATTCTTCAGAAAGAACAACTACTTTTCAGGTATTCTTCTTTTTTTTCTTCTTGAGGGCAAATGAGTGCTATGGTAAGCACAGAAGCTTTCAAAATATTTGTTCTAACTAGCCTAGTAATAATAAAATACTTATTTAGCTGAATTATATATATTCTTGAATCTCTTTTAGGTTTATGTATCATAAAAATATACAAGCAGGTTGAAATCTGGAGAAACTGAAACTGTTTAGACACCTGAGGTCACACAAAATACAAGTTTCAGATTTGGAAAGAGAAAATGCCTCTCCTGATTCCTGCTATATGCCTTTTCTATATCATTACAGTATTTTATATCCCTTCTTTATAATAAGATTCAGGAAATTTTATCCCTGCATAGGATAATAAGAATAAGAATTCCATTCTGAAAGAACATATTTTAAAACACATTTGGCCTAACTTCTCCACAGGAAAAATTAGTACAGCAAAAGCTTTATATTTAAAAAACATGATTTTTTTTTTTTTTTAAATCAGTCTAGCAGTCCTACTAAATAAACAACTCATCTCTGTCAATTTATGTATCCATAATTAGTAAGATTCAGCCACTAGGCAGATAAAATGCAATTTGTAATTATTTTGTTGGTGAAAAGCCTCCTAATTATTGCACAGTGGTTCTGGGCACTCAGGGCACTGCTCCTTTCCTGGTATTATTCACTAAGCAAGATTTAATTTATCTATTGGATCATTATGAACTCTGGTTGTTTTCACTGGAATATTTTGTCACACAACAAACATTCCAAGCATTTTCTCATGTGAAAACATTTTTGCTGCATTTCTCAGTTTTGATGCAGAACAGTAATAAATTTTCACTGCAAACAATCTCTTTACAAGTATTACTAAGAACTCTCTTTATTACAGCTCTTAGGCAATTGTGCTTTTTTTGCCAATCATATGAAAGAAACCAGACGTGACACTGGCTGCAGACTTGTTTATTTGTTTATTTTATTTAGAGTTACACCTTTAGGTTTCATTAGAACTCCTTTTTCATCATCCATTTGCTGAATAACCTCAATGAACAGCCTTCATCCAGGCTTTGGATGATGAAAATTCGTTTGATTTGTTTTGTGTTCCAGGCTTGAAGGTTTTGGTGCTTGTTGGCCTTTACAGGAGCATCATAATCCCAGCAAATATTGGGGCAGGTGAAGGATTTTGCAAATTTGTCCTGGTTTTTGGGTGCTGTTATTTCAAAGATGAAATATGTGTGAGCCAGGATGTTTATGTAACTTTCCATTTACTCTGACCCGCTTCCTGATACAATTGCACAAAGGGGTTTTTCTGCTGAAGGAAATTCTGTTTCTGAAGGATCTGAAAACAAAGCTGGTGGATTTCTTCTCTCCATGATTTTGGGTATTGTCATCACCCCAAGTGGTGTCATCGTGAAGAGCTGTGTCTGGAATCCAGTCTTACAGTTCTGATGCATTATTGATAAGCTTAATGAAACTCAATGAGGTTTTAAGTTTTAGGATCTCGGTGCTTGTTTACACACATGCACACAGGAAAATTAATGCAAATGAGTTCTGAAATTATCTTAATTCATTTTATCGTTCATTTAGGAGCAAAATAACATAAACTACATTAAGATAATTTTAATTTTAAATAAGAATAGCTACACAAGGACTCAGGATAATGTAATTAATCCACTTCAAAGTTCATACATTTTAGTTAATTCCAATTAACCTTCTTGAGTATTGTCATGTTGGTAAATTCCTGCGAGCAGCCTGTCTCTAATGCAGTCGTGGAGAGGACCAGAAGTGCTTCTGGCATCTCTCTCCAGAACTGGAGCAGGGAACAACTTCCTTGAAGATGCTTCTTTCTTCTGGGAAATGTTACTCTGCTTTGTCTGACCAGACACGCTTTCAGAGGAGTATTACAGAATTCTTTTTACTTTCCTCAGGAAAAAGAAAATGCCCCAATCACTCCTATTTTCACATGGGCAGTACAAAAAACTGTAAGCATTATCCCAAAGATCAATAATCTTACTTTTTCTAGACTTCTAAGCATTTGTATTCATACAAATGTATCATTTAATGTATATGTTATTATATATATTATATATGTATATATCCTTTATGCTGTCTATGTCACAGCATCATCCCTGGAGTCACACTCCTTAGCACAGGATATATCCCACTGGGGCCTTGGGGGGGTTATTTTAAAAACAGTGAGTTTAAAAACTGTCACTTCCTTTTCTAGATAGTTCTGTCCTTTGGGTGAGGCCTCCTGACTTTCAGCCCTCCTGACTCCCCTAATCCTCCCTGCGAGGGCAGTGGGTTCTGGTGGAAATGAGAGCAGGGCCTGTGCTGTAAATTGTCCAGGATTTACATCCTTCCAGCTGGGTTTGGGGATGGGTGACTTGGGGTGCAAATCCCAGGTCATTCCACAGTTCTGGCATCATCTAAAAGAGTTCAGCAAAACACAGGGAGAAGCCCTCACACACTCCTGGCTTCGTGCTCAGCTTCTGGATCAGAGTTGTTTGGGTTTTTCCCCAGCAGGTTTGCTCTCTTTGCAGTTTCCCTTCCCCAGAGTGGGACTGCAGACAGCTTCTCTGCCCCTTCTTGCTCCAAATTCCTGACATTTACTCCTCATTTTCCACATGGTTCTTTGTTTTCCTCCTTGCCATGTCCTGCACTCATTCTGGATACTTCAGCTCACAGGCTAATGACAATTTCTTCTGAGATGTTTATTTCCTTGTCCTCATTTTCATTTAATCTACAGCCCTACTACAAAACTTCTCTTCACCAAAATAGCTTTTCTTTGCTATTTTATTGAGCACTTTTCTTCTTTTCAGACATGCTGTTGTTTCTTGTCTTCCACAGATCTCTTATTCAACGCTGCCATCAGCTCTTTCCTGCATGCGGCACCCAGCATTTTTCGGATTTGTTTTAAAATTCTCTCAAATCTGTGCTTCCTTCTTATTCTTCCCATGCTTCCATTTATTTTCATATCACTGCATAATATCTTGTCGCTTTCTTCTGGGAAAAAACCTGACAAAATGAGGTGTTTATCTGTGCCTTCCTGTTGGCTTGATGTTCTTTCTCCATCACAAAGATCCTTCATTACTAAAGTTTCTCATTTTCTTCCTCATCTACCTGTTCTGCCTGTCCCATCACATTTCCTTATATGCCTTGCCCTGTTTTTATCTTTCATTTCCCTTGACAATAAAAACATGATTAAGCCTTAAGCCTCCCAACCTTTAAAATCACCAAACTCCTGAAAACTCTGCTTCTGTTCTTTGTTTTCTCTTGGTTTATGCAATATTCTAATTAAGGTTGTCTGGAGTTCTCTTTTTCTCAGTCTTGGCACGCTCCAGCTTCTGAGCTCAGCTAAAACTATTGTTACCAAACTTTTAATCACACATTTTTAGTTTGAAGCCATTCTCACCTGAGCCATCAGAGGCTTTAAAATTCAGCCATGCTGGGTTTTCCTTTTGAGATCTTGTAATTTCTTGCATCTCATTTCATCCTACTATGGAATGAACCTGTATCTGTCTTCCATTTGCTTTACTGTGTTTTATTCCTTATGAGCATTTTTATTTCATAATTAGGGCTCCTATTTTTGTAGTGACACAAATAATAAAATGTTATTGCTTCATCCAAAGAAGCCACTAAAATTCAGGTGAGAAAGGAAATTTGAGAACATCAACCAAATATTTTCTAGAACTGAAGTGGTTAAAATTAAGCATAGTATTAGCATCAACAGCTTTAGGACATTATCTAAATTATTTAGCTTTAGGACATTATCTAAAAGTGTAAAGCTAGGTAACATTTCCAAGTAGTAAGGAACCTATGTAGTATTGTAAATTAGGGATAGGTGTAGGGTTATAAACACACCTACCTGGAAGCACTTGGAGTATTTTATCCAGTACTTACAGTGCTACATTATATCTTCTTGTATTACCAATGGTGTTTCACAAGCAAAAGTGGGAGAGAAATTTTTTTACATCTTTCACTGGAAGTGATTCCAAGTAATTATGTTGCATTTTTCAGTGACTTCTTAAAAAAACAAAAAACAAAACCAAACATTCACTTATGTCAAGGCCAATAAGAGGAAATCCAAGATATTTGAAACTGTGTGGGGTCTGTGGATATTTTCCAACAATACCTTTGGGAATAGTTCACTGAAATCCAGAGTACATCTTTGCAAAGCCTCCTTGGAACACCAGACAATCCGTACACAGCAGCATCTCCCTGGGCAAGCAAAGTGTTCCTGCACCACTCCACGGCATGAGAGGGATGAAATTGCTCCTAAACCCTCATCTGTGGAGGAGTTTAATTTGTTTTAATGCGAGCAGCACGCTGCAATTCCGTGGATTCCAGTGGAACAGCGACAGGGCAGAGCTGCAGTTTGCAGAAGCTGCTGGCACTGCAGCCCGTGGAGGATCTGTCTCAGCCTGGGAACCGGCACATGGACATTTGGGCTTCAAAATGTTCAGGTTCAGGAGTTTGAAAGCAGAATTTCCTGAACATCCAGCTGGAAGTTTGATCCAGTCTTTAAAATTTTACTTAAAGCTACCACCATGAGTAGAAGAAGCTGTTGCAAGGGAGTTTTGTAAGCAGAATGACCCAGAATAGAGATCAAGAAAGACTGACTAATTTTGCACCAGATATTAGTGTGAAAATATTATTAAAATTAATGCTGTTTACAGGAAAAACAGATACTGGATCGTTAAGCCATTGCATATTCCGAATACTCTGGGTTTTTTGGGACCTTTCCACATCATTTGGCCTTTGAGTACAGTAAACTTTGTTCCTGACCATTGAGAAAAAGTGTTCTGATGTTAGTCTGTAATAAATGAGAATAAAACTTAGAAGTAAATTCAGGGCTCATCAGAGATTCTCTGCAGTGGGAATTAGCATATGAGACTTTTTATATAAAGTAAGAAAAAGAAAAACAGCCATGCAATGCATATTCATAAAGCTATACCCATAAAGCTCACTCCAAAGTGTAGGATTATTGCATTACAGTAGTCAACTTTTCAATGAACATGCCCTTAAACATAAAATAATAATGTCTGCAATCTTGATTATTGTTGTTCATGTATGATTCAATAATATCTTACTCGGAGTCTAAGATTAAACTCATGAATCTGCAGTCTCAAATACTGCGTTTTCCATGGGATCTTAGAAAATAGTTAATAATTTACTTTTTGTTTAGCTTTTAATAGAAATGAACCAATTACCTTGTAGTACTCAATTAGAAGTGAGAACAGAAAAGCCCTTCCCCCAGAAAAAATAGAATAATTTGCAGTCATCTAGAAGAATAAGAACAATGAAGAGAAAAACTGTTCTATTACGATGCAGACTTCTTTTTTTACATTTTGTTGCTTCAAAGCTATTCACTGAAGAAATGCTGAGTGGAACTGGTTTTGGGGCATTGCAGACAACATGTACAAGTGGCCAATAGATTTTATGTCTGTGTCACCATTTTCAGTGTCTCATGGCGAGAAGGGTGTGTTGGAAAAACCACGTGCAGCCTTCATAAATCACAGAGAGATTTTCAGTGGTGGGGTGGGATTTGCTGCTCTGGAAGTCAGGAATCACTTGTAAAGTGATTTGTAAAGTGCCTTTTGCTCTGTGACTCCTTTTGTGGAGATTTGCCCTTGAGCCCAAGCCTGGTCCCAGGAATTCCAGATCTGGGGGGATCTCCTTGGGCTGGGTGAGCTGTAGGGGACCAGGGTTCCCCACCCTGTGGTTCCAGAACTTTCCATCACTCAGGAGCTGGATGCTGTTCTGCTGTAAATTCCTCAGTCTGAAGGCTGTGTCAGCTCAGGATGTGCTGCCTGGATTTCTGCAGAGATTTACACACAGCCAGAAGGTTTGCACTGCAACAGCAGCTCAGGTTTAATTTCATGCTGCTGCTTGGGAGGATATGTAAATTGTAGAGGCTTTTTTCTTCTTGCCTCCAGATGTACTATTTCAATTTAGATATTGCCAGTTTGTCTGAGCAAGTTTGGATTAGGTCAATACTTCATGCTATTCCTGAAGCATCCTAGTTTTCCTTAGAGTCTTTTCATTGAATAAATTGCACTTTAAGTCAATACTGAGCAAATCACTGTGTTTAGAGGCACTATTGCAGACAATGTGCCAAACAAGTGTCTCTTTAATTTGAAACTTTTTATGGGCAAGAACCAGCCAAAAACAAACAACAAAAAAAAAAAAGCACTGGAAAAATGTGACCAAAAGAAATTTGTTCTTGAGCTTATGTGAATATGGAGAAACTTGCTGTGCTTTGGCATATGTTCCAGATTCAGTACCTACCTACCTAGAAACCCTACACAAGTTGAAGCAGCAATTTTGGAGTGTTTAATAATTGTCACAGAAAAAGAGAAAATGTTAAGTTTAAAAGAAGAAAAGAGACTTTTAACTTTTTTTGTTGTTGTTGTTACTATTCTGTGTTAGCAAACAATTTATTTTTATTCTGATATGTTTGCCCTATTATTCTGATAATGACATGAGAAAATTACTCTATCTAGTCCTGCATTAAAAAATTATTGTAAGATGGAAAACAGTTTCATATCTATTTTGTGAGCCCATATGATAGTGCTGTTCCTCAGTAACTTTGCCTAAAACTCTGGTTGTTATAAAATTTTCTTACACATTTGTCGTTTTGGCAGGCTAGTAACTCTTGTAACTCAAATCCAGCAAGCAAGGCAGCTGCTGGAGCTGCTCCTAAAAATGTTCCTCAGGTCTTGTGTGATGTTGTGAGAAAGGCTGTGCTTGGCAACAGGAGAAATCTGGACAAGAGGATGCTCTGTTCTGCTCCCTGACAGGGGAGGTCTGTGAGTCCTGCAATTGCCAGGAGACAGTTCTGATGTTCTTCATTCAGACAAATTCTTGGCGGTTGAATTAAATTTCAATTTGTTCCGTGTGGTTAAATTTACCGTATCCAGTACAGAGCTGAGTCAGGTGCAGGTGCTGCAAGCTGAGGCAGGGAATGGAGCTGAAAGATTCCACAGAAAGAGTTAACACAGACCGTGTGAGGGAGCAGAGGTAGGAGCAACTCCAGCCAAGGGATGAAAAGAGAACAGCCCTTGGAAGAGTCTGCAAACCCCACTGCCGTGCTGTGATTAGAGTAAACCCAGATTTAAAGCAAAGATGGGTGTTAATCTCAATGAGCCTGGGGCACTGGTGATTGAAAACTCAGCTGTTTTTCCCTTGGGAAGAGCCAGGGCTGAGAGAAATGTGGGGAGCTGCTGGTGCAGGGCTGAGGCTGGCACTGGAACTGGTGCTGGGGGTGGCCAAGGAATGGCAAGAAGAGCCCTTGGCAGGGCCACCAGACACTTCAGGGCACTCCTCAGAGCTGAGGGAGCAGCTATTTTAACACACTTTGGTTGGTTCCATCAGGGATTTTGTCACCCATGTCGTATTTTAGTACATCAAGCACTTGTGTTATATAAAATAGATTTCTAAAGCAGTAACAGGCCTTCAAGTCAACTGCTGTGCAAGGATTCATGCTTATGTCAAATCTTGTCTGTGCTGACAGATGTCTTTATAACATGGGTCTGTCAACCTGAAATAATCAGAATATACACAAGTTGTATATACAAGAACATGTACAAGTTGTCCCTCAGCCTATGTGGTGCAGCGAAATCAGGGTATAGGGAAATGTGGTCCCACTCTATGTGGTGAAAGGATTGTGAAGTTATGAGGTAAATAATTGTGAGCAAGTATTTTCCTCTGAGAAGACAGAGGGGCCAAGGAGGGACACTTTACAGAAAGCTCAGTATTTATTAAATATTTCCTCAGGTCTCAGGGGCTCAGGCAGAACTGGCTTCTTAAGTATTTCATAAAAGGTGTCTCAAGGAAACTCATCTGTCAGGAGTTTACTCACTTTGCACAGCTAAACACTGAACGTTTTCCAAACTGCAGCGATTCTTTCAAAGAGCATCACCAGGTGCTTTATCCACAACCCCTTCAGGACCTGAGGGATTCTGTGAAATGATCAAAGCATTGTGCCACTCCTTTACTACCTAACGATTTCTGCTTCTATTTTTAACAGGCCTTTTGTACCTTCCTCCTAAAATAGCAATAGGACTCTTAATAAACGCAGTATTAAATCTCAGTAACAGCCTAAGTGCTTTGCTCCTTGTGTATTCTGTGGCCTGTTATGCAAAAGAGGCTCAGCAGTAAATCAAAGGCTTCCCTGTGGGCTGCACCACTCTTTCCTCCCTGGGGAGAAAGCTCAAACACATCACAGGTGAAGGAGTCTCATTAAAAGCATTTACCCCCTAATGCTCTGCCAGGTAAAACTGCCTAAGTGTCAAGGAGAAAGGACTTATTTAGACTGCAGACAATAAAGCACTGCCAAAATTGTATTCAGTTCAGGAAAAGAAACAAGAAACAAGCAGAAAAAAGAGGATGAAAGGTGCAGTTTAGAGAAAATGTGATGACAAGTTGTTTCTTTTCAGTCTTTTTTTTTTTTTTCTTCTTTTAAATTCAAGGGTTCTGCATAATCTCTCATATGAGGTCTTATGACTTAATGTGGAGAAATAGGGAATGCAGCTCAAGGGCTCTGTGACAGAGCTCCAGGATGGATGGTTTAAGAGCAAATTCTGCCTTTCAGCACTCAATAGAAGCTGCCAGTACTTTTGGCACACTAAGGACAAAAAAATCTGGATTGTGCAGTTAGGAAATAATGCAAGTAAGAGTTTTCTTCTGTACCTCAGCAGGTAAAGCCAAGTTTCTGCTGTAGATCATAAAAGTTTATGGTGGTGGTGTGGTTCAATTCCATCAGCAGATGAAGAAATGAGGTATTTGTCATCCCCTCCTGCTGTTATTGCATTTAAAACAGTTCTAGACTACAGTGTGTTCTGTGAAAAGTGCATCATTTATTTCGTGATATCTGTATGAAACAGTTACACTTTGGTAATTACACTTCTATAAAAAGCAATTAATAGGGTAATGGATTAGCACAATGTGGTAAGGGAACAGAAGGGGAGGACTTACAGCTTTGGGGGAAAAAAAGGCAATTGAAAACCAAACCAAACCTCTCCCAGGGAATAAATTTACTGACATTTTTGTGGGGAGCATCTTAAAATCTGTTCAGAGTTAATATATTCTGATTTAGAAGTTGCTGCAAATTTTGCAAGCAGTGGCCAATTGTTTTTGAAGTTTCTGTTGGTAAGCTTGAAGCACTACCAGAATAAAACAGAAGTCTGGTTTTACTTCTAGTTTTGGTTCTTTTGTTGTTGGTTTGTTTTTGGTTTTTTTTTCCAAAGAGAGAGGAAACAGAAACTAAAGTGTTCAAGTGGAGTAAGATTAAGCTCTTAAGATTCTAGGAAGGAACAATCTAAGTAAAATATGGGATGTCTCAAAAATATCTTTCTACTGTCATAGGTCAATTTAATTTAATTAAATTGTATTAAAACACATTCTTCCTATTCTAAAAACAAAACGAAAAAAGAGTTAGAAAAACAATCTGCAAAGAAGATTTATCAGGGAATACCAGCCTTGAACACAACAGGACGCCCTGTTAATAACATGTATTTCCATTCCAACAAACCAATGTGCAGAGCAGGCAAAAATATATGAGAGTTGGTTTGTCACAATTTTGTATTTTGATAGGATAAATGCAGTGATAATATGAATAATTACTCTGCTACAGGTGTGGGAAACTGAGCCCCACCAAGGCAGGGAAGCTCCCCTGTCCCAGTGCTCTGTGTGCTGCCCGGATAATTTTACACCCCAGGAATGTTTCTTTGCACTTCTGTGGAATTCACTGGGAACCAGAGCGTCTGCTAATCCCTGTATAGAAAAGAAAACACCCATGGATGCATTCCACAGGAGCTGTGGCAATCAATTGGTAAAAATGAGTTCTTAATTGTAGGTTATTCTGTGGGATGGAAACTTGTGATATCATGACCTTGCTGCAGCAAGCACACCGTTCATGCCTGGATGGCGTTTCTGACAAAATCAGCATGTAATCATGAGCATTTGATCAAAAGTTCAGGGGGAGAAGATACAGTCACTCTGAGTTTGACAGGGTCACTTTGAAAATGCATTCAGCGTGCACTCTTGCATACCTGCTGTAGCAATGCAGTTCAATCAAAGGCATTTCGAAAAATGGCTCCATCACCAGATGCTTCATCTCTGGTAATATCTTTGGATCCCATTTCCTTGGAAAGTTAACAAGGCATATTCTGAGGATAGATGCCTTTGGCTAGGGTACATCCAATATTGTATATACAATTTTTCATGAATATGAATGAGTGACTTCAAAATTAACATGTAAGTTTGCATTTCTTCACTGGTGAGGACACTATTGCACATATTTCTGAATGCAGAATGTACTGAAAAGCAGTGGCTCTGAAGCTGAAGTTCATAAAAAATACTCCACATTTTTTGGCTATTTTGGTAACTTGTCACGTTCTTCAGCTGATCAGATACTAATGAATGAACAGATGACTAAAAGCTGAAATGAAATTAGGTTCTAATCCTGTCAAATTGCCAGTCTGCCTCCTCATGAACTGAGCGAAGAAAGCACCAGGATCTTGCCAAAAACATCCAGCCTGGGATCTACTTGTTCCGGCATCCCCCGGAAGGCATTCGGGAATGAGTTGTAGTTAGTGGTTAGTATTTACTGCTGAAGGTGCCTCTGAAGGTGCAATTCAATAAGTGAATTGATAATTACCTTCTTTTTTCCTGAAAATGCACACTCTTGTGTGCATTGGTAGCTAAACTATAATATCGAGCCAAAAGTTAGGGGTGCCTCAGGGTTGTCTCTTTCTTCCCCCACTTAATTCATGGTTAACGTGAAGGAATCCAAGCTTAATAACGAAACCCCAGAGAAAATTTTATCTGCTGCTATTTATAGTCTGGGTTCCTGTGGTCCCTGCTCAGGGCTAGAAGGAATCACCAGGACCCTGCAGGCCAGCATCAGCTTTCCAGGCTGAGTCACATTTCCCACATTATTTCCCACGTTATTTCCCACACCCTGTGCATGCAGAGCCAGGCTGGTGTTGGACACATCGATTTGCCGTGTTTACACGGAATGTTTGCACGTCACAGCCGCCCCAGCTGGAGCTGGGACATGCAGACACCCAAACAGCTTTGTGCCAAAAGCGGGGTGCCAGCTGGGAATTGCTGTGCAGGAAATGTTTCGGAGCCGTGCCATGCTGGCAGAGCTGGAGACCAATACCTATTTTAACAGACAGAGAAGACAATGTTGGGAAGTTCTCACTTAGCAAAGTGGAATCTCAGGATGAGCCAAGGAGAGGTGAGCTGTGGGCACAAATTGTGGTTGCTGCTGACAGTGGCTCCCTGATATGTTTAGCACATCATCACTCCGTGATCCTAACAGCCAAAGGTAGTGCAGAGTTGGAGAACCTTATTTCTTATGGCTTGATTTGGCTAAATAGTGACTTTCTGGACATTAATGTATGATTGTTGGGTTATTTCAGTTCTACTACAATATAAATAAACCCTAAGGCTCGAGTCAGCCTTTGATTTTAGGATGTGCCAGCAAAAGCAAGTGGTGGGGACTAATGGCTTCCTTGAACACCCTTCAGAATATGAAAACTCATCTACATATCTGTCATTGGATATGTGATAATAGTTACAAATCTAGCATTAAAATTTCATTTTCCCTCTTCTCCAAGATGACATGAATAAAAACCAGTCAGAGTTGTAGAAAATTCTTTTTATGATTTCATTTCTGCTTGCACACTAACCAGCAAGCACCACTTTCCATAGCTCCTCTCTCACATCAGGGTATTACAGTTTATGACCAGCATGTTAAACTTCTCCCCTACTGGAGGAAATATTGCAAATAAAACACTGGAGCCACAGAAACACAGAGGTTGGAGAGAGCCTCTGAAGGTCACCTCACCTGAAAATTGAAATGCCACTGGAAAAGCAGCACAACACTCTTTGTAAGTAAATATTTTATTCTTGATCTTTATTTATATAGGAAAGCCAAGAGAAACCTTGTTCTTCTTCCCAGCAGAATGAGAAAAGTATTAAGTACTTTTGTGTGCCACTGACATCCCCACGAGCTGGAAAGGGCAGGGGATGGGAAATGCTTTGTGCAGGTGCCAGAGCAGGGGATGTCCAGCAAAATCCTGCTGAAGCCATCGTCTCGAGGAGTGAAATAGGTCACTCCTTGCTCTTGGCTGCTCTCTTGTACCTGCAGCAAAGAGCCCTGGAAAGAATCCGGTTCTTAGATTAGAAATTGTGTTTTCCTGCAGAAAGGCTTTGAGAGCGGTGAAACTTTAATAAAATGTCATTCCCAGTAATGTTTTTTAATAAAAGGGTACTTGTGGTGAAGGTAGACCCATCTCAGGGAATGCTGGAATTGTGTGCTTAAAGAAGCAGCAGAATAAACATGTTTATATTTCTACTCCTTCCCTGTATGTGGTCAAAATAATTTAAAAAGTGCTTTCATTCCTTCAGCAGAAATTGAATAAATATTTCATTCTAGTGATGCTCTCATGTTAATGATTTTGGCTGGTCACTTCTGAAGCAAAGATAATTCTTTAAGTGCTTCTATACTGGGTAGACACTGTGTTTTCCCAATCTTATTATTGAGTTTAATTAGTTTAGGTTAAAGGTCATAAAATGCCAAATTTAAAGTAAATATAATATATAATTGCTTTTAGAGTGGATTCTTCATAAGAATTGTACACTGCAGTTTCTACCCCCAGTCTTATTTACAAATTATTAATTCAATAGTAGCATTGCAGCATATACCATTCCCAATGCTTGAACTTAATTAAGAAGGCATCCCTGCTAATTGATTATGGTACTGCTTTCATAGGCATTTTTCCCTAATGGCAATCTCAGGAAATTTCCTGCTAATTAGGTAGAAAATTTATTTTCTTTCTTACGTTGTCACTAAAAGAACAATCTGAACTTCATCTTCACCATAAGATCTATAAGTGTTTCCCTATAGTTTCAGGGAAATTGCATACTCTAATGTTTTCTACTCTTATACAAAATCGGGTCAGACATATTTAATTTTGTTGGGTTTGTGTTGTTTGTTTGTTTGGTTTGTTTTCCCCATTAAATTAATGGAATTACCAATCTAGTTCACCCAGTGCATTTGTAAGAATGCTTTTCTGCTCTATGGATAAAAAGTGCTGGACCAAGGCATTTGATCTGCATTTGATTCTCAGCTACCACCAAGAAATAAAAAATGTCTGCACTGAGTTTTGCAGTAGTTTTCTCTCAGGTGTGAAACATTGTCAGGACAGAAAGGAGTTGTGACTGCCCTGTGCAGAGGGGTAAATCAATAAGGCACCAAAGCGTCAAATGCTAGAATTCCATGCAGATTAAAGGATTGTGGGAAACAAAAAATTTAAATCTGACATATAATGCCTGAATCACTCATTAATTCTCACCTAATGTAAGTAAGAGAGTGTTCAGGTATGAAACCCTCTGATGCTGCTGTGTGATAACATTCAATGACACTTTCACCTTGTTTAGACTTGCAGATTTGGGAAGGCATCATGAAAGTTATTACAGCAGCTCCATTCATCCTGTCCCGACCTCGTGCATAATGAAATAAAGAGTGAGGGAGTAAACAATTGTTTAGGGGATAGGCATGGTTCCATAAACATTTATTTCTCATTACCTTGTGCTTGTGGGTCTCCACTTCTGACAGAAGAACTGACAAAAGTGGGCTTGACCTGGGATTAAGATCCCAAACTTGAATTTTATGTGAATTCTTTTCAAGATTTTACAGCTTCAGATTAGAGAAAAATGGGAAGAGACCTAACAAGTGATAAAACTCCACCAAACAGAGGTACCTGTGTGTGCATGCTGTGCCACAGAAGGTGTTTGGGAGAGCTGATTTTAGGCACACTTCCATTTCTGACATCAGCTCCGTGAGGAAGGGATCTCAGGTCACCAAAGCACCAGCAGGTGATGCAAAATAATAAATAGTAGTAGTAGTAATAATAATAATAATAATAATAATAATAATAATAATAATAATAATAATAATAATAATAATAATAATAGTAGTAGTAATAATAGTAATATTAGTAGTAGTAATAATAAAATAATAATAAAATAATAATAAAATAATGATGATAATGGTAATTATAATGATAATGATGATGATGATTATAGTAATAATAATTTAAAAATAATAATAATTATAATTATAATAATAATAATAATCTGATGAATCTCACTGCAAGAATGCTTTGAGTTCAGCTTTTAGGCTTTGTACTGGAGCCCTGGATGCACACAGGCACTTCCTTTAGTGGGTGTGTGAGTCCATGGAGCTGCCAGCTGTTCCAGCTGTTCCTTCGCTTGTGCCCCAACTCCCAGGAGCAGCAGCTGGGAACTCCTGGGGTTGTCAGGGCAGACCCTCAGAGCTGCTTTTTCAGCCTTCTCAGTGCTCAGGAACTGGTGCTTGCTGAGAAGTTTGAATATCTCCGCACAGATAATTCTGGATGTTGTCAATAGTGATGATGCAGATTTACAAAAGTTTGAAGGAAGCCATTTGGATAAATTATCTATTGAGGAGCCCTTACTTTTCCTTGAAAGAAGTTGGAGTTATGGTTCTATCTAATCATTTCTCTAGATCTATTATCTGTGGACTTGCTAGTTTTTTCACATATAAATCTGGTAATTTGCTGCATTTCATAAAACCACAAGAAGTTTTGCATTTTTTAATGTGGCCCATTCAGTCAGTTGTCTAATGACAGTCACTTCCAAGATGTGCATGGAGGGCAGAAATCCACTCAAGAAACAGAAGGGAAAGCACATATTCATATACAGATATAATGATTAAGATTTTCCTTATCTATCAATATAGTGCAATCTGTAAGATGTAAATGGAAGTGCAGGGATTTTTTCCTGAGTTGAAATCCCCAGAAAGATGACACAGATTTCTTTTTTTCTTTCTTTTTTTTTTTTTCTGGTGAGAGTTTACAAAAAGATTGTATTTTTATAGACACTTAGGTGGTCATAATATGAAAAAAAAAAATCAGAGCAAGTGTTTGGTATTCAGCAAATATCTCATTTCTTTGGTAATTTTGTTCAGAACAGACTGTGTCTTCCTGAAAGCACACTGACTTTTTCTCATTTGATTTCTTCCCCTCTCTTGCATTTATCTTTGACATTTAATTTCCAGATGGGTGCTTAGTATGACTGATGCTTTTTTTTTTATTTATTTTTTTTTTTTGGATATGTGTGTGTGTGCAATTCAATCCTGAATTCATTTTCAAGGCTGCAGAAACTTGGTGGATGCCAGTTAGCTCCCAGTATTTTTGTGTATCTATACGTGAAATCCTAATGTGATTATTTAATTATTAAATGCCAATTAACATACCAGGAGCCACACAGTCTCTGTACATTGCTGGGTCTATACCTTATCTGATACATTTTGATTTGCTCTTCATTGACATCACCGTCACCATAGTTACCACCAAGACAAGTTAGAAAAACGTCTCGGTAAAAACAAAGGAGAAAATATCAGTGGTGTAAGGTCTGAGATGGCAAAAGGCTGTCAGACCAGTAAAAATGGCAGGCAGTATTCAGATTTTTTACGTTGTCAGGCGTTAGATATGTCTGATTTAAAGTTGATGGGCAGAGAATTTGCACAAGTGTTTGCAGGTTCGGTGTGAGAGCAGCCACTACCGTGGGCTAGGAATTATTTTTATTTGGCTTCAAGAAGCCCAAAGGTGAACACTTGAGAGGAACAAAACCCAAAGAGAATCTCTCAAAGGAGTTGTAACAAGCGAGAGCTGTTTGCTTTTCAAAGAACAGTCACTGGAACAGTTGAAGATTGGGAAAACAATTTGGCAACTGAGTCAGAAGAATAAAGTCCAGAGGAAGTGCTGCTGGCAGAAGTTCATTTCATTTGGTTGATAAGGTTTAGCATTGCAGAAAGGAATGATTTACTTTGCAGGGGCCCAAACTTTAGGCACAAAAATAGTTTTGCATGACCTGTGGGAGCATTACATAGATAGCCTGGCAGAGAGAGCCAGGCAACATTTTGTACTTTGCTTCCACTGGGTACATTTTCCTCTCTATTTCCCCAAATTAACATTGTCCTGCAATGTTGTCATTTGGAAGGCTCAGTGATTCCGGATATATAAATAACTATATCTATACATTTACATCTATATATCTATTAAAGTAGATATTGCATGTGAGTGAGTAAATAATGGAATAATGGGTGGCTCTACACATTTGGATAATGTTATGCAGCATTGATGTCAAAGTATCAAAGTTGGTTCACTTTCATAGATAATTCAGCAGTTTCTTTTCAGTCTAGATGAGTGAAAAATTAACTGTGACATTTTATATCTCTCAAAGTATCTGACCTGAACTTTTTTTCCTATCCCTGCTGTATATTTTATATTGATTGGTCCCACTTAACCCTGTTTTTTGATGGAGAAGCACTTGCTTGGAAATGACTGAATGTGCTGATATATATTGAGTTCAGCAGGTAAAATGAAGAAAGGGAAGGGATTTTTTTCATTTTTTTTTTAACAATAAAGTCCTCTTTTAGAAATACATGATTGCAGTGGGTGAGGTTCTGGACTTGATCAGATAAAGACTCTTCACACTCCAAGTGGATGTGGTTAGAATGGATATGGATGCACACCCAAGGTCAGGCACTGAAATGTGGAAATAAGCATACAAGTGGATAATGCTGTAAATTCAATAAATCTGGCAATTGGAGATTTAAAGGAACAGCTCTGGTTGCTTTATTTTTGTTCTTCTGCCTTTCCCCTGTAATGTCAGTTCCATCTGTGTGATTAACTGTGTTTTATCATCTCCTTAGTGCAGTCCAGTTATGTTCATTTACAGATCTCAGTGACAGTCACTGTAAAGTTCTATCAACCAGCTGACCAGGAAAACCTTTCTAGCCCATATTCACCTCTAAAAGAGAGGAATCAGGAGGGTCACACATAAATCTTAACATTACAAATGGTTCTTTTGCTCTATTGAAATCTGAGAACAAACACATTTTCTAGTTAAATAGAGAAGAACAATGCAAACTATAATTAAAAAAAAAAAATTAAAAAATTAAGGTTAGCATTTCTAATGTGTGATTGTGCAGCAAGATAACCTTCAAGTACTCCAGATCTATCAAGAATTTTTATCTCAGTGAATTATATCTGCATGTTAATTGTATTAGATTTTCCTGCTATACATCACATGTCTAAAACTTGTTGGCCATAAGCAAAAGATTGCTGGAGACAGAAGACAAAGAAGATCTTAAAGCAGGAGCTTTCCAGCACATGAAAAATCTGCCTTCTGTTGTCACGTGCACTTTCAGGAGTTCTTTCAGGATTATTTTAAAATTATTTCTAAGTCTCATTATCCTCTAAATTTTAAACTTCAAAGAATTTTTAATGTAAAATTCTCTAATGGGTCTACCTATAATCTGAGGGGTTTTTTTAATAAAATTATATTAACCTCATTAAAAAGTGACAATTCCACTCATTGATATTAAAAAAACCTTGTAGCTCTTAGAATTAATTAATTTAGTTTAACGAGACATGGAGTTGATAATACAGCACAGAAAATATAAAATATTTTTTGATAATTTACATTATCACCATTCCTTTCCTCATGTTTGCTGTTTATTAAGCCACTATATATATATATACACACTATATATATATATATATATAGTGTGTATATATATATGGTGTGTATATATATATGATATATATATGGTATATTTATAAATTAAGCCATTATATATATATATATGGTATATATATGGTGTATATATATATGGTATATGTATATTAAGTCATTCTATAAATATACATATGGTGTATATATGTATATATATGGCATATTTATGGTATATATGGTATATACCATATATATGGTATATATATGGTATATGGTATATATGGTACATTTATGGTATATATATGGTATATACCACATATATATGGTATATATACCATATATATATCCATATATATATATATATATATATGGTATAAAGCAATATTATGCTTTTTACAGTCATTTTGAGAATCCAGCACTTGAGTAGCAAAGTTCAAAGCTCTGTGTTTGTATTTAAATTGTCTATTTTTCAATTTCTTTAATGGTGGTGTGTAATGCAAGGACAACCAAAGCCTCGTTGTGCTGGGAGATGTGTGTGATAGTAACAGGTTTTAAAATCTTAGAAAATTTGGGAACTTAGAAAGAAAGTTAAGCTTGGCAAGCCCTGGGAAAAGTAGGCCCTGGAAATGTTAGGCCTTGGGCTTGCTAAGATCAGGTGAAACTGCACCTGTGAAATCAGTATATGATAAATGATACAATTGTTAGATGTGATCAGATATAATTATTGTTTAAAGAACATGAGGAACAATGTTAGGGGGTTGAGGGGGATCACGAGAAATCCATGCTTGGGTAAAATCAATGCATACAATAGAACAGTGTAAGTTTAATAATTAATATGTAAGATATATAACGATAGAGTATCAAACATGTTCAACTCAAACCCAAGATGGGTCAGATTTGGGTCTGTGTACCCCTGACACCCAGAGCTCTTAATAAAGCACCTTAATTTAATTATTCTGTGATTATGTGTGTTCCTGCACACTGACATGTGTAGGTAAGGAGCCAACAATGCCACATTAATTTCACCTTGTCAAAATCCCTCTTTGGCAGCAGCTCTGGCAGGACAAGGTGTGATGATGATGATGATGATGACGGATTCCATGCTGGTTGTTTCTTTATCCTCCACCTCCGATGTGAGAAATGCTTTGCTCGCACACAACCCAGCATTAGAGAGAGTTGGAGCTCTCCTGCCAGGGCTCAGCATTGCCTGATTGTTTTTGTGACCAAGTTACAGACCCCAGAGTGATGGAGTTAAAAATGCTGGTAATTGTGTAAATCTGCTGACATTACAGGGATTTGGAGATCAGGGAGGTTTGTTGTGACTGTAAAACCATCACTGTCTGTGACCTACAGTGGAGCTGAGAGTGCAGGAGTCAGAAACTCCCTCAATTAGGAGGCTGAGGAAGGCAATCCACGCTGTACTTCCAGGGCAGGGAAAAATATAGACACATTTAGTGAAAATATGATTATTCTCCTACTTTGAAAACTCCACGATAGCTTTACAAATTGTTACTGGGCAAAAAGGAGCCAGCACCGGGCAATTTGCTGTTAACACAATTACAGCTCGAATGGCTGGCTGGAGTTTTGGTGTGTGACAGGAATCTGATATCCTGCCACAGTACATCAGGCATGGGAATTTCCAACCACAACCCATTAGAAAAAGCCACGGTGCTGCTCTTTTGAGTTCCCAGCTGCAATTAGGCAGCAGTGGGACACTGATGTGAAGCCTCTATGAATAGAAACCAGCATGGCCCTGGGCAAAAGTGTGTGAAGTGAAGGGATGGCTCAGCAGCAGCAGCAGGGGACAAACTCACATTTTGAGCAACTCTGTGTTGCATGAGAAATGTGTTTTAATGTGAGCAGGCACCTCCATTCACCTGGGTATTAGAGGAGACAAACTCCCTGACAGCTTCAGCTCCATCAGCCCTGACGTGTGCAAGAAGCAGGGTGGCTCTTAAACAGCCAAGTGTCAAATTATTCTGTTTATGGAAGCTTTTCCACAGGTTAACCTCATAAATAGAGTTAGTAACACGGCTGAATTTTATTATACAGCAAATTTGTTCAAGGGGCTCTTCAGGTTGCTTCCAAAACTCGGCAAGAAGCAAGGAAAACTTAAAAAAAAAACAACAAGTGAATCAGTTTTTGCTCACTAAGTGTTGGGGTTTGTTAGCTGAGGGCTTTGATTTGTGGTAGTTCCTTTCTTGGAAGATTGAGAGAGATTGGGTTGTACAGCCATGGCTGGGCAGATAAGACTAAATGATTAAGAACTGTCAATGTATGAATGTACTAAACTGAGATAAATCAATTGAGGACCTTAGTAAGTGTCAAAAAATGCAGAGCTCGAAACAACTAAATTATCAGGTTACAGAGACAAGGTCTCTGCCAGCAGGGAGGGGAAAAAATCAAGAATGAGAGAGGAGGCTCTAGATTCCTACTCTCTCAATTTCCATTGCAGTTTTAGAGTCCCTAACTCTTCTTTGCTTTTTGATTAGTTTTTTGTTTAGGTTTTTTTTTCCCCTAATAAATGCTGTTCTGTGCAGTTCCAGACATCAGCTGGTTGCAGAAATGTCAGAAAGGTAAAGCCTCTGAAATGATGTTTCATCAAAAAAAACTATATATGACAATATTTAGTAGGTGTTAAGTGTCAAAGTCCAGAGTCAGAGGGGAAGCAAGCCACCATCCTTGTGAGCAGAAGAGCTGAAGTCTGCAGAGTTTGGGGAGCTGGATCTCCAAATATTCCCTGGGGATACCAGCGAGACCTGGAGCTGCTCTGATGTTCAGGCAGCTTGTTAAAAACACTGCCTGCTGGAAAAGCACTAAAACACCAAAAGGTGGTGTTGCTGAGACAGTATTACCTGTTAATGGGTATTTCTGATTAAGTAAGAGCAGCTAATTAAGCAAATCCCAGTAACATGGCTTATTTGTCCATTATTTGCGTAAATTCTCTATTTCTGTATCATATAACCCTAGCTTGGCTGCAGCATTCAGGACAAAATGCAAATACTGGTGTATTTGCACTCATTTAAGGGACAGATCCAACATATTCTACAGTTCTGTAGTAGCCCCAAAACTACTGATTAAGGCCAGGCTTGAAAGGTTCTTGATTTTAAATATTAAATGTTAATGAGCCTTAAATCAGAACTATTTTGGTCGCTACCAGTATATTTTTAAGCTGGAATGCTTCAGAGCATTCAAATGCTTCAAAATTCCCAATCAAGATCCAAACATAACTAAGTATGCACTGAAAAAGAAGTGAACAGAACTCCATAAATGAGGGAAAAAAAATAGATGGAACAGTAGTAAAATTTCCAAAATACTAGAAAAGAAGCCTCAGAGTAGACACTTCAGGGTGTGAAGAAAAAAAAAAGCTTACTTAAAAGTATAAAGTTTGGACAATTATTTTCCCTAATCATAAATATAATCTTGGCATTATCAGATCAATGTGAATTTTGACCTTGATCCTTTGAGTTTGGGCATTTGGGCGAAGATATATATATAAAAAAATATAATAATTTGACCAGATCTACTTAATCAAACTACACTGCCAGCTTTAACAAGGAGCTGCATGCAGACAGCTTGGAGACAAATTCTTTTGGGCAGTGGTGTGTTTAACCAAATCAGCACTAAACCATCTTTCAGATGCACAAACCTGCAGCTAAATACATATTAAGTATGCTTTTACAGTATTAAAATGTAATTGGAACTGCCAAAAAGTAGCAGTATTGTCCTAGAGATGTGAAAGCCATATAAAATGGAAGAAAATGAGACACAAGAAATCTTGGATTTGTCTTCACCCTGAACTGCTGATGCTTTAAGGCTTCTCCTCTGTCAAAAATGGCCAGTGAAGATACAAAAAGGAGGCACATCCCAAGTCCACGTTTCCTGAGGATACACTAAATAGTTTGAAAGTTCAAACAGTTGGTCCTATCAGAATGCAGGAAGCATTTATTCTGAAAATATTTTTAAAATCCATGGTTCTCAAAGATGCTTTTTTTTTTTTTTTTTTTTTCTGTCAACATGGCAAAAATCTGGAACTGTGTAAAAAGCTTCATTATCCCATAAACGCAGCTCTGAAAGCCTTGTCTGGCTGCCTATTGAATTAGCAAATACAAAAGTCGAGCTCTGCAATTGATGCTGCCCTGTCAAAGCAGCAGCCAAGAGGATTTAGGTGGCTTTATTAAAGCTGGGTTGTACGGCAAGACTAAGTATTAATTCTTAATATGGTCGAACACAAGGTTGGAGCATGTCTGCTGAGACTGCTTTTTGCCTCTGTTAGATTACCAGATTCAAGCTTACTGTCAAAATGCAGAGCAGAGGTTTAGATGTAAAGTACTCACTGTATTCCACCAGAAAAAAAGGAAAAAAAAAAAAAAAAAAAAAAAAAAAAGCTTTAAAGTTTTAACCTTATGACAGTCTAAAGAAAAGGACCCTAAGCTTGCCCTCAAACTTAAAGCAGTGGAATGTGTGTAATGTAATGGATGTCTGTACTCAACTTTTTCAAGAGGGGTGTTTGAATCTTGAAGAGTGTGAAGAGTGCAGTTCATTTCCTAAAAATGACTGGCAGAACAATGGCAGGAGCTGAGGTGGCTGCACTGTCCTGGCCATGGGAGAGCTGTGTGTCCATCAGCAGGGTGGGATCAGGGTTAAGGCAGAAAGGTCCCATCCCACACACTCCCAGAGCCAGGAAAAGCAGCCCAGGGCTGGATACAGGTATTCTGCTCAGAGGGCAGGAAGGTTGAGTTGCTTTGGTACTCAGAAAGCTTGAAGAAGTACTCACACAGCTTCATTTGTCTACTGCACATTCTGATTAAAGGAGAGCCAGCTCATTTCTACAGAAAAAAAAACATCTGTAACAAAAAGAGCACCAGAGTTAACTGGCTCATCATTAACTGGTGGAGATGGAATAAAAATTGAACAGGGTAGAAACTGGGTTTTGACTTCTGAAAAGATTTCTCAGGCTTCTCTTTTCATGTCTTTAACATGTCTTTCATGTCTTTTTCATCAACTGCTAGTTTTATTGCCTACATATTTTTGTGTATCTGGAAAGTGGCAGAAAACAAAAATGCCATTCAAGTACAAGCTTGCTGCTCATCCCCACCAATGCTGGGAAGTATTAAAGTGTCTGTCAAGATTTATCTCTATGAAATGTATCAGATTGTGCAGGCTGATCAGATTGTTCCTATCCAGAGATGAAGATATTGTGTTTGTGTTCTGTGATACCAAGTGCACAATGCTGGAAAGCCACAGATTGTGAATGGTGCTAAAGAATTCAGGACAATGTTTTAAAATAATTAAATGCCCCTGTCAGTTTCTGAGAGTTGCATGGAACTTTTGTGTAAGCTTACATCTGAATTGTTATCAAAAGAGGTCACAAAATATGGGGACAGCAGGGACAGAGAACAGCTCGCTCCAACGTTTAAATGTCATTCCATTTGTGCAAAACAAAATGAATGTTGTACTGTTTCAGAGGTGTAACTTGCTATATGTAGTATAACTATATATAGTATATATAACTATATATAGTTAGAACCCATGTCCTGCTCTAGAGTTTGGAAGTTCCTTCAAGTAACTTTGACAGCAGCAAGGATGCAGAGTTTGGTGTCCAAATTCAGGTGGAGTTACCAAACCTGAGAACATCTGCTTACGCCCCAAGGCCAAGCAGTAACCCAGGAGCTGCTCTCTGAGCAGCAGCACATTGCAGAAACCAGCCAGCATGTACAGAGCAGAGCTCCAGAGCAGCTCCTATCCTTCACAGATAATTTTTGCCTGGCAAACAAGGATACAAATTTGATGAGCTTTAACATACAAGATAATAAGAGCAGTCCCATGGTAGGGAACACTGCACAAAAAGAAACAGAGAGAAAACATGAAAAGCTAATTGCTTTAAATTCTCAGCAGCTGTAATGAAATACAGTAAGAAACATCCCCAAGCATAGTGCATCTGATTCACTTGCTCAGAAATCAAGAACTGGTTAAACAAGCAAAACTGAGATTGAACACTCCCGAGCTCAATGGCTCCAATTTCAACACAATTTTTACAGGAAAATTCATGCTGTTTGCCCAGCATGCACAAATTAAAATTAAGCTAAAAATGTTTTTTCTTTGTTCTTTTCTACTTTACTTTTCAATGAGCAATTTTTCTTGCATAAACACTGAGCAGAGCAAATAACAAGCTCATTGAAAATATGAGTGAAGAACAAGCAGTTGATTTCTTATCTTTGCACTGCAAATTAGGCATACAACTCAAGTACAGTGTTGTCCTCCTTAAAATGCATCTTTAAGTGTCTGTAAGAACATCTTCATTTCCAAAAAATGGGGTTACTCTGCCAGCTGAAAGATCTGTTATTCTAGTGAGCTTTCCACTGCTGTGTTATCCTGGGTGTCCTTAAATTGTGGGATATCACTCAAACCATGGGATGATGAGCAGAAATTCCTGGCTTCACTCACAGTTGAAATGAAGTCACTGCAAGTCAGTCCAGTGTTCTTGTACCTATAAAATAACAGTAGAATTAAGGACACAGCATTTCTCAGAGAGAACAGAAATGAAACATTTCAATGCTGGCTTACCTGGAGTAGGAAATGGACCAAATCATGGACAATGAAAGATTTCAGCGTTAGATTTCTCCATCTAATTTATATTCCTGCTCTGTACATTGCCATACCCAGCTGACATCAAGGCTGCTGCCTGGACAAGCTCCAGTCCATCCTGATGATATGACATGGTCTGAACTTTAGCTTATTTCAGTCATTCAGGACAATAAAAGTCTCATGTTTTCCACTCCAGGTTTTTAACCATACCAAGCAATATCTGTTTCTGGCCCATCTGACATGGCTGTGTGGCCAGAACCTGGGAAATCTGTGACAGGTTCTGTAACTCTCCCCACCATGAGCAACTGCAACTAAAATTAAATCTGTGTTTGGGGCTATTCTTTACTCCAGATGATAGATAGAAAAAGCAGTATTTTGTAACCTGGCACTGACGAAAATCAGGTGTACTGGAGATCAGGTCTAATTTAGCTCTCTTGAGTTGGCTGATAACTCCCAGAGAGTGAAACTGCTCTGATTTAATCACATTCCTCTGTTAAGTATCTTTCAGTTTTACCATTTTACTTGCAGAAGTCTTTGCTAGCAAACCAAAAGTCTGATTAAAGTCGCTTTTCCTTAGGAACTCAGTGTGGTGAAAATTTCTCTTAAGAGTTTCTAATTAATCTGTTTCCTCTTTTTCACTTGGCAGTTGGAAGTGTAGAGATTTATTTAAACAAAAAGCTTGTGGGTGTTAATTCTCATACTTCACGTCCTTACTGCTGTTGACTAACATGCTGAACAAAAAAATTATGGTATTTCCTTTCCCAAAAACATGGAATTACTCATTTTTCACTTGAATATCAGGTGTCAATCAAATGTGGGTCTCACAATTACGGTTGTGCAGTCACTTCCATTAATTAAGATCACATGCATAACAACATATTGTTTCTAAATTCCTGCACAGAAAAACAGGATTCCACTTTTTCATTCTGCAGTTTACTTAAAGGTTAAATTTTGATTTTAAAGTGAGAATTATATTGTGCCAAATATAAAGCTCTGTTTGTTATGACTTACACTAAAAGGAAACCTTGCTAATTTTATTCTGACATTTCTCATTCTGTACATGATTTTTGATAAGTTGAATATATTTAGTGCGGAAATACTTCAAATGTTCTTAGTTTGACAGAACAATAAATAAATCAGTAAGTAGAAAACATATTTATTGCTGCCAGCAACTGCTTCCCTTGTAAGGAAAAAATAAGTGGTTTAACTTACTTTTTTTTCCCAATATATTAAAAAAAAAACAATAGTTGTGCTGGTTTACAGTAGCACAAAACTATTATATCTTACAATATTTACCCAAAGTATATTGTATATTGACAAGAACATATTAACCTTTAATAACCAGACAAGTTCAATTTTTATGTAATTATCCAGAAATGCCAAGAGGTTTTGGGTTGGTCCTGGGGTTTTGATACTGCTTTTTTTGTTTTTAACTGTTCTGATGTCTACATTAACAGCAAGTTTTAGGTTGGCCAGTTTTAAAAGTTTTTTTTTTCAGTAGCTGAAGTGCTGCCTTTGATACCCTGAACTTCCCTTTCACCAATTCATTATCCCCATTGCGAAGGATAAAATTTGGATTTTCATCCAAGATGGATCCAAGGAACCATCCAAGTCATTCTGTGCTGGTGCTGAGAGGGATGTGCAAGTGCAGCTGCTTCACCTCCTGTGCAGTGGCACAGGATCAGCACTCTGACAAATCCAGCTGTTTTTAGGATGGCTTTTTCCATGGCACACAGGCAGGAGCTGATGGGGAGTTTGAGCTGCAGTTCTCCACCTGCTCGCCATAAGGTGAACTTTGCAGACTTTAGTCTCATTAAACCATCTTTAGGGAAAATAGTAAGGAATTCTGAGCAGCAGGCCCAAGTGTTAGTCTTGCTGCAGGAATCTCCTCCAGCTATTGCACATCTGGCATTGAGAAGCTTTCAGCAGGGACAAAACCTATTCAAACCGGGAAAATGTGATTTGTTCACTAATATGTGAAATAAGTGCAGTAATTTCTTTGGCATTCCTTGACCTTGGTGGACAGGTTGTGTTGATTTATGCACATTACCTGCCCAGCCAGCCTGACAGCCTCTGCAATCCCACAGCTCGGGGGGAATATTGTGAGTATCCAGCTGGGATGGGGCTTCCAAGCAAAGTGCAAACCTACATCTCTGGGTTTGGCTGTCTTGCAGCAGAGCTTTTCAGGAAAGGAATGCCACAATCCTTTAATTGTCACACAGTGGGAAAGCCACTATATCACACAATCCATAGGGCAATTGCTTCGGTGATTTACACAGATTTCCCTCACGTGAAAATGCTTTGGCCTGAACACCAGCTAAGGCCTGGTCTTTCTCAAGACAAATGGCTCACAAAAAGCTCCTAACAAAATCTAGATGCTGTTTTTGTGGTCCTAACACTAGGAATCAAAGACTGGAAAAAAAAAAGCCTTGGAATTAGCAATTTGTGGAGATGAGTTTTGCATTTTTCAGTGCAGGGCTGTCATGCACACGAGCTGTAGCCAGGAAGGATGGGCTTGAGGACTGGTCATGGATTGCAATCAAAGCACAACACATCGACTTCATAGTTTCCTTGGGACTGAGACAAAGGCTTCTAACATTTTAAACAAATGATTCTGGTGTTTAATCCTCTCGCAGCTCAGATTTTGCAGGGCACGGCTCAGCTCGTGGCTTGTTTTCATCCTGGCTGCATTGTTTTCCTTTCTACAGTCAGCTAGAAAAGTAATAAAAAACAACCTGAAACGGCAAGGTTCAAGAGTAGCCACTTAAAAACATATTTTAGCAATCCTTCCTAAATGATTCCTGGGCTCTCTGATACCCTTTGCCTGTGCCCAGGGGGATGCTGCCCCGTTAGCCACAGGTACAAGCCGGATGGAACAGGAGCAGTTTTTTTCCAGAACCTCTCTGCCTCAGGAATTCTCATCCCTGGGATTGGATTCCTGACAGGCAGGAGGGGCTCACTCTCTCCATGGCCCCTTCAGTCACCGCTGCTTTGCTTTTCCTGAGGCTGCCAGCAAAACTGCCAATTAGTAGCAATTGTGATTTCTGAAGTGCAGTTTAAAGGATTTCTAACCGGGTTGGAGCTGTTGTCAGTTGACTGATTGGAATAATAATAATAAAAAAAAAAAAAAAAAAAAAAGCTCAGTGCTTCACCAGAAGCTTGTTAGACTTTCCTGTGTGATCTGCTATGGATAGCGGAACTGCAACAGCTTTTGCATTCAAAAGAGGGATTTTCCTAAAAGCATCAGTGAGCACTTGGCTGTTTTATCTAAGAAACCTTAATTTTAAATTCTGTTAAAAACAAAAATAAATGAGGATCTGGAAATAAGAGGGGAAAAAAAGAAATAAGTAACCTGCAGGGCATGCATAACTGTTTCAATACACCAGGATCCCTTAAGTGTAGACTTATCAAGTGGAAAAAATATTATGCATTTTATTTATGTACAGAGTTACTGAGATAGAACCATAAGCACTAAAAGGGTTAAAACACAAGGGGCCTGATATACTGAAGCTCTGTTGTTGACATTTTATCATAAACATTGCAAACTGACACATACTGACAAGCCATCCAAAGAAATAAACATTTTTTTATTTTTCCATAATAAGGGAAGGCTTGAACTATATGTGAACAGCATGAAGCCATTTTCTTGAAAACTAATCTTTGTTTGAAATATTTTCTTTCTGGGATCATACATATTTAGCTTAAATGTTTTGTCCCTTGCTAGTTTGTTCTTGCAGCACTGTGAGAGCCGTTCTCAGAATTCATGCACTCACACGAGAAGCCTCTTTGCAAAGCAAATAGCCTTCCTAAATCTCAGGGCCATGTGCATTGGTTTCATCACATACCACATCTTCTTTTAGTGTTCCCAAGAGGATTTTTATATTTTTTTTTTAACTTGGAAAGAAAATAAACCCCATATTCAAGGCCCTGAGTGAGTTGCAGGAGCACAGGGGGGACTGGCTGTGTGGGACATGGATGGCATGGAGCCCCGTGTCCTCCTCCCTGCTCCTCTCTGCACAACTTCCCGCTACCCCTGAAGCCCTGACTGATGTTGTCTCGCTCCCAAGGACTCTTCCTGAGCTGGGGGAAAAGGGGGACGTGGCTGAGGAAGCAGGAACAGAACAAACCCTGTGGGACACGCTGTGGTGAGGCTCCTGCTTGGGGACAGCTTTGTCCCTGCCTTTCCATCCTGCTCTTGTGAACTCACCAGCACAGTCTGACAGGAGGGAGCAGAAGGGTTTAGTGCCATTTGTCAGGAAAATTAATCCACAAACACCGGAGGTTCATGTCCAAAAACGAGACAGAGGAGTCCCTTATTTGAATAAAGGGAGAGGCCATGGGACATTCCCCTGGGGTCTCTCAAATGTTTGGAGGACACAGCCTCCTTTTTATCCCAATTTCCTGGCCACATGTCCCTCTCTTTTTCCCCACTGGCTGAGGTACTGGAGAGGTACAGAATTCCTGGAGTGCCTGATACCTAAGGTTCCCCTCTAATGTAGAACCCTCCCTCTTTTAATTCTTATGGAATTTATGGTGTTTCCCCATTGTTTCTTTCATCTTTCAATATCCAATTTCATTTACCAGCAAACCTACAGTTTGCTTGTAAAGGCAAATATCTTTTTTCCATTCATCAATCAGTGGAATCCTGTTTTAGTTTTATTTACCAGCAAACCCACAGCTTGTTTGGAATGACAAATCCATCATTCCTCTCACTTTGGAGCAGGGGGTGTGAATTTGTGAGAGCAGGGACCCCCTTTGCACCCACCCTGGCTCAAAGCTGCCGTCCTCACGGGCTGAGAGAAGGCTGAGGAGAAACGGGGCTTTGGGTTCATTAAAGGAGTGTTGGGTCACTTCTCTGGGACTTGCAGTCAGTTAAACCGAGGCTTTAAAGAGACCAAAGTAATTAATTTGGCTGTTTTCAGAAGACTCTGAAGTCTGAGACGTTTCACACTCATTTTGTGGAGCTCTAATGACATTTGCCCAAGGAGACTTGGGGACCAGCACTAAGAGACAGCTCATGCTTCTAAAAGTGCTTTTGTGACTTTAAGCACCTGTTGCTTCTTTCCTAACTTTTACTCCCACCCTAAACCCCACTTCTTTTAGCTGTGTCTGTGTGACAGCAAGTTTTGAGCAGATGTAAATCATTAAGAGATTTACAGAGATTTATGCTGTGACACTCCCAGTTCCATAAATAGGAGTAAAGACTCCCAATATTGCAATGCAGTTTTTGTGGATTATATTCAGGTTGTATACTGGATTATATTCTGGTTATGTAAGTGACAAGTGCCTCAGACACTGAAGGTGTTTTGAAATCTCCCTTGGAGAGAAAGAAGGAACACTTTCTAATACTAATAAGAAACAGAGAAACTGTGGGTGTAAAATGCCTTTAAAATAATCACTGACCAAAAATACGTGAGGCTTTCCTTCTCATCTTTTTCTGGTGCATACTGTAGAAGAGAAATCAAAATTACTTGTGTTACTTTTTATTCTGAAAAAAAAAAGATGCCTTAATTTTCAAAAACTAAAATTTTGTCAGTTAAAAAAATTCATTGGGCTAAAAGTTATATTTTGTTGGTAGAGGGAATTTTTATTTTTGTAGGAATAGTACAGCTGGCCCCTCCACTCCTGGAAGAAGTGGTGCCAGGGAAATTAATAGAACAGCTAATAACTCACTGAAGTTTTGTGGTTCATAGTTTTAACAACAAATAGTTTTGTTGGTTGCTCAAATGGATCCAGAATAAGACCAAAGAATGTGTATGGATATTTTCCAATTACCCACATTTTTCAAATGCAGTTTTGTGCAAAAACCTGCATGCATATATATATGTGCATTTATATATAACAGCCATATTTTCTTTCATAAAACAATAGCAACTCACAAATGTGTTTTTATGTAAAATTATTGATGTAAGGATCTAATGTGTTTTTTCCTGGCTAAAGCCTGCCTGAATATATAAATATTTTAAAGTAAATGTCTTATGTGACTATTCTTCTATATACTAAGAAAGATCCCTGTGATTAAAGTGTGTCATGTATTTTAGGCACAAGCAGTTTGCCAAATTCAGAGTTATGAGCACAGAACTCTTCTGTGTAAACAAAATCACCCTCTGTTTCTGGCAACCATATCACATAATATCTTTTATGTCAGGCTCTGTCTTAAAAATGATTCTTATGACTGCTTGGAGCTATCAAATTCCTGTAATGGTTCTTAAGTTTTCTAATTTCTGTGCCAATTTATTCACGGCATTTGTTTTGTGCCAACATTATTCTTTTAATTTGCTAATTTTTATTCTTCAGATCTGTTAAAAAAAAAAAAATTAATGTATTTTGGAATTCATTTTGTTAGACAAAGAAGCAAACATCCTTTAGTCTGCTTGTTGCAGAGTTCATCGTTGACCAACCAGTAATTTTAGTAATTTTCTACACCCATATCAACCTAACCTCATTTTTTTTATTGCTGATTAAAGAATTGTATAAACCCTCTAGATAAGACCGTCATGTATTGAATTAAAGCATGATTGCCTCCCAATATCTATAGAAAAATACCAAAAATGCCTATACAGAACAGGAAAATGCATTTATCTTTTTCATCATCATATGGGAATGTTTAGAGAGAGGAGCAGCTGGGGTGGTTCTGTAGAGACCCATTTTCTCCCAGTCAGAAACCCCTCCTTAATTCTATAAATTTATATATTTGAATTTATTTATAAATTATTTATGAATTATTTATTTATAAATTTTAATTTATTTATTTCTTCTGCTAGAAGAAGGGGATACTTTGAAAAAGAGGTGGGAAAGTGGAGGCATTAAAAAGAAGTATGTGGGTGTAAATGGAAGTTGCTAGGGTGGAAGAATTTTGGGACGCAGTCATCCTGTTAATTAGTATTCCAAAGATATTTTCATCCTGTAACTTTTCCCATGAACTGCCCCCTGGGCTACCATTTCCTGTTATTAGTACACTTAAATTTTAATAGTGTTAAGTTTCATTTTGCCATCCTTCTCAAGGTCACCTCGTTCTTCACGTTTGATGTTCCAGTGCCCTTTGAGCTGATGGTTCTCAATTTGCTCCCACCAGAAGACCCCACCACATCTGGTTTTTTTTATGGAAACCACTGCATAAGAACCCTCCTGCCCACCTGTTTGTTTTTTTTTTTTCCTTTGCAATGTTTGTTTTGTAATATTTAAGCAACTTTTTATGTCTTTTTACAATTTTTTTACTACCACGTTCTGCAGATTAACTCAGAGTTTCCTATACGTGTAAAAACTTTATATTAAGGTTCAGATGGGCTGGTTCTCCCACATTTCCTTTATCTACAAAATCACTTTTCATTCTGACATCAAAAACTGTGGGTAAACTTAGGCTCTGTGTCATCTCCTTTACCATCTCCCTCCATATCTCTACAAGGAAAATGATGACTTTTAGGTTTCTTCTCTCTGTGTGGAAAAGAAAATGATCACAGAAGAGCTGAACAATAAAAGATAGTTTATTTCTGTATGTTCAAAGCTTATTTTAGACAGGAAGTAATTCAAGTGTTGTTTTTTTTGCTTTTTTTTCTGTTTTTTTTTTTTTTTTGTGTGTGGAATTAGAATAATCATGTTGTTATGCACTATACCAAGTGCTGCCTTTCTGACTTGTTTCTCTGAATAATTCAAACTATACCTGTATTTCTTTTCCTTGGGAAAAAAAAAAAATTAAGCTTCTGATATGAGCATGCAAATACAATAAAATAGATATTGCAGTGTGCCTAGGAGTGTGGGGTGGGAATGTTTGGATTGTCTGATTCATGAGAACAGTCCAAGTTTCTAAAGTGGAATTCACTGCATGGAGTAAGGAAATAATTTCCACTTCATTACTGGTAATTTTGGAACGATGACAGAATAAATTCAAGTCTTGTATATATATTTAATCCAGAATAATTATTTCTCCTACCTTGAACTCCATAAGGAAATCTTATAAAATATTGGAATGACATGTAGAATGTGACCTGGATACTTGTTTTTTGGTTTTTTTTTTCAATATGAAGATCTATGTTGATTGACATTATCATTACAAGAATTAACATAATTAACTGAGGTACTGTAAGATAATAGGTTATCACATGTAATGGGTTAAACTCAAACTGTGTGGAGATTTTTTGTGAAATATTTCTTGTATATAAATAAAATATAAAAAGTATATAAATATATATATTTATATTTTTTATATAAAACTATAAAAATAAAGCATTTATTTTATTTTATTTTATTTATTTTATTGCTACTGTTCTTTTATAAACAGCCAGTGTCATTGCTTTTAATCACTGCCCACACCATCATCTGCTACAAACTCCTGGAGACACTGGCTGTGTTGTATCCTGAATTAGCAGTTTTATATAATAAAACAGTAGCTAATTTTTGTTTGGAGCAAACTATCCATACACCAATTAATATTTCATCTGTGAGAATTGAATTTGGATGTTAACATTCTATTCAGATAAACAGGGACTGTTCATGCCTTGTCTTTTTCCCTTGGGTTCCCTTGGAACAAACAAGACAGCCATGAATCCTTGTGCAGGAGACTTTATCTTTGAAAACAGAATAAATTATTATTTTTTTTAGATTAAAATGTTCAAAATCTTAATAAAGCATAACATATAGGAAGTTCTGAAATCCATAAGCTGCTATTACTGTTTCACTTCTAAATTCCATATCCATTAAAAGCTGATTTTTTTTAAATTTTTTTTTTTTTGCTTTACACCGCCCAAATAATGTTGTGCCATAAGGAAACAGCACTATTTGCATTAATTTGCATTGAGGATTCTGGGGTAATTTGGCCTCCACACAGCACAATGGAAATCTAAACTTTCTCTTTGTTCAGTGTGCTCCTCCAATTACTTTCCCAGGACTGAGGTAAAGAAACTGATATCATCTTGAAGAAAGTGCCTTTATGGATTTTATAAAGCTCTCCTCTCTTTGCCCTAAAAAATGGAAAATTAATTGTTATTCAATTAAAGGCAATTGTCTTTAATAAATTGGATTTATTATTTGAATTTCTAAAGGCAAAGTTTGAGAAATCTTTCACCTGAACTCCTAGGGTAGTCAACACTCCTTTTTAAAGCAGAGGAGAAGATATAATGAATGTGAATTACTGATTTATTTGAGGAAATATGATGATTATTCCCTTTGCTGTAGAGTAACTGAACAAGCCCATAAATATGTAAATTGTAAAATCTTTCCTATTGTCTATGAAAAAGTTTGATTTTATTCTTCCCTGACATGTCTACGGTACCCCAGCCTGTTTTTGTATCTAAGCTGTCAAAGATTTCCATAGATTTGAAAATCTGTCCCCTGTTCCCCATATGAAATGTCACTGTCAGTTTACTCCATGAAAAATGAAGTTTATTTGATGTGGTTGTCAGGATCCTTGTATAAGCAATGCACCTATCACTTTTGTCTGCAAAGCAAAAACTGACATATGTAGGCAGATTTTTTTTCTGCAGTGACTTTTGCAGAGCAAAACTACAGTAATGTGTGCTTTCTTTATAATTTACAGAATACAGAAATATGTCACAGTCTAAAGGAGAAGAGGGTAAAATAGCAGGATTTACTCTGTGTGGGTCGTTGTGGCTGGAAACACTCCTTGAAAAGAGCTGTATTCGGTGCATTTTGTTTTCATCTATTGCAAACTTAATTGACAAATAATTATGAAGACTGATTTCAAACTTTCACCCCTAAGCATCTACGTAGATTCCATTTATTTCATTTTTAATTTCATTAAGACAAAAGGCTAACACTGACCATTTAATGAACTATTTCTAATGAGAACCCTCCTGACCTGAGTTAATATTTTTATGTTCCTTGTTTTTTCTTTTGGCAATTCTTCTGCATATAACAGGAACATTTAGATTATAAGTTTTTTTTATTTTTTTTTTCCTCACTGTTGGGGTTTTTTTCGCCCTTCCTGTTGTATTTTAGGATTGTCATTTCTATATTTTCCCAATGGATAGCCCCTCCTATGATAATCCACATACACAGACATTCTCTTATGTTCCTACAGAAAGAGAATAATTTTATTATGGATGTTTGGCAACTACATTTGGAAACTATTCAGTTCTTTCTCATCTGTAGGGCTCCATTTAGAGTACAAATCTGTGCAGGTCCAAGGCACTGTTTCAAGAGTAAATCTCCATGCTAAAGAATAATAATTTTCCCATTTAAAATCTAGAATAGCCAGTATTTGTTGTCTAAATGGCTCCCATCTAGCAAGGCCAGTAGCTGTGCTGCAGTCACACTGCTGCCCATGGGTGTTTATTTTGTCCCATACATTAAAGAACAGCAGCTACTGAGTTCATGAAACACCTTAATTCAGGTGTTTTAACATGACTGAGCTTCACTGAAATATGTCTCTGGTACAGCTGTTAACACTGTCCTTAATTACAGCATGGCCCAACTCACCTGTCACCAGCAAGAAGAAAAACAGGTATTTAATGAGCCATACAGTAGCCAAGAAGCAAATCCCACACTAACAGTGGTTCAGGAATAAACTTCCTAATGCATGTTTACAAGTTACCTCGAATAAAGTGAGATTTGGTGTTTTAATTAAATACCTTTCCTAGTTTAGGAAGGCAAATTTAAAATAGGAATGTAAGTTTTGGCCTGCGTTGACCTGCTACATACTGGTAAATCAAGGAATCATTTAAGTGAATATTTTAGTCTGTCAAACTCGCCTGAGCAGGTATAATAAATGGGAAAAAAAAATCTGCAAGTCTAGCTGGATTATATATTATTAATAATTGCCTCCAAGATGTATCAGGCACTGTGCAAAAATGGAGCATTGGTTGTAATGCCAAAGGGCTTACACAAAAAAACCCCAAAACACGTAGATCAAGGAATCAAGGATTTGGCTAGAAACTTGTTTTTCCTTTCAATCATCTAACTTCCTCCCATTAAAAAAATCAAAACCAAAACCAACCAAACAAGCAAAAAAACCCCAAAATCCCAAAACAGTTGCCTGGTTTTTTTTACTTTTTCACTATTTCTAAGTTTATTTTATAGTACAACTCTCGAAAACACTTCAGGCCTAATTTCTTCATCCATATGTTTGCACTTAAATAACTCCCCATTAATGTTGCATTTGAGTATTTTAGAATCCCCCTGAACAGTTCTAAGGTTGAAATTTCTGGCAGGGGAGGACTGAAGGGAACAAGCAGTGAAGGCATAGAGGATTTACAGATAACTTGGAGGGGATGCCAGGTGTAGGACAGATGTGGTTCCCATTTGTAGGGTCGGCTCTCCCACCTCCTGCCTGCCGTGTTTTCACATTATCTCCCTGTAATAATAATAATTATTATAATATAAATTATATATAAGTTATAAAGTGCTGACTCTCACCTGACTTTTAACCCATTACACCCAAGAAAACAATCCCCAGTTTATCTTTCAGCATCCTAGTCTAGTCTTTATTTTTGTTCATTGAAATCACCTAATGGAAGGGTAAGGTTTGATTTTTGAGAGGTGATGCGGGAAAGTTGTGATATGGGATCATGGAAGATGTGTGGAGGGTGTTTTCTAAACTCTTCAAGGAGGAAGAGCAGAGAAATGGAAAACTGGCCAGCTCAAAATCAGCACATAGAACTTGTTTTTCTCCTGGGACTAATAATTAATCTGCATCACTCATTGCCATATGGTATCCTGAACTGAACATTAATAAGAATAAAATAACACTCTACTTGAAACGGTTAGTATTTAAATTATGTCAGAGTATTGAAAGGATTACAGATCTTATGCTTGCATAAACAGTCTTGTGGCACTTGTAGTAAAAAGTACATTTTTCACAGGGTAGATTTGTCTCCTGAATGAAGAGTTTTGGGTTCTTTACTTAAAACGTCACTGTTCAAGACAGGATTTGGGATTAGATGGATGAGTGCTTTGATCTGTGCTGGCCATTCCTCTTGACGCTTCTAGACAAGGAGTTCTAGGACTAACATGTGTCGTCTCGAAGAATTTTGATCATCTGGCTGCCTTGGGAGATGGAGGGCTGCTCCAGGATCTGACAGAGCGCTGCCATGTGTTGAGATTTTCCCTCAAGCTTTAGGCAGCAGTGAACGTTCAGTGACAAATTATCACCCACTCAGGAGCAGTGATAGTAAAGGGAATGCTAAGGAGCCTTCAACTCACTTGGAGGAACCTGTGCTAGTGTAATTAAGAGGGTATCAGAAAATCTACGAAGGTTTATTTTATAATCTGTTAAAGTTCAGACCTTTTTTATCCCCAGCTTACACAGAGTCAGCAAAATGTGCCCGTGTTTAGCCTGGAGAAGGTTTGAGGGAGGAATAAGCAGAGGTCTGAAGTTATTCCCCAAATGCCACCATTTTGCATCTATTAAAAAATGTTGCTATTATTGTTAATGAAGGTCAGCACGCCTTTGACAAGTACATAAAGGTGGAAGCTGGGCTATTAATTTTGGTGAAAATACTATCTTGAATTAGTAGCTACTTGAAGAATTGCACAAGAGATTAGTTGTGAAACAATAGAGTCATGTTATCTGATCTGGAAGTGAGAGATTTTCTTTTAATTAACTGGTGGAAATACTGACAGTGCATGCTTGTACACTCTTTTTCACTCCTTTTTTACCCAAAACACTCCATAATCCCTTCTTTTAGGACACCTTCACAGCACATATGGTGTGTAAAGTCTGCAGTCCTTTGAGCCCTGTGATTCAATTTGGGAATTAATAGTTCCTAACTGTGGCCATCCTGGCTCAGGGTTTTGAAGTTGAGGCTTAAACAGTTCCTCCTGTATAAATTTAGCTTATTTAATGCTGACTTGAAAAATTTAACCCAAAAAGTCAGCTCTTAGAGGAGTATGTGTTTGCTTGAATTCATTACAAACACTTTGTATTTTTGGGAAGTGTTAAGTTTGAATCAGAGTTATTATGGATCAGAACACAGCAGAGAAGAACAGCTTACCTTGAAACCCGAGGGCTGCAAATCTGCAAATATTTGGACACGTTCTCCATCAACAGATGCCAAACCAGAAACTCATTTTTAAAACTGCCACTAATGTTAGAACACCCTGGGTGTGTCAGCATCTATAACCCTACTAAAATTATCTCTTCCAATTATTGATGATAAGTGAAGATTTTTATGGGGTGGAGGAGAATGATGAAGTCAGTTGTTCACATTTTAAGAACTGAGTAGAAAAATCTGATTCTTGGTTCACTTGGCTGCATTTGAGAGATTCCACTGAGCTCTGGTCTTGTGTTTGCGTCAGTGGCTATGACTAAACTGAGGGGGCTTGTAGGAGTTTTTTTAATTAATATTTAGAAGTTGCTTCTTTGTTTTAATCCAGCTGTGGGAGTGATCTTGTGCCTGTTCAATACAGAATATAACCACATGCCTCTGACCCCTGGTTTGTAGGGCTGTGCAGCCCACAAGGCCCCAGAGCTGAGCTTTCCTGGGCAGCTGTCCCATAAATACTCCCATCCCCAGAGTGCAGCATCCCTAATCCTTCCTGCCTTACCTTCCATGGCACCGACTCAGTTCTCATCAGGGAACTTTCCTGAGGACTTGGGAACTTTTATTTTTTTTGTTTTAACCAGGGTTTTTAAGGGCTCTGAGCAGGAAACACAAAGCTGCTCCACTCCTGAGAGTTTCCAAGGAGTCCTTTGGGATACTCTGAGGCCCAGTGTCACAAGGAGACACAACTCACCCAACGTAATTCCAAAACGTTCATTTTCTGCGGGTATTTGGTAACTGTTTTTCAGAGATTCAGACAGAAGTGTAAATGTATTTTTAAAGCAGGACAGTAGGGTGTGTGAAACATGCAGATGGTGTTTGAGGGTGGTTCTGAAAGCCCATTTTGAAGGCTGAGCTGGGAGGAGTGATGCCTGATGCATCCTCTGCCATGTTTGCTCATGGAGTAGTCCCAGATTTCATCTAGTGGGAGATCTTTTGTCTCCAGTCCAAGAGAGATTTTGTAAATGAGTTAGCACGTGCGGACAGGAAAGTCAGAGCAAGATCCAAGGGTGAACCCAGCTGACAGAATTAGCTACTCTTCTCTGCTTCAACCTTACACAAATTGCAGCGTGACTTAATTGATCCAGGAGGTTTCGTGCTTTTCTCTTTGTTTGTTTAATTCAACAAAGCACTTCCACTGACTTTCAGTAGATTTTTGGATTGAACTCTCAGGCAAATAGTGAAATAATTGTGACTATTAGAGGAGCTAAGGTTAAAAAGCTTTTAATTTTATATTACTTCCCAAACACTCAGGGGTTTGGATTCAATAAAAATACCAGGGCTTTTGAATTTTGTTGTTGATCTCTGCACTGTACTAAATTATGCATTAATTTAATAAGGGCTCTATTGAAAGAGGATCCCCACCTATGTATGCTTAACAGTGAAGCTTTATTCCCATGTTGTTTAAGTGGTGTATAAATATATAATTTAAACCCCCCTTTGGTTGAGGATGGTTACAGAGAGCGCAGAGTTAGAATGCACAACTTTCACCTTTTATTTTCCAGTGTCTGAATAAGTCCTGAGCATTGTCTGGCTGTGTCTGGCCTAGCAGCCACCCCAAACTGCTCTTCTGGAGTGGCAGAGCAGAGGTAGGAGTGGAAGGGGGGACAAGACACCAGCATTATCTCTGAAACACAATCAGATTGTGGTTTTATTTTGCGTTCCCATCAGCAAATCACAGTTTGATTGTTTAAATGCACCTGGGGTTGAGGAGACTTGAAGCTAAGGAGCATTACAAGAAGTACATAATTCTAAAAGAAAAATCCTTTCTTTTATTTAAATAAATAAAATAACTTACAAGCATTGCAAAGGAGTGCTCTTGTTACTTCTTTCAAATGTGCAGGGAACGTGGCATGGTCCATGGATCTCTTCAAAAGTGCTTTGTCATTAAAGGCTTGACTGTAATAATAGATTTCAGAATTATTCAGTTAAATGAGGTTCAAACATGCAGGCTTTTCTAGTATTTCAAAGGGAAAAGCAAGCATCACTGAAGGATTCTATTTTTATTTTTTTTTCTGCTTAAAAAGTTTCTTAAATAAAGCTTTAAAAAATTCTTTATAATATTTAAAGCAAACAGCTATTAAAAAAATCTTAATTTCAGTAACTGGAAAGGAATTAATGTATAACCTTAAAAGAAGTTAATTAACTTTTGTTTTATTTGCATCTAAGATACTCCAATATTTGCTGTCTAAGTTCAGTTCCACTCTGTGTTACTTATTAGGTCCTTATGAAGGTGATAAAGCATGATAAAATCCTAAGTATGTGCATTAACTCATAATGCAGATTTAGTCATTCAATATCTACAGAATCTGAAATTAACTAGTCTTGATATGAAAATGATTGAGCCTCTTGGTGTTCCACAATTAATTTCTACTATTACCTCTATTTATTTTACAAATGGGTAAATTAAAAATACTACATTACTCATAATTGCATTGTTCTCACTGATTTCTTTCCCAGTTGAGGCAGGCATCCCAAAAGGAGAATTCTCACCAGAGGAGAAACGCTGTGGGTATTGGTGACGATGTTTAAATCACTGTGTGTGGGTGGGTGTTGATCATTTCCACCTTATTTACACTCAGAAATTCCTCTGTTGTACACGCTTGGTTGTGACTGCAGAATAAGTCATGCATGGGCAAATTTAGGTGCAGTAGCAAGCTGACCTTGGTCTGGACTAATTAACAGTGTTTCAGTGGAGGTGTGGAGGCAGGTTGACACTTTTCCAAGTGGAAAATAAAAAAAGTTTTTACACTTTAATCTTTGGTTTGCCTGCATCAGATCTCTGGCAAATATCTGCACACTCTTCTCTGTGGATGCGTTCGAGGGGAGATGGGGCACCTCATGCAGAATATTTTGCATCAGCCTATTTTTTATTCACTTTCTTGGCAACCTCCTGAGGAAACAAGACATATCAAAATTAAAACAGCAGCAAGGAAAAATCAGTTACTGAGGTGAAGTTGAGAAAAGCAAAAGTGACAGCAGTTATATGAAGAAGCGCTGGCTCTTGAAGTTAAGCTGCTCTGTCACATACCATCAATTGGACTATTATCTGGCACAGGAGGACTGTAATAAATTGTCAGATTTTCTTCTTAGCTGAAATGATGGGATGGAAATTGTGCTGTGTATTTTTGGACAGGCATGGGGGGGAAAAATCCAGCATGTAGCAGATTTCCTCACATGCCAGATCTGCCATGATGCACAAACCCAATTTCCCGAATGTAGCTCTCAGAAATCTTGTATGGTAAAAGCTAAAATAGTTAAAAAATAAATCCTAGCTCTTCTCTGGGAGAATAAGGTCAAGGAGGACAAAAACCACTAATGAGAGACAAACTATTTATATATACATATATATTTAAAACATTTTAAATGTTATTCCAGATTTTCTTTTCTCCCTGTCAGACAAACCAATGACAAATGCAGGCTTTTGTGTAACACTGTCTAGTTCTGCAGTTTGGTCTTTTTTTCATTTGAAGTAAACTTTTACAGAATTGTGGTGTCAGAATGCTGGTTATTTAATAGCTGAACTGATATCATTGTCATTGTGTGGGGCAGGATATGGAGAGGATGTTGTTATACATGGAAATAGTTTGTAGGGTTTATACAATATGATTTAGACTCTTTTGAATGCGAAGAAGCTGATATTATATAGTGATGGTAGGACCAGTAAATAAAATCCTCTTTCAAAATGTTTTATGTTCTCAGGAGAGGAACAACTTCAGCAGAATTACTGTATGATTAATATGTATATCTGTATTTATATGTGTAATAACAGGCTATTGATACCCACTTGAAAAGCCTTAGCTGGATAACATAATGGATGTGGTCAAATTTGAATTATTTTGTACAGCCAGCATGCTAATTCATGGTAAGACTTCAAGGACTTTGAAGGGTATTACATTTTCCTAAAATATTTATAATATTGTAAAGGACAGGTTCTTATTTGACCAGTACCCTGCAAAGACATCAACAGAAACACCTCAGTGATGGGCTGAAATTCTGAGTGAGTAAATTCAGAAGTCATTAGGGCTGCCAGCTTTGCTCCTCTACTTCCTTATGACCATTAGCTGGGCATTCACCTTTCCCTCTATTTTCCAGTCATCTGCAGCTGTAGTTTAGTTGTGTAAAAACTCATTTTGGAGCCTTTTCAGTGGGTTTGGGGAGGGCCAGACAATGAATCAAATGTGAGGACACATCTACTGCCTTCAGCTTTCCCTTTGTGAGTCTTGGCAAGCCACTGGATGGGGAAGGTTCAAGCTATGAATTACAGCAAAGAGTCAGATCTCAATGCATTTTATGGAATGCTCTGTGTAGGTAATATTTTCATGATTAGATAGGGCTGTAAAATGCCCATGTTTTACTTAGACCTTCCTTCTTGGCAAAAGAGGACTATCAGAAGGTATAAAAAGGGATGTATTGGGATTTTTTTTGGTATTGTTTCAAAGGTCTTGGCAGTAGGTTCTGAAATAAGTTTCTTTCCGTGAGAAAATGGAAATGTCACCTACTGAAGTCAATAAAAATTCGTACAAGCCAAGTAAGACAGTGTACCAGAAACCAGTGTAAAACACATCCTGGACTGGATTAATCAGAAATATGGAAACTATAAAGGAATCAGCAACTCTGACAGAATACTGGGAAGCAGAGAGCAGAGCTGAGAATCATGTGGTGGTGAAAAATTGATTATTTACTTGCATTATTCCACTGCCATTAGAATCAGAGCCAAAAATGGAGGTGCCAGAGCATGTCAGAGGAGTGTAAAAAATCTTCAAGCACAGATTTTATAGATCTCTGAATTCTGAAGGAACACATGAACACGAGCAAGCTGCGAACAAAAGATGTTTGCATCAAAATAAACGGTGGGAGGAAGAAGGTAGCAGCTGCTGCATCAAGTTTTTACCAAATTCTAGAAATGATCATTTCAAAATGATAAAATAGTTGGCAAAATGTTTCAAAATATCTAAAACCTTCTAAAATTCTTTTAGAAAATATTTCTAAAAAAAAACTAACTTGTGCCCTCATGGCCTCTGTAATGGGATAATTCCCCATCCCACTTCTTTAGGATTTCTTGTGTGCTGATTGAATAACAGATACTCTACACCTTGTTGGAATAATTCCATGGCATGTTAAAAGATTAAAGTCTTTGACAGATTAATAGAAAAGGAGTTGTCATGAATTGTCAGGTAAATTATTGCTTTGGATTAGAAACTCAATAAGAAACTAAAGCCAGAGTAAGTAGAAGTAAACAATTTAGAGCAGTGTTGCCCCAAGGTTCCACTCTGGTACAATAATAACAAAGCAAAAAAAAAAAAAAGAGGCTTAAAGTTACAAACTGATTGATGGCACATGAGAAAATACATTAGTAAATGTCAGAGAGGTCCAAGGATTTACAAAGATTTGATCTCAGCTGAGAAACTTTGGTTTCACCTTTCTATACCACCAGATATTCTAATTGTTTTTACATAGTGCAGCCTACAAAGAATGGGGCAACTTGTGCTTGAAATGCTCCTAAAGATTGTAAATACACATTGTTACATTTTATGTTTTCTCTAACCATGGGAAAACAAGGTTTTAGAGGATTATGAACACTGTTTTTTATATTTGAGTGCAAAATGTCTTAGTATCACACCAAACCTCATCATTTAACCAAAACCAAATATTTCTTCAGTTTTAGAAAAACTCAGATTATTCTGTGAGCTGTTGTTATTACAATTGATTTTTTGGGTGCTTTTGGTGTGGGTATAAACCTTCATTCTGTGGCTAAAGCAGTGGGCAACAAATCTTTACAAGCCTTGACAAAGCTCCCCAAGCATGAAGCAGATTTCACAAACCATCTGCTGTGTGAAGGACACATTAAAGGAGTCCCCATTCCTCCAAAGCATCAGCACATCCATGCAAATCCCAATTCTCCTACCTGCACTTGTGGAGTGATGGAGTGCAGTGTCTGCACAGTTCATTGACTCCTCTCTGAGCTGTGCAGCCTGGCTCACAGATCTGGAGATAACACCCAAAATTCAGTGCCCACTGAGGTGTTCAGCGTTTTCATTTCCAGCAGAGGTAGTCAGCTCCTTAACGTGGATAATTACTCTGAGAATTCATTTTATCCAAAGTCCCGCTAAGGGTATAACAAAATTTTATAAAGCAGCTAAAAACTTCTGGAGAAGGGTAAATTCGTGACATTCAATGCTGAGTTAATAGCAGTTCCTCAAAGAATTAATCCCTTATTTGTCACACTTGAAGTTACTGTACTGAAAGTCTATTTGAAGAATGAGACAAAAAATGAAAATGCATGAGTAATGAATTCGGGGGGGGGGGCTTGTATTGTTTTTTTTTCCTTGTTTGTGTTACTGATTGAACCAAGCAATTTAGCCTACTTAATTCAAGAGTAAAGACTTTTCATCCAAATTGATTACAGTGACTTTTGTACAGCAGAAGAAATGTTTCAGGCAGTAGAACCTTGTGGTACATCAGCTTCTGGAGACTGTGACCTTGCTGTGGGTTTCTACTTGCCTTATCCTAGTGAGAAGATCTTGGTTTCAAAGGCCTAGCACATGGATAAGGTTTCTTGACAGTCAGTGTTTGTTACTGTTAGTGTAGCTCAAATTCCCCCCAAATATTAACTGTCAATAGACAAGTAGTAATCAGCGAAATCCAATAAATATTAAACTGTTCATCACAATCAGTAAAACACAGAAGCTGCCTGGAGACACTTCAGACCTTTGGAAGGAGATTAGCAGGGAGCCTTCAAATCATCACTGCTACAACCCTGAGCAGAGGCCAAGTAGCCCTTGAGTAGATTTTGGCACTAATTTGCATGTATTGCTTATGTTCTGCTCTGATATTATGTGCATATTCCATACAGTTAGAGCATTTAAAGCATTGCATTCCAGAAGCTGCCCTGGCAGCCTGGACACCTCCACTTCCATATGACAGGAAATGCAATCCTGAGCTTTGTGCTGGGGAGTCTGAGCTATTAAAATACGTACTTGGAATGGCACATTGATTCAGGGAAGATTTTGCAGATATATCAGCTTGATTGTTTTACTCAGAACTTTTATTTTGGAGGAAAATAGCTCCTTATTCAAAAGAAATAAGGAAGGTGCCTCCTGTGTAAAACTGTCTCTTTACTCTCTTCTATCTTTTTTGTTGAGTAGTGAAGTAAGTTTAAAAGAAATTAAATCCTGTATCTGGAATGCCTGGCTTTACCACAGATTGAATTGGGAAGTTTCACTGTTTGAAGAAGTTTTCTCTTTTATTCACCTCTTGCGGCTCAGAGCTCTCTCCATCATGTCATAAAAGAAAACAAGTAGGTAACAGAATGAAGTAAAAGAGGCAGATTTTTGTAAGTGTTAGCTGGGGGGCTTTCTTGTCCTTCAACATTGATTTGTACTAAATGCCATAGGCGTAATTCTATTCATTCTTGGGAAGTGATTCACTAAACTGCAGTATAAAACTTGGCTTATCACCTTAAAGACAATCTTAGTCATTCTGGAAATCTCATAAGGCAGTCTCATAGGAAATGTTCCTTTCATTTGCTTACTCTGGTTGAGTTCCTCTTATTGTGCTATCCAAAGGCAGCTTGGTTTTATTCATTCTTGCTCTGCTCTACTCCTAAATAAACCTCAAAGAGACTGCAGTGCCTCGGGTCTAACATTTTAAACTGTATTTTTAAATGGTAACAAAGAATGGGGGTTAAAAAGTTTATGATCTACTCCAAATTTTAAATCAATGCCTACTTGTCCCAAATCAACGTTTTGTTAACTGCAGGTTAAAAGGAAAAAGTCATTTTTCATTCTAAGATGAAGTAATCCAGGAGTCATTTCAATTTGATTTGTTAAATCAGCTGTGTCAGTTAAACTTTATACTATAAATTTTTACTTCAAATAGAGAAGGTGGAATTGAAAATAAATAAGAATAGTATATAATATATAGTACTGGAAGTGAATTCAGCACAATCCCCATTCACAGTATGAGGTGATAGTGACAATGTCCTGAGCTTCCACCAGTTGTCCTGCTTGAATATGGTCTTATTTTATACAGATTTGAAGTCTAAAGCCAGGAAAACACCAGAAAAATTAGAGAAATAGCAGATTAATCTCTCCTTGGCTGTGTAAACATAATTCTGTATATTGAATTGAGGGGTTGCTAATCCCTTACAATCATGTTTCTTCCAATTAAGTTGCAGGGCTTTAAATACTTTCAATCACAGGAGGCTGAGGAAGCAAGTGCAATGTCAGGAAGGAGAGGAGGGCGGTAATCCTAAATGAAAATAATTTTATTAGGAGAGAAAGCAAGCAGCAAAAAGAAGTTCTGAAGAGGAGAAGTTCAGAAAAAAAAAAAAAAAAAGATTCTGCAAAATGCTCTTACCCCCTAGGGAAGCAAAGAAATAAAACTGGGATTTTCAGCTTGATTAAAGTTTGATTTATGAGCTGCTTTTTGTTAACAGCACTGGAACAGAAGGAGGAGAAAAAGGATTTAACTTGTAAGGGAGAAAATTCTTTTGGAAATTGCCTTCAAGTTCATGGAGTTTAAAAAAAAAAGTGACAAATGGAATTGTTTTGTAAGTCCTCCCCTTCTAGCTCTTCCTTGCTCTCCACTCCCCTCCAATCCATAGTTAGTAATAAATTATAAGTAATAGTGATCTAAAAACATCGCAGCTTCCTAATTTGATGTTTTATTACAGTTCAAGAGTAAATAGCCTAATTTTGGGGCATATCTCCTGTATTTATGTAGTGTGCAGACTTACACAGGTACCCAAAAAATGCATCAGAAGATCTGGAAGTAGTTCAAAAGCCTCATTTCTGTAAACATGGTGCCTTGCACAGAAGTTATTGTATACAGGAGATCAGGAGGTGGGAAAAAAATTCACAAATCGTTGCCCAAAAAGGTGCAGTCTTTAACAATGGAATTCAGATGAGGAAAACATAGTATAATAAAGAGTTTCTTATGTTTTTCTCCTCCTGGGAAGGAACATGGGTAAAGCTGGGATTGGTAGGGAGTGGTGGGTGGTCCAGATTTCTTCTCAGTGCATGGGAATATTTGTCCACCTTTGTTTCCTGAAGCTCTTGCCCAAGTTGATGTCAGCACCCAGAGCACAGAAGAGGGGAAAACAAACTCCTAACTTCTCCTGCTGTCCCTTTCTCTGCAGAACATTGACTGAGGGGCTCCTGGAGCCACCAGCTCCAGGCAGGAGCTGTCCCCACAGGTCTGGTTCTCCGAAATGGAGCAATGCTGCCATCCCCGCTCGGATCCAGTGCCCTAAAAGGCACCGATTCTCCAGGGCACTGAAGGGTTAACAAAAATGCTGTCATGCCCTGTAAGCAATAATGGGCTCACATTGGCTTCCAAATTGAAAGTTACTATTGTAGAATACCTTTTGAAGGTAAATGTAGGAGTAAAATTGCTTTTCAGTTGGAATTGCCTCAGACACTGAAAATTCTGAATTGTCATCATAAAAAATTCAGGCTGCTTGTGCTTTAACCACCCTTCACCTTTCATTTTTAGATGAAGTACCAAATCTGTGTAGAGTAATTGCACACAGAGATTTCTTTCATTCTTTTTTTTTTTTTTTTCACTGAAAAGACATCATAACTTATTGTCCATCAAAAGTTTTAAATGTGGCCATGATAGGATCATTTGGACCACTTCGTAAGTACATTAAATATTTTATTAATTTCAGCTGAACTTGAATTCTAAATAGATTCCAGGATTTCATGCTAATAATGAAGCTGTCACTGTGTTAGTTGATACTGTAATTTCATTTATAAACACTCTGACTCTGCATTTGTCAGTAAAACATATTTAGTTGTATGCTGGATCTGTTGTAAGTATTTTACCCATAACCAATGCTTTGGAATTCCTAAAAACTTACCTGTATAAGTCCAACTGTAGTTATACATACTATATATATAGCTAAGTGGAACACTGCAGAAAGTATAAATAATGGATTTTGAAATACCTTCTTTTCCTAAAAAATATAAGTCAATAAATAATGTATATAACTTTATAGAATTCATGAATTTAAAAGTATCTTGTCTGTATATTAGCAGATATTATCATCTGCCTAAAAAAAAAAGGGTTTGGACAGGCATGGTATTACACATCTGTTGACCCAGCAAAATCTCTGTTTCACTGTTTCAGCAGAAGTCAGAATGAAATATAAGAGTTTCCCAACTGTTAGCCACAGCAAAGCTTTAATCTGGAAGGCTGAAGTTTGTCTCTGGTAGCTGATGCTGATGGGCAATAATTCATCAAGGCTGTCAGGAGAGCCCACGGGCTCTGCTGTGGTGGGAGCTGATGGCAGAACCCTCCAGCACAGGTTCCCAGCCCAGGCTCAGGTGTCTCTGTGCCTCCCTCACACAGAGGAGCTGATGCCTTCTGGGGATACCTAAAAACAGAGGCCAGACAGAATTAAGGGAATAAAAAGCAATTTGATTTATTGAAGGGCCTTCAGGTACATTTAGGGCAGAGGAAGCTCCCCAGGGGCTGCACCCAAAGTACAGAACACAGATCATGGGTTTCACACTTTTATAAATTTGGTCCATTTGCATATTGGGGGTAAATCTTCCAATTCCAGCTCCAGGTAATGAAGTCATTTCCCCCCAGTTTGCTGCCCCCAGCTCCCTTTTGTTCCCATCTCTCAGGGCTGGGGCAGTGAGGTGTCCTTGACTGCCAGGCCTGGAGAGGAATTGCTGTGTCTGCCCAAAGTGGGGAAGCAGCAGCTGGCACTGGGTGTGGAGTTCAGAGTTCTGCACTGAGGAACTGCAGGGTTACAAACACATGGAAAATGGAAATGCTGGAATCCTGAGGCATCAGTGTCATGGCTCCCAATCCCCTGGGCTGTGCAAACAGGGAAGATCTGGGGGTGCTCCTGTCCCCTTTCCTTTCTCAGGCACCTTCCTCTCCCCAGCAGAGGGTCAGAGCCAAGGAACCCCAGGGGCACGGTGGAGACGAGGCTGGCACAGGAGGGTGGGAGGGAAGAGGGTGCTGTCCCTCTTCCCACTGAGGTGGGAGCAGAGAAGGTGGCTCCCCTCACCCAGAGCTGCTCCAGATACATCCTTGAAGAGGTTATAGCTCTGTAAAGAAAGAGCAAGCTGTGAAGAGAGAGGAGATTTGAGACATCAAAGATTTGAAACATCTAAGATACCACAGATATGGTGTGCAGCAAATAGTTTGGCATGAAAACAATATTAAATGTCTGTAAAAGATGTAGCATCTTGGCTGAAAAATCCCAGCAAGGGTTCTCATCACAAGTCTAAAGCCTAATTGTTTGTTTTTTTTGCTTTGTGAGCGTGCAGCCATGGTAATAAAATCAGAGACAATAAAAACAAGGCTTGCACACCTTGTCTGCTTGGTAAGGACAGACCTTCTCCCCCAGCAATGCACACATGCAATACCAGCTAGGACGCAGCAACAGGAGGCACTGGAGCATTTAAATGTACAAATATCAGTCTGTAAAGTCAGTGTTGGGGATTAGAAAGTACAATTTGGTGTCTCCACTACATTGAAGGGTTATCTTTATTACAATGTGGGTGCTAGGGGGCTGCTGCATGTAGAGATTTGTCCCTACAATCATTGTGCCTTTTAGACAATCTTCCTGTCACTGGGCTGTTTCCAGGCTGTCTCTGTGCCACTTAAAGGAGCTGGACTGTCACAACACTCCTGGCTGCCACTGTCGAGCTCGTGGAGAAGTGGCTTAAGTACTGCTGATGAGTGTTATCTGTAATTTACCAAGAAAAGCAGAAACTTTCAGGGTTAAAATTCTGCCCTCTCATATCTCTTCTGGGTGCTATTTTATTTTTAATGTACTCTTACAAGGTAGCTTTGAAGTCATTTCACATAAAAGAGCCTCCAGCCGTACATCTTACAAAAAGCACGTAGACCTCATTTAATCATTCTTTTTATTCCTCTGACTTGAGTGTGATCTCTGTTGCACTCTCACTGATGGAGCTGGCACTTTATCTTCATCCAAATTTATTCTTGATCTAATTCAGCAGAACACACAGTAGAACAGATTTCCAAAGTGGAATAACAGCCACTTAAATGTTGTTTAAGCCTACCACATACAGAGGCAACAATTTCAATTTCTTCAGAATTATGTTACATCTTCAATAAACACAATTACTTTTCCTCTTCCTTTTTAAGACACCATCTAAGTCACAGCACGTTCATTATAGGCCAGAGGTATTTTTATGTGATCATTTCTACACCTTTTCTGTTGGAGTGATTATTTTATCGGCAGGCTGAGGGATGGGTTTTGGTTTTTCTCAAGCAGAAAGTGGGATGGTTCTGCTTGGAACATGAGCTACTGAGGGGGGAGCTTCACCTGCTCAATAACAATGAAATTTACCCTTTTGGATCCAGTGGTTCCCAAACCACAGAATTCTCAGTTCATGTGTATTCCTTATTTTCATCAGAATGAAATACAGAGATCAGCAGAAATGCATTTATTGCTCACTTTCATGGAAATACTACTCAGCCTGCAGAAGGAAAACGCTTTGAAATTTATTAATGTCTTGAAATTTTGGGTCAGGTGGGAATTGTTACCTTTTCCCATCTACCTCTGTATGAATAGAGCTGTAGGTCAACTAAAGTGCAATTGGATTTAAAAGCTGGGATGTCTTTTGCTCATTAGCCAGTACATAAAGTAGCAAAAAGGTCTCCATTACACAGATTCATCTCTGTGAAATAACTTTGCAAGAAACTTTTTTGTTCAAGTGTCCCTTTTCTTTCTTCTCTAAGCAGCTTCCTGGAAAAGAAAAGAAAAACATTAAGGCAGAGTGTGTCCTGGATCAATCAAAAATTATTCTTTGTCATCTAGGTGATATTTCTTGATGTGCTTTTTTCTTAGGAAGGTCACTTTTTAAAAACTTTTCAAATGAAAAATTAAAAAAAAAAAAAAAAGACAGAAGGGCTCCCCACCAAATTTTAGCTTTGCAACAATACCTAATTCAATTATCCTAACGTTTTTGTTCCCAAACTTATCAAATGATAACAGATATCTTCATTTCATAAGGATATTCTGCATGAGGTGCCTGTCAGAGCAAAATCACGTACAAACCAGGAGTACTCTGGCCTTCAACCTTTGATTTAGTACAAAGAAGAGAATCACAAATGGTCACAGAGTTCATAAATTAGCAGCAGCGGTGCTGTCACAATTGTGCCATGACTATGACATGTCATTTCCTCACTGTGATTAACTGTGCTTTACCAGAAACCCATTTTTCAGCAGAACAAAATGGGAGAATTAAGTTTCCTTTATATTTCACTTAGTTCATTGTGACCGTAGACTTCAGCCCGTCTGATCCAAATTGGTTAAATGTTAAAGCAATTTGGCCTCTTTTCAGCTCCAGTTTGTACTTTCAGCACCTGAAGACCCTGAACTCTGTCTTTCTAAAGGGTAAACTCCATTTTATTTTCTGTTATGTAAGCTAATTTGTGAGGGGTTCTCATAATGTCGTGTCTGCAAGGAGATGGTGACGAGTGTCTTAAAGTTCAGGCCAAACACAGGGATTTGCTGTTCGTGTTGGAGGATTAATTAGCACTGACTTAGATCTTTAACAAAGGTCCACAATCTACAATTCAGAAAACCAAAAGTCTCATCTGCAAGTGATCTGAGACCTTAGACAAATTCCACCAGAAGTGTATTTAGACCAGACATTGGGATTCCTCTGTTGAATCTCTGGCTGTTCCATTGATTCATTGTTTTTTTTCACTTAGCCTTCAATTCTTTCTCCATTAGTGGCTGTCGTATTGCTTACATTTTTATGGGGGCATGACACCTAATTATTACATCTGGCAAACTCTGACATAGCCAAATGCTTTTTTAATAAATAATAAGGTGTTATTGAATGAAAGCAGCTTATAACTTCACCCCTGTGCTGTGTCACAACCAGGCCTCTGAGATAACCAGACCAACCAAATCCACCACAAGTAACCTTAAACAAGATCCCAAGATCCAGTTCCTTTTAAGGATAATGAGATGATCATTTATGCATAAAGAAGCAGTGCAGTACCATCTATAGAAATGATGATTTCTGTTCCACCCAGCTCTGAAGGAAGGGGGAATGAGCACAGCTCACCCAGGATTTTTGCAGCATTACTGGAGCAGTGTAGATGTGGTTTCACCTGTGCTGTGAGTTATGATCAGCTTTGATTCCCCACATTTCACTTGGGTGATTCCTGTGCTGGGCTGATTTCTGATTTGGTTTGTTTTCTTTCTTTAATTTGCTGATGTGCCTGTTCTCTGGACATCCATCTAATTATATTTTCTCAGATAACCTGTTCATCATGGGAATCATTGATTTTTTCCATAACCTGGTTATCTTTGAGCCCTTCATCACAAAATGTTTCTCCTCAGTGACAGATTAACATAATTTTGAACCATGTCTTACTGAATTTTTGCCAAGCATGGTTGAAGGTTGCCTCAGTATATTCCTGGTCAATCCAAAAATTGCTAATCTGGTGTTGCCAAATTTCTCAGGGTCCCTGAAAATTCAAGTTAGGTAATAGTAAAAGGAACATATCTGTGTGCACGTGTGTGCAATGCTTTCTAAACCCCTTGTTACTAACATCCAGTGTTAGTTGTTCTCAAAGATGTTGGATTAAAATAATTTGATTCTCTTCTGACTGCAGCAGTACAGGAAGAATTGATTTTAAGTTGGTTTTGTTTGTGGTTTTTTGTGGAGTTTGTTTTGTTTTGTTTTGTTTTGTTTTGTTTTTAATTAAGGTTCCCAGAACCACAGAGCAATGAAATGCTGCAAAGACATATTCTGCCTTGGCCAAGTGGAATGATATTTTCAAGATCATAAGCATAGATAGGTTTGCTGTTCTCCAACACATAAGAAGGAAAAAAAAAACCCAACCAAACAGCAGCATTTTATGATGTTGTATGGCTACAACATTCCAGAGACTTGTGATCCAGCATTCCCAATCCCAATTTCAATTTGTGCATGGCTGTGAGTGCTGCTCTGACAGGGAGCACAGCTGTGCTTGCCCGTGCTGCAGCCAGCACCAGGGCTCAGGGCAGTGCTGGTGGCTGCAGGTGATGCTGTAGGATTCCAGCATTTCCATTTTCCATGTGTTTGTAACCCTGCAGTTCCTCAGTGCAGAACTCTGAACTCCACACCCAGTGCCAGCTGCTGCTTCCCCACTTTGGGCAGACACAGCAATTCCTCTCCAGGCCTGGCAGTCAAGGACACCTCACTGCCCCAGCCCTGAGAGATGGGAACAAAAGGGAGCTGGGGGCAGCAAACTTGGGCTAAATGACTTCATTACCTGGAGCTGGAATTAGAAGATTTACCCCCAATATGCAAATGGACCAAATTTATAAAAGTGTGAAACCCATGATCTGTGTTCTGTACTTTGGGTGCAGCCCCTGGGGAGCTTCCTCTGCCCTAAATGTACCTGAAGGCCCTTCAATAAATAGAGCTCCTTTTAATTCCCTTAATTCTGTCAGGCCTGTGTTTTTAGGTAGCCCCAAAAGGCATCACAGGACCTGTCTCTGCTGGGCCAGGGGATGTCCTGGAGCTCCTGGTGATGGATTCTCTCCTGTTTGTGTGCTCACAGCTCCCTGTGCTCTCTGCTCCTTTCTGCGCCACCAGGCAGCAGAGGGAGGATCTGGCTCTGCTCAGGACCAGCAGCTGTGCCTGGCACCAGCTCAGGGCTCATCTCAAACCTCCAATCATTCTGGATCTACCTTGTGCTTATATATTACTGCTGATTATGTTTTAATGAATGGTGGTTGTCATGCACAGGACAGCAAAAACATTAATTAAATTCTTGATCATTTTCATGGCTCTGGCCCTACAATAATAAACTACTGCCACCTTAGTTATTTGTTCTTAATTGCCTCTGGTTTACAGGTGAATGCACAGTGGATTTACTGTACATGCAAGCAGTGGCTGGGGTTTACATGAGCTGAGTCAAACAAGTAAACATGTGCACAAAATTTTAAAATTTCAAACAGAAAGAGATGAGTTTAAGGGACTCCTCTGGTTTTTGAAAGGACCAATCATAGTGGTGTTTAAATACACAGCAGATCTGTGTTTTCAGATGGTTCAGATGTCATTTTAGCAGCCCTTTGAGACCTAATTTTGTTCCTTCCCATCTATTCCATATGCAATCTATATATTGTCACTATGAAGATATTAGGGTTCATTTTGCGTTCTTGTCTAATTAATATTTTATGCCAGTGGCTTGCACTGAAAAGAGAAAACTGCAATACTGAGGATAAAAAGCAGAGAAAGCTCCTCCTACTGTCTCTGTTCAAATCTGCAGAATAAAGGAGGAGCCTCAATCAAACAGATATATCCTTTGGTGGACATAACAGCCTGGCACTGGCTATGAGTTCTCTTCTGAGCTTTGTAAATGAAAGTCAGGAGTTCAGTGGAGTATTGTAAACTACATCAGCTGGGGATTTATAAAGGGAATGTATGGCCAAAGGATTCTCCTTCAGGGCTTCAGCTGCTCAGGAAATGTGCAGCCCTATGGAATACAGATAGAAGCATAGAAATGTTCAGAAACTTCTAAGTTTTGTTAAAATGGAAAAGAAAAATATTTCAAGGGTAAGCTGAACTGTTTTTTTTTCCCAGATATTTCTGGAAGAATGGAATATAATAACAAAATGAGCTCAATAATGATGACCATTAGAAAAGTGGGGATCAAACGGTTAAGCTGTTTTGCCATTGTTTACAAATCTCTGGCCTTCTTTTTTATTATCTGAATAATACCTCTGCAATCCTGTAACCCAGAAATAAATCCCTGCCCATGGTAAGAAAGCTGAGGAAATCTCATTGTTCTGAACATTTTTTAATTAGTTTGGATGGAGCCAATTCAGGCAAAGCAAAAATCGTTCTCAGCAGAACTTGGTCTGTGTTTTCTCTCACCTAAACCAGAAGTACATTAGAAAAATAAGCTTATATTAATTGCAGAATCTTCTAAAGTGTGGGGGATTTGGGACTCAGATGGTTTGAATAGGATGTGAATGAGTTTGAAAAGTTAGTATGAAGAGGTGTTTTAGCATGTGGTTCATCCCACCCACCTCAGGCAGAGGGCTGTGGGCTATCAGGGGTTGGAATAATCCTGCTCTCCTCTTCCCTTGGCCTTGTGGTTGCTTTGTTTTCAAGAAATTCTTTAGTTTTAAGTACCTGTTCTACTTAAATCTACCTCTGTTTTAAATCTACTTTTCTTTTAGCATTCACACTCCAATTTGTTTGATATTCAGTTACCTGAAAGCCTCACTTGTGCCCATAAATAAAATAAATTAAAACAGAATCCGAGTTTTAAGTCTGCTTCCTGGCAGTTACTCACTACATCGAAGGCAATGTAATTAATTACTCAGTTTCTTAAGAGACTTGTAATGCTGGATATCTTGATACAGCTGAACTGGAAAAGCAATATTTGAATTTCTGTCCTTATTGCTGGATTTCTCTCTATAAAAAATCCATACTACAATTATTTATAGTGTTTAGCCATGGCTAAGGCGTGATTGCAGATCTGTGGATTTACAGATAGCAATCCTTTCATCACCCAGTTGTGTGTTTCAGGAGCACAGGATTTGGAGGTTGTGATAGTTGCCATGGCACCCACATGTGTGCCAGGAAGATTGTCAAGAAAGGGTGATTTATGTTCACAACAAACTGAATTAAAAGAAAAAAAAAGTGATCAGAGGTGAGTGGTACATTTTAAGCTGCATTCCTTAGAAATCAAATCTTTTTTCTTTTTGGTGTGAGGCCAAAGTTGCGATTCTCCATGGCAAAAAATGCTGATGTGGAGATGTAATGGCTTGGGCATGGTCCTGAGGTGGTGCTTTAGCACCCCTGCTCCATTTCCTTCTCCATTTCCTTCTCCATTTCCTGCTCCATTTCCTGCTCCATTTCCTGCTCCATTTCCTGCTCCATTTCCTGCTCCCTGGCTCCAGAAAACTCTCTCAGAGTGCCAATGCCTCTGTCACTCCAGGTAAAACTTAATTGCACAAGAGATAAATGAAGATTGCTAATAGCTCTCCCCAAGAATTCTCAAAATACTCATTTTCTTGGTGTGGCCACTGGCCCAGCAGTTACAAATGACACTTTTGATTTCCATCTCATCCCTGCAGCTGAACCTGAGGGGTTTGGGAAGGAGTCAGTGCTCATTTCCTGGAGAAGGATGGGCAGAGCCAGAACTTCATCCTCAGCTTTGCCCTTCCCAGCGCTGAGGGGAGGCAGCTGGAAGTGCTCCCAGCCCTGGCATTCCCTGCTGGGCCAGACAGGGATGGACCAGCCTGGGATGGACCAGTCTGGGATGGATCAGCCTGGGATGGACCAGACAGGGATGGAACAGCCTGGGATGGAACAGTCTGGGATGGATCAGCTTGGGATGGAACAGTCTGGGATGGATCAGCTTGGGATGGAACAGTCTGGGATGGATCAGCCTGGGATGGATCAGCCTGGGATGGACCAGTCTGGGATGGATCAGCCTGGGATGGACCAGACAGGGATGGACCAGACAGGGATGGACCAGTCTGGGATGGATCAGCCTGGGATGGACCAGACAGGGATGGACCAGACAGGGATGGAACAGCCTGGGATGGATCAGCTTGGGATGGAACAGCTTGGGATGGAACAGTCTGGGATGGATCAGCCTGGGATGGATCAGCCTGGGATGGACCAGTCTGGGATGGATCAGCTTGGGATGGATCAGCCTGGGATGGATCAGCCTGGGATGGACCAGTCTGGGATGGATCAGCTTGGGATGGAACAGTCTGGGATGGATCAGCCTGGGATGGATCAGCCTGGGATGGATCAGCCTGGGATGGACCAGTCTGGGATGGATCAGCTTGGGATGGATCATCAGGGAGAGATGGAATCCAAATCTGGGGGCAGGGGCAGAGCCAGAGGGAGCAGGAGTCTCCTCCCTGCTTTAAACCTGGATTTATTCTCTTGAAGTTTGCATTCATTCTTCCTTCCAATTAAGGGAGGTGACCACTTAATTCCAGCTAATTAGGGAATTTTTAGATCTATTCTCCACTGTACATGCCAGATCAGAGCTTTACCTTTGCTGTGAACTCTCATGGATTAATCGTTCCTATTGCACAGTTTAATTACTTCGGTTCAACACTTATTTACTTTTGACTTCTAATTGACTTTATGAGTGCCTTTATTTATATTGTGTGACTCTTTAAGGAGAAACTTGTAATACTGGGGGTTTTTTTTGGTAAAAATTACAAAATACCTCCAGAAAACTTTGCTATTATGTGAGTAAACTTGTTTTCTAAGAGATTATAATGTAGAAGACTTGAAAAAAAATTTATGTGTAGGCCCAAGGCTTTTGCACTCACAATTTTATAATTTTGCTGAGTTGCTGATTCTCGGTTCTAGTTAGTAGTTTTCCTGTTTTGTTTTTGTGCTATTTGATGAGGATCTGTTTTCTGATCATCTGGAAAGACTTTCATTTTGAAAAGAAACCTGTGAGAATTGAGATAAAAAGCCTCAAAACACAAATCCTGAAGATGCAAAAATCACAGAGGCAGAGGGGAATGCAGCTCTATAAAATGTTCTCTAAGTGTGACATTGTGCTTGATCTTTGGGTTTCACTTTCTGCAAGTCCTCAGGTTTCAGTCATGACAATTCTTGTGTGCCTTTGGTGCCGAAGCAGAGCAAATATGGTGTGAAAATTCACTTTCCACAAAGAGAAGGAGGAGCAGATGTGAGCCTCTTCTGCCAGATGAGAAATGAGGGAATACCTGAAGTTTTTCCTCTCCTTCTCTTCACTTGCTGTCCATCAGGGGAGCCCAGGTTTGTGCTGAGCTTTGGTTTCACCAGCAGCTGGGGTGAGTTCTGTGTGGTTCCTGTGTCTGCCAGCCAGGCCAGGAAACCTGAACACTTCAAATAATCATCTCCATAGCTGACTCTACAGTAAGACAAAATAGGGGTTTAATTATTCTTGCTGTGATTTGGTTGCCTCTTACATAGGATTTTGTTTTCCATCTGGATTCCTGTGTGTTTTTCAGTAGAATGGTGAAATATTTAAGCCACTAGCCGTAGCTAAAATATTCCCTATGCACTTTGCAAAGCAGTTTATTGTCCCTGTGGCATTATAATGATGCAAAGTTTATTTTGTGTCTAATAAATATATTATTAATCCATCAATAATAAAAGATTACTGTATGTCCTTTTCTAATTTTAACTTGCTATCTTTAGCTGTGAAGTGGAAAGGTTGGTTGGGTTTTTTTTCCCTTTTATTCAATTTCTTCTCTGCCTACAACAGTTTTCTCATTCAGTTTAACACTTACTCAATTTATGCAGTGTCCTACCCTGAAGAGCAAGAATCTTCTATTTAATAAGAAATACTTATTGGCACATAGCTTTGATTCATAAAGAGAATGTTTCCTTGAGAGAGTAATTGGTTTGGGATTTTTTTTTTCTGCTTACCAAAGGAGCTTATCAAGTTCTTTTACAGAATCCTTAATATTGTTGTTTTTCTTCCTTGAATGTGAATAAGTGCTGAAGTCTGGAGGAAAACTGACTCCTAACTTGTCTCTCTCTCTCGAAATCAAAAAATGGCTATCACAAATTGTGAGTTATAGCTCTGTTTTCAGAAAAAAAATGAAAATCTATATTGTTGAGTCCTGTAAACAAGCTGATCCCTGTGACTGCAAACTGTGTTGGTTCAAAGGCAGCCAGGTCCCCTTGGCCCTTTCGAGAACAAGTCAGCTTAGAACAACATCTAATAATGCAACAGAGTTAGAGGTCAAATTTGTTGGGCTTACAGTGAGAAAATATTTTAAAGGCTGATGTGCTGATGGTCTGTCAATACTAGGAGTGAAGTGGGAATCAGGTAGACAAATCTAGTGGGTATTTATCTAATTAGCAATGACCTGTATTAAAGCAGAGATGCCTGAATTAAATAAGTTATTTAATTATACCCATACTAACTTTCTTTATATCTGACAGTCTGCCAACTCTCATCTAGAATGCTAATTCTATCCTTTTTTATTTTCCTCTGAGGTATCTTTTCATTTAATAATGAGTTACTTCATTGTCTTTAAATTTAGAACAGAATTTTTTTTGGGGGGTGTGGGTATCTTTTAATTTCTGAGCTGAAATATGTAAATAGTTCTTCCGAGGGAAAGCAGTAGGAGAGGTGGGTAATTTATGTAGTATCAGATCTGCTGCCTTCAAACATAAGAATAAAATACTAAGTAGCAAAAGTAGCATCTGAAAACTTCTCTCTGTTCCAGAAGATTTTAAAAATTAATCCTCAGCATTTAGCATCCTCCTGTTTTAAACCTAAACCTCTTTTTTGGGGACTTCTGTGCTGCCACTGGCCATCCTTCTCCTCCCTCTCAGGGTTAATAACTTCTCTTTGTTTTCATAAATGTGAGCTTGCCTTGAGCTGCTGACCACCCAAAATTTGAGCAGCTTTAGGCTGAGCTTTGAGGGAAGTTGAGGAAGTGCAGAGTGACTGTTGTTCATGTGAACTCTGCCAACCAGATAAAGTGGCAAGGAAATTAATATACCAGGGTAGAAGGGATTACAGATGGAGATAGAAGGGTTAGACTGTGCACCAGCAGCAAGACTTGCTGTAAAACCATTCCTTCAGGCTTTTGTTTATTATTGGGAGAAATTCTATTTAAATGCAGATTAGATTTTCTACCTAGAAGTACAACATAGCCTTTGTTTGGAAACCCCACAAAGAGGAATGAACACAGGGTTCTTGTTTTCATTTCTTGGTGAACTTTGACAGTCACGTTGCTTATCCTGTTATCAGGATTAGATATGCAAGCTCTGGATACAGGAGTTTTAGCAGTTTGTTTAGAGACCCGGGTTTAATTAATCAGTGTAAGATTAACAAATTGCCTTGGGATGAAAAACTGCTCCTGAGAAGTTGTAATTGGCTCCTGACTAAACAGAAGGACCCAGCTCTGCACTGGGTGTTTGGGAGAGGGAGAGGAGGGCAGAGGCAGGAGGGGGAAAAAAGGCAAAGAAGAAGAAACAATCAGTGAATTAGATTTTGTGACCTGAAATCTTTTCATTCTGTATACAGCTTCAATTTTCTGTGTTGCTGTGCTTTCTGTAATCAGGCACCTTGTGAAATGACAGTGTCTTCCTTAGAAGTAAAAATGAAATTAAAATAATGCTTTAGCAGTGCTGAGGGGTTTATGAAAAGTAGTCTGAAAAGTCTTACCTATAAATAGACTCCTAAATACTCAAAAATTATTCTTTTGCCTATTGCAGACTTGCCATAAAAAATGTCAGTAAATTGTAGCTAAGGAAATATCCCAATCACTTCCCATGAGTTTATTTTTATTCCTTTACCTGTTCTTTTTGCGTCTTGACAACACATCTCCAGCAATCCTCACTGATCTTCTCAAAATTATGATAAATTGATAATTAACATGACTAAGATAACTTTTTGTTAAACATCTAATTTTTCTGTGCAAAAAAAAAATCCCCACATGTCATACTAAAAACACAGATTTCAAGAGATATTTTCATTTCACCTATTTCTTCCTCCCCAGCATAATTTGTGACTTATCCATCAAGTTTCAGGACAGAAAATCCACACAATGATTGGCATGAAATGTCACTGGGATTCATGTACAGAAGCAGAACTGAAATATGTTTCAAGATTTGAGATTTTGACCCAATTTTAGAAAACCATGGGTAGTTTTAATTGTTATAAGTATATACACACACATATATACATGTAAAGATGATTCTTGTTTTTTGTCTAATATATCATGGCATTAGATATATATTATCTAATATATCATATTTTGTCTAATATCTGATGGCAGCCAGATTTGGCTGAGTGAAAAATCAAAAGTGTCCTCTGAGCAGATTTATTTCACCAGCCACAGAACACGTTCAGTCATTTGATATTGATCATTTGGCATGGAAATAAGAAGCCAGTGTAACACATTTAATGTGGTGTTATGGTGAACCATTTGGCAAGGTAATATTTTAGTGTTATCAGGTTCATAAAGGCTTTTGAGAATATAATGAGCATTTCTCCATGTGTGAAGTGGAGAAAATATGAAGATCAAGTCTTTGCTTAAAGAAGGTTGATGAAACTTTTTGCCTCGTGCCAGATATATTTTAGGCGCCTTTTAGGTGGCTTTTTCCTCCTTTCTTTAATTCTTTCTGATGGACAAATTAAAGCAGTAACTAAAATTAAAAATAAATATTCTTCAGAAGGTAAAGAATCCTGGACCAATAATTTACAAGAAGCTCATATTCTTGAGAGCTCACACACTCCATTCAAAGTATCACAGCTATTTAAAAATCTGAATTTATACAAAATTTTTCTATGCCACCCCTTCAGGGAACCAATTGTTTTCCTCCACCCATTTTTGGTAATATGATAAGCTGTGCATAAATCAGGCCAGAAAAAAAAATGTGTCTGTGATGAACAGTGCAGGTCTGGTGAGTGACAGAATTTGCCATACAGGTCAGAGGAGGAAATACTGAATCCCAGAGTTAGCAGTGTAGGAATTCTGAACCAGTGCATAGGCTGAAAGGTAATTATTAGAACAGCTTATTTTCCTTTAATGCATCATTTCACAGTCACTCGTACTCTTAATCTGTATCAGATATTTATGGTCTTTTTCCAGAGTTTCTTGTAACACCCTATTAATTGACTGGAATACAGCAATTATCAGCTTTGATATGAATGTGTGCTTGAATCTGTGTGCTCTGGCCAATCTTTTTTTTTTTAATACTTATTTTCATTTTTTGACACTTTTTAGTTACCACTTCAGGCAGGTTGGCAGGGCCAGCAAAAGTTATGAGCTCTAACTTTAGTTGTGTTTTAGTTGTGAACATTTTGTAGCAGTTTTTTGGGGGTTGTTTTTGTGCTGGAGAGAGAAGGCTGCATTCAGGATGCTTACTGTGAGCCTGTGGAACTTCTGAAGCAATTGTATCTAAAAATCTTTGGACAAATGGCCTTTCTAGTGGGTACTTAGAGTCCAAACTAGAAAATGCAGTTTGCTGAACGGCCCTCTGGGGTGGCCAGCACCTTGTTACTTGTGAAGATGGAATCTTGTCATGAAAAGCCTGGCATTAAAATCTGATGGACCAGAACTCCTGTGGAGTGCACCTTGCTTCCCCCACTTCCCTCTCCTCTTTCATGAAAGGATAGATATTAATATCTGCTTTTTTCCCCCCTTCTTTTCTCTGGAACATGAGAATGTGACCATTCACTCCAGAGCTCTTATTCTTCAAGTACAGGGGCCAAGTGCAAAGCTCTTTTGTTGGGAGCTGGACACCCCTTCTTCTCCTCCTGCCTTGGAGCTGTCCTCCAGCCCATTTACACACTCTGGTACATAATTATATTGATCTCATCTCTACTCTCAGGAAATGCCAAGCTCTAACCCATTTTTCTGTGCTTCTTAGCTCCTCTGAAGGGTCTTCCTTGTGAAAAGGGGTGTGAGCTCATCCAGGAAATTGGAATAACGTGGCTGTGGCTTCAGTGCTTGCACATCAGCCCAGCCGAGCTGCAGAGTCCCTGCCCTGAGCTCCCCTTGGCTGTGGGGCCGAGGAAATTCTGAACTTTCTGCCACCTTCATGATGACCTTTTGTAAAGTCACTTTGCCACAGCAGATGATGGTGCTGGATCCAGAGAGGGAGAGCAGACTTGCTGCTCTCAGAAAGTATTTCCTGCTTTTTTCTGCGTGGTTCCCTTCTCTTCATGATCAGTCTCTGTACTCGGCTCATTCCCCAAGGAAAGGAGTTTTTAGCCTGGAAACTGCAGCCTGTCTGTAAAACTTAGGGAGAAAAGGGTACAACCCATAGCAGAAACACACAGGGGAAAAAAGGCTGCAAAACAAATCACTCATCATAAAAAGGGGTAATAGCAGCGTGGTTCTGAAAAACACTGGTGTAGGTATGAATTCCTCATTGCATAAGGGCCAATCTGTTTTATCTTACATAAAAACAATGAGATTTTACAGTGGGAACAGTTGTAACTGTAGTCCACTCCGTTTTAAAAATGAATTAAAGTTTGATTCCGAGAAGCACTTTGAGGAATTTCTAGAATTGGTTTACCACTAAAAATTTTATGAAATCATTACATTTTATTATATTACAGTTAGTGTTACATTTTAAGACATATCTTTTGGAAAGTTTTGGCACCATAAGAAATCATCAAAGCACATAAAATTCTCTGATTTTTTAGTAGTTTATTAAAATAATGAGCTCTTCATCATGGGAAGGCTATTTAAAGTGTATTCATGTTTTTTTGATGTTCTCTTTGGTTAGATTTAGTAATGACAATAAAAGACAGCTCTTTAATATTCCTATATTTTGTTGTACATTTTGAAATGGACAACACAGCTCTTTGGTGGAGTGGGAAAACTGAGTTCTTGCTATCATGTTTTGTAATTTGGGTTTCTTTGAGTGTCAAGGACATCATCCCCTTCTCCAATAGGTATGCTGTGAAAACTTTATATATATATATATATATATATATATATATATATATATATATATATAATTTAATTTAATGTCCAGTGCTCAAGAGTGTAAAAATATGGTTTAAGCTGTCTCAAGTTGGCACACAGAAATAATAGAATTATGGAGGCTGCATACTTTTGTTCAAGTTTTTTTAATTCTTCGCTTTCCCAGATGCAAACGTCCTCAATAAAACAAATAATGCATGTGAGATATTATTCATGTTCATGAAGCTTTAGATTGTGCTGTGAAAACAACAGAGTACATGAGGAAATGAATAAATCTGCATTCAACACAAGGCTTTGAAAGTATTAATTAAAAAGGTGTATGGCCACATGCTGACTAGAGTAGATAAGAGAAATATTGAATAACAACTTACTCTCTGAATTGGGCCCAAGGGTCCTATGAGAAAAATAGTATATGATAATTTAATTAAAGTTTGCATCAAAACACATTTACACAAGGGAGCTGAATTAATATTGCAGAGTTTGCACTTCCTAATTCTCCAGGGCTTCCCTGGGAAATGTTGGATCCCTTTTAGTGCTGAAGTTCTTCATTGGGACATCAGGTACTGATCTGACACTTGGTATTTCACCTCACTAAAGCCTTACATTCAAGGCATTCATAGAGTAAATAAATATTAGAATCAGAAAAAATAAACCCAAATATTGATAGCAGCACATTTGGAAGCACAATTTGGTTGGGTTCTGGAACATGAGAGGAGAGAAGGGGGAGAGTGAGCTGGGGTGTTCTGAAAGGGCCATTTGGATGAGCCAACATATTCACAAACACTTGAGCACTGATGTTTATTGTTATATCAATATATAAGATCCTCTGTAAGATATCTAGGCAGAGCTGAGTGAGTTTTTGAGTTTTTTATTTCCTGGATGGGTCTGGACTACTCACTGGGTTTTTTCCCCTCTTTTTCCCTGGGGAAATTTGGTTACTCAGGTGCTGAAGCTGCATATTTACCCAGTGTAAGAGAGCAGGAGCAGACAGAGGGCTCTGGTGGGTGCAGAATTGGGAGTCGAGTCCATGGGGGGATGGAATGGAGTCAAAATCTGATAGAGAAGGAACCAAGTCCAGCCTCCAGCAGCCACTGCTGTGGAGGAGGGGGAAATTCTCCCTGTGCTGAAGCTGGGGACAAAACAATAACTGGCTGAAATAATAATAGTTAGAATATTGACTATGATGCCATGATCAGTTGTTTCATTTCAAGTGTTTCTGGGCTTTGCAATAAATCTCCAAACCCCTGTTACAATCACAGGGCTGCCACATTCATGACAGTATCTTTGTGCTTTCCAATTCCACTGGATAATGGACTTATAACTACAAAATGGATTTGATTTTTTCTATTGTAGCAGCACCTGAAACACGTTATAAATGCTGTTATATCCAGTTGCTTCTGTAATTCAGATAATATATAGAGACGTAGCAAGTGTGGTTACCAGAGTAGCAGATCACCCCAAACCTGCTGTTATCACAGGGATAATGACAGCAAATAAGGAATTAAATCAATTAGTGTGGCTCTGTGCTGCATGGCTGTGCTGATGAGCGGTCTGGTGGCTGATGAGCAGTGGCCCCAGAGCATCAGGAGCATTTCTGCAGAGCCCTGAGTTCCCCTGGCACTCCCTGTCCCAGCTCTGGGGGTGCAAATGAGGGCCAGCAGAGCCCTAACAATTATTTCTATCTCAGGGCAGTGCAGTGGGTAAGAGGAAAGACCTGTGAGAGTGAAAATGAGAAAAAAAGTGCCAGGAACCTCCCTATTTGGGGAGCTGGAGTCAGGAGTTTATTATTTCTTTGTTTTCCCCCTGAGACTTTCATGTCCTTTTCTGCAGAAGTTCTGCAGTCATTCCAGTTTCATCTTCCAGCATTCCAACAGCCCAGGCAGTGGGAGGCTTTTTCCCAGCCATGATAAATTATTCTCTGTCAGAATCCAAATCTGCCTTTTTAAGTCTGATCATTTGTGATGAATTTATTCTGTTAACATGGGCTTGCATAGAAGCAATAGAGGATAATAAATTAACTTTGAGCATATTAATGACATCTCTAGACTATGGGTGAATTAAGGAATAAATAGATGAAATAGGTTCAATAACAGGCTGGTGAACACTTAGCAATTGACTGGTAGCTTTTCATTGAGGTCCTTTTATATCCTATGGTTAATTAAAAAACATAGAAAGATTTAAAACAGCCCTTTGGAACACAGGCTGAGTTCAAACTCCTCCTGCCATCCACAGGAACTGCAGGAAAGGTGGTTGTGAAATGCAGTTTGCTGAAGCTCAAGGAACATCAGCTTCAGAAATTCAGGTTTGGACCCTCTCAAAAAGAAATCTGTGTCAAAAGCTGTGACAGCTTCTATATGGCATCTGCCAGAGCAGCACTTAACCCAGACTTAAAGTATCCTTTCTGTAGGACTTAAGAAAAACTAAGCATAAATTATGAGCTTTAGTGGGTTTGCTCTTATGAACTAGAGATTAGGTTAGTTCGAGAACTTTCACTCCTAGCAAGAACTGCTGGGATTTGTTTGGGTACCTTCAATGTGTGTCTGCCCTGACCAGGATTTCAAAACTAGTTTGAAACTTAGATTTTCAAAAGAGCTGGATGCTGGATGCTAAGCTTTAGTGACTTTGTAAGAACTGATTTTTCTTAAATCTGATCCTGAGGGAGCCTCTGTCCCATGCAGTAGAGAAATGGCTGATTGAGGCTTATAGTCTAAAGGAGCTGATGAGCTCCCTGACAGGTCTGATTGCTAGTTTTTAACCTTGTTAAATAATATATGTTAGGCTTTTATTAGCCTAGGAATATTCATGCCAAAGCTTATCAAACAGGAGTGAAAGTTACATTTTTTGCAAAGACAGCTATGGTTCAATGTATAAAAATATGAATATGAGGAGGGCTGAGCCAAAACTTGACACCTACTCTCTGAAATTTGAAGGTCAATAAATTTATCTCTCTCCTCAGGATCCTTACATAGACACACATGGACAGTGTGTGCTTATAAGAAGGTGTTTACATAATTGAGTTTATAAAAACACAATTTAAAGATCAACCAATGTGTTTATTTCCATTTTCAAACATTTCCATTGTTGAAGTAATGAAGTTTAATTTCATGAACAATTGGACACCTCGTGAAGTTTAACTTAATAAAAACCGGCACAGTTTTATATTTATTATGCTCCAAGTGAATAATAGTAATAATAATAATAATAATAATAATAATAATAATGTTTTAATAAATTGAAAAAATAATAAAATTAATAAAATTAATAAATAATAACTACCCTGTTTTCAAGCTTCATAGTCCTCATGGCTGCAGCCACTGAACCTTTCCTGACAGCTGTTGCAATGGGCTGACAAGATGCTGTCAGCAGCTGCTCATTTCCATTCTCTTGGCTGATCTTACTGACACTAAAATCTTCCAGAATAATCACAGCTATTGCTGTTTCCTAACAATGGCTTTTTAAAATTATCCACGGTAGGAGAAAATGTTCTGTAAAGAATTGTGTCAAGTGCTGATCTGGCCTAAATAATTCCCATAATTTGTCAATTGTCCAGGGGCTGATAGATTCATCTGTTTTAAAGAAAACCCTGCAAGTTTAGTAATGCTGCTAGCTAAAAGTCCAGTATTTTTAGATTTTAATTGAAAATTACTCTGGAGAACATATATATACATATAAAATATATATAAATGTATATATTGTCAGCAAAACTCCTTGATGCCAATAAAACTTCTTAATAGTTGGAGAAGGTTCATGTGAGTGAGATGAAGAATTTATGATCATGCAGCAAAACTTCAGGGGAGAAGCTGGCACCGAGGGAGTGTTAAAGGGCTGGTAGCTGTGACAGTGTTGCCTCATCAGGATGCTGCCCAAATTTCTGAAGGTTCCAGCAATGCCTGTAAAGGCCAAATTAGGAAGTTGGAGCCATCTCAATGAGTGATTTTGATGGAAACTGTGGTTTTCAGGAATCCTTTTTCTTGTTTGAATGGCTGCTCGGAATGAGGCTCGGAGCTGATGTGCAAAGATTGCTTCAAATCACTCGGAGCCACACTCCAATGCCTGACTGGAGCACAATGAAGTTTGGATTATGCTGCTTTAAATTATCACCCATTTGAAGTAATTTTCTTTATAAAACAAGATTAAAATGACTGTAATTCAAAACATTTTACCTCAAATTGATGTGAAAATTGTAGTGTTCCTATTATTTCCATTTTTCAATTTGACAAAACATTTCACTCCACATACAAGCTTTTCTGTGTTGTCACTATCTTAACAGTGAAAATATGAATTTTACTCTGTGCACTTTACTCTTTCCTGATGTGTCTTATTTCTTAACACTACTTATTTAAGTTTTTGAAAGCATGTCTTTCTATAGATGGTTGTAGTACCTGGGGAAAATATAAACAGATTTAGGAGGTTTGCTTACCTTCTTTCTAACCCACACAATAACAGGTTATAACTTCATATTGTTAAGTTTGTTCTCTGGTTTTCCTACATGCCTGATGGTTAGATAAGTGCTGATGAATAAGCAGAGCCAGGAAGAAATTGAAGTACTAGCTTAATGGAGTTGACACTCAGATTATTTACCTGAAACTTCCTTTCATTTGCTTTCATATTGATACAGGAGAAATTCCTCTGCTTGAATTTTCCTCAAAGTTTCATGTCTCTTAATATAATCATATAGGGAAAGAATAGTCTTTTTCTCAGAAGTTTATGTCATAGACAGACAGCATTATCAGTAATACTTTTTAAAAATCCAGTAACTTCTGAGTAACTTACTTGAGTTCCCCATGAAAAAAGATATTTGTGTTATCTAAGACAGAGTTCTTCTTGCAGAGTTCTTGAGGAAGCAAAGAACAGAACAACACTGAAAAGGACTGGAAAATTAAGTGACTTGCAGAGGTCCTTGTCTAAACTATTGCCAGTGAGATTTACAACTGCAAAGTTCCTGGCCTAAAAATACCATTACATTTATTTTTAAGTCACACTGTGTTCAACCATAAGTGCAACAGAATGCCAAACCTTATCACTTAAAGTAATAGCAAGGCACATGTCAGCTCTCAGACCCTCAAACTCTGCTTTTTGGTTTTTGTTTTTTGTGCTCAGGCTGCAAAGGATAATTCATTCCTTACTAGGGGGTATGATTTCAAGAGCTGAAAGCTTTAACTAGTGCATATGTATAGGATAGATTTAAAGTGATTATGGAAATGTCACCGCAGGACAATGCATTATTAGTAGGCCCTCATATGTTGTATGCTGTCCCCTTATGTTTGCTGATAATTAAAAAGCAGATTGGGATGTCATGGTGAGAATGAGTGCAAAATGTCCCTTTTATCATTTGCAATAAATATGAAATAGTGGTCTTGCTGTATCCTTCAGTGATTGTTCTATTTGCGTTGGTGACAAATGACATCTTTCTCCTTGTAATGTGCCTGCAGGGTTAAATGACTTTATTATTATTAATGAGTCATTGCTCCAGCTGCCCAGAAATACAGGGAGTAGGAAACATAAGAGATTTAGACCTAAGTAATTACAAATGTAATTATTACCTTTCAAATTTCATTTTTACAGCAATCACAGGGTTGTTAATCAAACACGGCCCTTTCCGTGTGTTCACACTTTTTTGGAGCCTTTGTCAAAGGGATGAGCAGCTCCGTGGGTCCTCTGAGCGTACTCGGTGGCAGATTGACAAAGTGGTCTTGACAGAAAACTGCTGTGAGAAATTGGATGGAAGCTGTTGTGCAGCCATCAAGGAGGCTGTGGTTGAGAGGGTTTTCCAAGAGGAAAACCCTCCTGAGCCGGAGCCATATGGAGGAGAGTGTCCTCCTGGGGAGGACGAGCGGGAGAGGAACCCCGGTGTCCTGTGGAGAGGGGGGACGCTGCAGGTTTACTCCTCCAGCCTGTCCTTCCTCAAGGTTGTTGGTTGTCGTGAAGGGATCTAAAAAACACAACAGGGCCAGCATGCTGCTTTAGGGGAATTAAAAACCGTGGCCTCTTACCCTGACGTATCTATCCTAATTACTCATAATTATGGGTTTGTAAGTTTTGAGGTGGAGCATAAGGTTTATTCTCCTGCAGCAGTGGCAAGGGCGTTGCAGGGAATTCAGAAGAGTCATTATTCTTAGGCCATGTTGCAGATGACATGAGATACAAGCAGTGCTGTTTCCCAGAATCATAACCTGAATTGATATTTATTGTGAAAGGTAAAATCTGAGGGACAGCTTTGGAGAAACGAGAACATTTCCATTCAATAGTGCCATTTCTTCAGAATATTAAGGATCCTCATATTTTAAAGAAATAAGTGAAAATTAACTGAGTAGAGAAAATGGTAACTACCAGTTACGACACTTTATACCCCCAAATGTAATGTGAATCAAACCTGTCACAAAGCATTTGAATTTTGAAACTGCATTTTTGATGGGAAAATTGTTTTGTCAAAAGACCCTTAGCAAGCTTTATATATTTATTTATAGTTATTATATTTATTGTATTATTAATTATATTAATATTTATTGATATATTTTATTTATATGTAATTATTATTAATATTTATTAATTATATTAATATTTATATAGTCAACTGGAATAAATTAATATTGTTGATGGTCCAATGAAATATAATAGCTATCAGCACTCAAAAAATGCATAGTGTGTTACACTGATATCAGCATAGGTAATTATTGTAAAAATGTTTAGAAATATTAGAAAATAAACAGAGTATTCATAGTCAAATGGTTTTTTTTTGGTCAATATTCTAATAAAGAAACATCAGTTTTTGTTTGCATGCTTGTTTTTTTTCCTTGAAATGCAATTAGAGTCACCACAAAAGGTAAAAGAATATTTTTAGACTGTTGTAGTCTTGTTTTGGTTGCTCCTCTAGTGGTCTTTGACTTTGAATTTCTGTTTGTGCACATCTGATGAAAACACAGCTCAGAATAACTTTTAATGGCTATCTTTTAAGTTATCACAGGAGATATGTGTTTACTAGCTCCCTGAGCATTTGGGGGTTTTATGACTCCCTTTTGAAAATTAATGTTTCATTAAAGTGTCTGAACCGTGACCAATTGCCCACGGTTGTTCAATTCCTTCATTGAAAAGATTATTTTTTTTAGTATTTTAGTTTCTATCAAACTTTTGTTTATTTTTTACTGTAAAGTCAATAAAAAGGAAGACAGAGCACCGTTTGGCATGGAGACACAGCCAGAGACTGAAGGGAACAGAGGGTGTAAACACAGACATTTGAGGGGGATTTTCCCACACCAACCCTCGAAGGAGATGCTGTGTGTGGACAGGACAGGAACTTCTGCTCATCCCCATCCTCCTCACTCAGCCCCTGACCTCTGGGCTCACCCCATCTGCTCCTTGTCACAAGTGCTGGAATGTGGGATTGGAGTGGGAAAAAGGGATATTGATATGTTCATGCAGGTCTGCTATCAAGAGTTAGTGCTACCGACCCCATCCTACCCAGAAATTCTCATCCCTTCGTGTCTTCCTGACACTCATCCTATCCCCAAGCCCAGATCTTTGTCCTGTATCAGAATTTTTGATTGACATATCTGATTTTTTGATTAAACAGCCAAATTTTGTCTGTTTCCACACCAGAGTGTATATAGTGATCCTTGCATAGTGATTCTTAGTTCTCTTTATGATTCTTCACTCTTTTTTAGTGTTTTTTAGTAAAATCAAGAAGCTGCCTTTCCACATAATTTTATTTAAAACTTAAATCTGAAAAACTAGGTATAGTGTTGTATTCTGTGTAAATGGTCCCTCTGAAGAGTGACAGCTGAAACCCTTTTTTATTCAGCGTATTTTTATGGGATGTTGTGTTTATTACAGGAATTTTACATCAGTAGAAGAGCTTAATATGAATCACTTAAAACACAGTCTTTGCAGGTATGGGGGGAAAAAAATGCTAATTTCACTCTTTACAATGTTTCCAGGCCGAAGGTTATTGCTGCAGGATAAACCATTTCTCACTATGTAGTTTCACCTTGTTTAATTGATTTGAATTTGAATTTATGTTCCATGTTAAATAATGAACCATGTATTAATAATTAAGAAGGTTCAGTACAAATGGGAAGCAGTTAATTAAATATTAAATAAAGCACATTGTATTAGCCGGTATTGTAATCAATATACTAGATTTTAGGTTATCCGTTTTAGATGGTCATTATGCTTTACTAGTTATAGTTAAAATTCTCATTGAAAACTCAATATACACTTTATAGGCCAAGAAATATGCAATCTTTGCAAATGACCATTTTTTTTTCCATAAATATCAGCAAAACATGGACATAAAGACATAAAAGATGAGTTCAATTGGACTGTTAGAGCAAAAAGGGTGACTGCCAGGTACTGTCCTGCAACTCTGTCACACCCATGTTCATTAGGCTGAAAAACAAAGCTTGCAGAACGTCTGGGGACTTGGTTTTGTTGGAGTTTTTGTGGGGTTTTGTGGTTTCTTTTTCATATGAAATCTCTTTCTTTGGAAAACTGTAATTATTGAAGCTGAGCTTTTTACAGGAGCATTGCCTTTAGACCATATCTTGGTAATGATTAATATAAGATTGAGGCTCTAGTCAGAATAACAATGAGGTAACCAAATGAAAGATTAATGTGCTTGATTTGTAGGGCTGTTGTTTGTGAGGGAAAGATTCACTTCACAAGTGTCGTTAATGAGACAGGAATTACCAGAGGCTGACTCTTCTCCTGCCACTTGCTCCATTCCCTCTCTCCCTCACCAGCGTTCCTTGGCCATCCTCAATAATGTTTGCTTGACTTGTTCAATTCAGGTGCAAAATCCTCATACCTCATCCTATCATTTGGATTTTATGGGAAGCATTTTTTTGGATTAAATTCAAATTAAAACCACGGCTTTTAGGGTATAAACTGTGTTCACTGGAATGGAAGCAGAGCTGATTCTTGCAAGCTACCCAGCACAATCTGGCAAGCCTAGGTAGCACAGGAGGATGTCATTTCCCTCATGCCTGTTGATTCCTCAGTCAGAACATCTGGAGGCTCAATCTTCCCCTGAGTTCTCACAAGCAAAGCAAGCTCTGTACACACTGCTGAAAATTAGAGAGCGGTGTGTCCTACTTGTTCTTGGAATAAAAAGGTTCCAAGGCTAGAATTTAAGTAACTCTTTTAGGTTTTTAATTTATTGAGACGTATACAGGAAATAAAATATTCATAGGGAACTCCTCCCAAAGGCATTTTATTATTAAACCAAAAAGCTAGAGTATATTATAACAGCACTCATTTAGAGTTTCCACATTCAAGCTTCTTCCTCCTGACCTTATTAAAGTAACCCAGTTTACACTAACTACTATTCCTCCCTCCCTTTTTTTATTGTTAATGTCATTTCTGTTCTCCTCATATGGTGGAGACCTCTAAATGATGTTACTCAAGTGGCCACTTTCGGTCACCTGGGTGATTCTGGACAATAATTTCCCCACGTTATGCTTGAATTCCTGCTTCCATTTAGTACCACTGAGTAAATACACATGGGCAAAACGTGGTGGGAGGGCTGAGCCGTTCCTTAGGAGCCTGAGCTGAGGAGTTGGGGCTGTCATCTCCATGGTTCTGGTGGGTTCCTGCTGAGCAACGAGCGCTGGAGCTGCGCTGGAGCCGCGGAGCACAAAACGCTCCAGTGAACGAGAGGCACTTCTGGATGCTGACAGAACAGTGTTGGCACTGCAAGCCATGTATTCATATATGTGCTGTGTTGTGAAAATATGAAAAATAGCTCAGCAATGGCATAATTATGGGCAATTTGCTTAATTGCTTGCTAATTGTTGCTTGCTTTATTATGAAACAAGAGTGCTCTAAATGTAACACTGGATGGTTTGCATCCAAAATGTGTCAAATTCAGAACTGGCTTTTCATTAAGGCTTCAGCTACGTGGCTTTAAAATTCAAGCACTCTATATTCGGTGGTTTAAGGTTGTTTTCTCTTTTTTAATCAGTTTGGAATTCTCTTTGCACAGTTGCTATGCCCCTAAACCTGAATTGGTAGGGTGCAGTCTGGTGGTTTCTGAACTTCTAATGAATCTGAGTACTTTGCTAATGAATGCAAATGTCTTTTGAGCATTGCTACACATGTAGATAAAGTCTGAGATCTTTTAAGGCTCCTCCAGGAGTTCATATTCTTGATTGTCCAACCCTTAGAGAAACACATCTTCCTTTCAACACATGCATTTGGATTTTTTCCTAAGGGATATGTACAATTCTGAAAGTTTGGCCTTTTGGAAAAGCTACTCTCTTCCTTTTCAACCAGTGAATTCAGATATGAGCAGGAGGTTAGACCAAAAGTCCTTTCCAGCCTAATCTCTGGGATTCCAGGGTGCAAGCGATGACTTTCATGGCAGAATGAGGAAAGAACCAGCTACTCTTGATGTTCTTTTAGTAGTACATCTCTTTTAAAGCTGGAGGGAAAGGGTAGAAAGTGTGTGTTTGTACATCAAGTATGTGCTTCAGTGATCTTACAGGTCTTTTCCAACCAGAATGATTCCATAACTCTAACTTTTTAATGTTCTGAGACTGCTGGTAACAGACTCGTACCAACAACCTGTCTCCCTTTGTGAATTTTCTATGAGAAACAGTCTTAAAACTGGAACATGATATTAAGCAGGAAATGCCAAAGTGTTGTGCAACGTTTTGTAGACTGAGAAGGAGAGTAGCACTGTCGAGCTCTTCAGTTTTCATCTCTGAAAAGCAAAGAGGATAATCAACATTTTTATTTACTACCTCCAAAATCCCACATGGACTTTATAACCATAGGAAGTGCCTGGTCAAAACAAACAAGGGAAAAAAAAGGTGTTTTTTGTAGCTGTTTTGTTTGAAGGATAGCTATCTGGCAAGGCTGGAATTCCACTTTTTCCTGAGTGAAGGTAAATATTCTTACTTGAAAACTGTTTTGACCTATAAATGATGAGACTGTGGAACAATGAAAAAAGTCTTTTAACTGTTGTGCTTTTAGTTTCATTTGACAGTTCTGATCTAAACACTTCATAAAAGCTGACAGACACTTTCTTTAAAAATGTTCTTAGTTCTGCAGACAATTAAAAAGAAAAATTCATTCCTAAAACAACCTGGAGTTCAAATCAAAGTGGTAAACTCACATGTGCATGAGTGTGATCTATTATATGAATTAAAAATTCTCTTTTCTATTATTTGTATGCCATGTTTGAAGAGTCTCCATGTGGTATGGAAAAAAATATCTAGAATTGAGGGTTTATAACTGAGTGAAGTAAGAAATTAGTTAGACTGCTAAGAGTTCAATGGAATGTACTCTTTATTCATAATATGTGGGGAATATGCAAACTCCTATTTCCATTTATAAACCTGTCATGTCTTATGTGAGAAGATGGTACCAGACACTGAATTTCACTTGCAAGAACCATCCTTTCTTCTGAAAATATTCAGAGACAGACGGAACTTTCTCTTCCTTGATGGGTAGAGGCAGGTGTCAGAGGTGTTTCCTTCCCCTGATTACTTATCAGACTATGCAGAATAATCACCTGCACTACACTTTGGAAGGAGAGAGAAAAGCTCAGAAAATTTGACTGTCACCCACATTTAGAGTGGCTTGCAAAGAAACAAAATAGAAGGAAGCTTAAAGAGTAGCAGCCAGAAGGTGCCGTGGTCAATTTGCAGAGCCTCTGATAAACGACCACTTTTACACTGAACTTCACATCCCCCAGGAGTGTGGCTGGAATGATATGTAAGGAAAATAGAGAAGGAGTTTGACAAAAAGGAGATTGATTTCATGGCCTGGAAGAGCAGGCAAAAAAAGGATAATGCTGGGTGAATATTCATGCAGAAATTTTCCTACAGTTTGTTCTAGCTTGAGTTCTTTTCCAAGAGTCGTTGCTTTGTGGGTGGGGAAAGTTGGTTGTTTGTTTGACTTAGAAAAGGGTTAAGGAAAACTTTTCTATAGTATAAACCATAAGCACTGATGAAAAGCACATTCTGACAACAATATTGACTCAAGATTGAAAGAAAGATTATGGCTTCTACAAAAGATGTTCTAAACAGTTCTGCATTGGCAGACTTTTGTTTAAAAAACCACCAACTTAATACCAAAATAATTTGTATTCATATTTTAGGATTGTGTCCAGGATAGTTATAAAGTTTAGGGATTTTCATTCTTGTTTTTTATCTTTTGTTTTGTTTTTTTAAATAAAATTAAAACTCAGATTAAAATATCTCTTTATTTACAGAATAACAAAGACTGTAATTTTAGCAATACATTATTCTTGACATAGTAATGCATTCCAAATCTCCAGGTAGTCTGGCAACACTTGGCACAAAATTATTGTCCTGATCTTTGGAATGGTGTGGGGACCATTTTATACGTGACCTTTTTTCTTCCACAGTTGCCTTGGCCAATGTTAAATGTTAATTTTTTATTGCCAAATCCTTGCTTTTGCTGTTTTGTGTGCTCTCTTACTGTAGTTTGAGAAAAAAAGAAGTGTTCTAACAGCTTGCTGTAAAGAGCTCGAAACAAATAAGTATTATTTCCAAATAAATAATCGTGTTTCACATTTTAACTGAATTAATAGCATTTTAAGGGGTTTTTAATTAATTAATGTTTTAATTACTGCGAAAAAGATCAGTTTCTCTACAAAATGGGGATAACACACTCTGTCAAGGTTGTACCTGATTTCAGTGAATTGCCTTCATCAGAATAGCAGCAAAGCTGGATAATTAAAGAGCTTAAAAGACTTGTATATACTTAAATTTATATCTCTAATAGCAGATAGTAGGACACAGAAAGATTAGACTAATCTACCACTAGAAACTTTTATTTTTTGCAGTAACTATTGCCTCCACTGAATTATTTCCATATTTATGTCTCCTACTGCCCATCAAAACTGGATTAGTGTTTCAACAGCAAGGTGCCAAAGCTTTGTCAGGATTAAACTGAAAAATACTCAGGCAAAATGACTGAGGACATATTGAAATGGCAGCAATACGCCAAAATAACATTTATAAACAATCACTCCTCTAACTGACACGTGCAGCATCCTGAAGGAGAAATAATCAAGAGTAGAACATTCATGATATAACAAGCAACCAGCTGTTTTCTTAAACGTGGTAGATTTAAAAAATAAAAGTATCCTGTTTTGGACAGCAACATTATATATTTCAATGCCTGAAGGAAAACTTAATTCCTTTGTATGGAGATGTAACATGGAAATAAGTGTTTGTGCTTTGCAGCTTTACACAGATTTCAACATGCAAAATATTTGTTAAAACAGAAAGGCAGCATCTGTTTAAACATAAAGCTCAGAGGGTGGGAGGCTCCTACTCAGCACTCATTGCTATAAGTAATTTTAGTGGCATTCTTTCTCCAGTGCTTATGAGGCAGAATCTTATTTTAAATGCTATTTTCATTAAAACAGGTATTAAAAATATGAATGTATCTTTCATGGGAAAGTTTTGTGACGAAAACACAAAGAAATATCCAATCAATATTTTTCTGCACTTCTCATGTATTTAACCATGTACACGGGTTTGAAATATTAAAACTATTTTGAGGAATCATTCATAGAAATTTAATTCCATTAGTTTTTAAATTACCTACCATGCTTAAGCCACAATTTAAATGAAAGAAATCAAGAATATTTATGTACTACAAATGAATGTCTTTTAGATTTAGTAGTTTACTTTGCCTTTGACCAAATTAAAATTTCTGCCATCATCTAGTAGATGCACAAACCTTACATCTGCTAAAAAATCTGGTTTGATTCCTAGCGCGCTATAGAGGTTACATCTTCCTTTGTTAGTACTCTTTGAGTTTTCAAAGTGTCCAGTATCGAATGCATGGAGAAATCAATTCTCTTTAAAATATCTGTTTGCTCTTTAATTCTTTTAGCCCTTGAGCGCATCTTTGAGGCCAATGAACCATCTTTGGCTAGTGCCCCATTTAGGGTTTTTTGCCTTAAGCAAAGGAAAACAATAAAAAATTCAGTTTTAAGAGAATATTCAAGAAATTCAAAATTCAATATTCAAAATTCTTTTTTTTCAAGCAGTTCTATGCAAATAGAACTAGAGTAATGGCATTAAATTATTATAACATTTTTAGCTTTATTGCAGAAATGACAATTGCAAGGAGTGAAAATATTATTTTAGGTGACTTGTCCAGAAGACAGGGTCAAGTTGTGCCAGAGGAGGTTTAGATTGGGAAAAAATTTCTTCACTGAAGGGGTCCTCAAGCATTGGCAGAGTCTGCTCAGGGAGGTGGTGAATTCACCATCCCTGGGAGTGTTAAAAGACATGTGGATGTGGCACTTGGGGTGTTTTTCAGTGGTGAATGGGGCAGTGATGGGTTCATGGTTTAACTCACTGATCTTAGAAGAGTTTTCCAGCCTGAGCAGTTGTGTGATTCCAGGCAATTGAGTGTTTAAGGGCTTATTATAAAGCTTTAATGATGGTGTGAACTGCGACAACACCCTGGGCCCCAATATCTGAACCTTCGCTGAAGCTCTGCACCTGGAGGCCTTCCCAAACTGTGGCCATCATTGCAGGACAGGGATTGCTCTGTTGACCTTGACTCCCTCTGTGCCTCCATCCTCACACCCCTGACAATGTCTTGTGTTTTTCCACCCTCCCAGCTATCGAAGTGAACCTGCAGAAAGCTCTAGCCGAAGCCTCTGAGAACTGCACGCAGGAGTGCCTCATCCTCGGCCACTCCGACAACTGCTGGATGCCGCCGGCCCTGACGCAGTTCCAGCAGCCCAACCCCTCCTTGCCATCCTTCGGCTTCCAGCAAGGCTGGGGCCGAGGAGCCAGACCCGAGGGACGTCACACCCTTGGGAGGCCCCTGCCAAAGGACGACAGTGACAAGGGCCAGGGAGGGCCCAGGCCCCAGTTCTACAACACCTGCGAAAGACATTGCGCCAGCGAGGATCCCGTCAAGGTCATCCCGCTGGCAAACTTCGCCGCGTCCCACCCGGCGCCAGGGGCGGCCAGCAGCGCCACGTTTATACACGAGCACCAGCTGTAAATGCATATCTGACAAATCCCTCACTTCAGGCTTTAAGTGTGACTGTGGATAGTCACGGCCTAACGCCGCTCCTCAGGCGCCTACAAACTCCTTGGGCCTGTGAATATTTGTGTATATAGAATCCTAAATCTGAAACAGAAAATCTAAATCCTTTGGACCTGGTTGAAAGGTGTTTACCGTAGCTCTTGGTAAAATCCAGGAAAAGGGGAAGAGAACCCACAACCCAGAAACAATCAGAATTAAAACAAAATCCTGTTCGCTTTCTTACATGGGCCATGCAGTGCAAATATCTGCCAGCAGTTCTTCCTCCCTTTGAAGGCAATTCCTTAGTACGGTTTGGGGAATATTGCAGTCTGAAAATAGCTTACTCAAATTTTTCTTTGTTGTTATAATTTATAGTATATTCATAGATTTCATCTTCCATTTGCTTAGCATTAGAGATCAAGTGAGCAATTTCTCATTTGATTACTTGATATAATAGAATTAATAAGATCCTAAAATCTAATTCTTCAGAAGGATGGTATATCTTCCCACCAAAATTTATCTTTTATCTAATTAAGAAGGAGAATGTAGGTGACAACTGATTTTTATTTTAATTTTTATTGGCTCAATGTACAGGTATTTATTCTCTGAATAAATGCAAGAATGGAAAGCTCTCAGCTAGGCTTTTCTGTGTGAAATAGACGACGTGACAATGAGAGGACATCCAAGATCAAAAATGGAAACAAATAACCAACAACTTTATCTTTTTTTTTAATTTCCAAGATTTTCCTTTCTATAATTCAAAGAACAATGTTATATTTATAATATTTTTCAAGCCATAAGTCTATTTCTCTTTTTTTTTTTTTTTTTTTTTTCCGTCTTGCAGAGCTTGCTTTGGCTACTGTTCCTGTTAGTTGAAAATTACATGGGCACTGCTGAAAACAGTAGGAAGTGGGGTAGTTTCTTTTTGGCTGATGTGATGTCGTGGCTGCAAGCTACCAGTGTTTTAAAGAATATTTAAAAGTGACGTGTAGGGCTTTTTTTACAGCTATATTCACCTATTGTAAGTATCCAGTAAAAGCTGAACTGTAATATTAGTTACTTCATCACAAACCTGTTATATTAAGAAGTACTTGTCATTGTGGATTAGTTGTTAGAGAATGACTGATAGTGCTCAGCAAAGAAAGAAGGATCTAGGTAATGGAATGGATAAATATAAACAAACCCTAATCATATTATTTGAAAAAGTCTCAAGGTGATTCTCCTTAAAGAGGAAGGATTTTTTTCAATGTTCTGTGTACCGGAGAACGTATTCTCTTGGTAAATTCCACAGTGGATGAAAAGGAGATTCCTTTCTTAGATGATAAAACCATATTTTCCTTCTAGTATTTCCTTCTAGTACTTTGTTGGCCTTTAGCCATTTCATCATTTGCAGTATGTACATACCAAGAATTTTTTCCTTTAAGAAAATACATAACTTTTTTTTTGTTTTATTGCTACATTAAGTGAGACAATCGAAGCTGTATGGAGGGGAAAAACAGTGTGTGAATATTTCCTATGGGTAGAACTCTATGTAGGTTTCATAATATAACTTAAATCTGTAATTTATAAACAAAACTGTGTGTAAAAATGCTGTAATATTAGCTGCTTGTAAAATTTACAGAAGTTCAAGTTGTTGAGGGTTTCCAATGAATGCTAAAAGAGCTTCTCTTATGTGCCCAGCAGGTATAAGTAGCTTTATATATTGCTGTCCCCACTGTAAATCTATTCAAACCACATTTAGATTTTTTGTGCAAAATAAAAAAAAAAAAAAACCAAAAAAAAAAAACCAAAAAAAGCTTCACTTTTAACCTACTGATAGGGTTTAATTAATGGACATCAGATTATCTAATGATGTACTTCTATTGCTTTCTTTTTTTTTTTTTTTTTTTTTCTTTAAGTAGTTTCAATAACGTTTAGAAAAGATGTGGCACACTGGCTTCCAGTTGCATGTAAATCCTGGAAAAAAATACTAATCCTTTGGGTACTGACACATCTCATTTCCAGTTCTGGGACAATTGAAAAATTGACAAATTAATTCATACCTAATGTATACAAAGCCCTTTGTTGTTTGCTTTGGAGATGTCAGGAGGAGAGTATTTGGCAGTTCTTTTCAGGGATATGCAAAAAATGAGTTTATCTGTAGTTTACACAGATTTACCAAACATACTAATTCTGCAAATTTAGAATAATGCTGACAGTAATTCCTCCTATTGTAAGCAGAGATATTTAGTTTTTATTGCAGATGCTTCTATACCAAATGTTTATGGAATTGGCAGCTCCATTGCAAAACTCTTTTTTTTTCTTCTTTTTTGCCTGCAACAATTCTTTTGGGAATGAAAATTGTAACAAATTTCCTGGCAAAGAATTAATTCTTACAATTTTAGGATTTTTATAGGAAAAGGTGAAAGATTCAGAATTAGTGGGATTTTTTTCATTGGCAGGGGAAAATACCCCAACAAACTTCACTTAATTTAAATATTTAGGGGTTACTTTAGTTTTTTCTCCGAAGGTAGAGAAGCATTTAACCATCCTCCTTTCTTTGAAAACAATCAAACAAAACACCCAAACAAAACAACAATAAAAAAATTACTTAAGAAACATTATAAAGATGAGTCTGATTATAAGTATTAAACATTATATCGATGAGAATGTTTGATATTCTAAAATTCAGTCAACAAGATACAGAACAATCAATTGTAAATACACATAGTATCAGGAGATAAATCATTCCCTCATTTTTATACATTATATCTCTAATATATAAAAATATACATTTGAGGCAACATTTTTCTGAGTAGCATGTCAGTATCCAGAGGAGTAATGTTGCTAGAGACTTGTTACACATCTTGCCATATATATAAATAATTTATCTAGTACATAGACTGTATATTTTTGTGTATTCTTTTTTTTTTTCCTTTTTTAGTCATTTAACTTATTTTATCTTACTTGTGTGAATTTGTGGAGAAAGCAATTCTATATACAATATACAGTAAAATGCTAGTTACATGATTAGATTTGTTCCATACGGTGTAACAATAAAGGAAAACCTTTGCCTTCAAAGTGATGTGTCACACAGTCGAGTCTAGATTATTTCACCCTCCAAACTCACGCTTGTTGCACTCCTGAGCATTGCAAAAAAGGATTATTTCCATATTGCAAGGCAGTCAACGCTAAAATAAAACAAACAAACAAAACCCATTAAAAGAAAGAACCGAGTCGAACCGTTTGAAGTAAGAGATGGCGTTTCTTTGTTTTCCTGAGCTCTACTCTGAGGTGTAACTTAATTCTAAGGAATAATTGAGCGTGTCTGCGTGGCAAGCCAGAGGCTGAGGTCGTTTAGCTAATTAGCATGGCCCGTGCTAATGACACCTGAGGCTTTATGGATGAGCACAGCCTCCGTTCTGTGGTGCTGGAGCTCTTGGCCGGAGCAGAGCGGTCCCTTTGCATCCCTGACCCCGCTGGATCTGTTCGGGATGTGCGTCAGAGAAGGGAAATTCGGCTCTGCCCTACCCTGAGCAAGCTGTAACCCCTGGGGAGCTCCACCAGCCCAAACCCACCAGCACCACCCTGCTTCCAGCACGGTCCAAAGGCAGAGCTCAAATATTTCCACTGGTCGTGGCTGATCAGCCCAAGGGTGTTCGAGTCAAGCTGAGCTTTTAATGTTGGGAAATTTACGCTTAGCTTTATTTGATTTCTCATGTTTTCCTTTTGCAGGTTGAATTCCGACCCTTAATCAATGATAAGCAATTACATGATCACACTGCAGTTTACTACCCTGATTTAGCTGGGTAAATAAACGGGAAGGAATTGGTTTGTGCAGACACAAAGTAAAGTTGAAGGCAAAGATTTTATTTGGTATGCATAGGAAAATTGTGTATAACTTATGTTATCCCTAGTGAAGAAAGAGATTGACGATTTCTTGTAAATATTTGAGTTTGTATTTCTGGGAAATCTCCCTGCTCTATGGCATACTACAGGATCTGAGAGTGAGCAGTGTATGTCTGTGTATTGAAACAGCCCTAACCACACTCTACAAAGAATGCAGCTGGACACCCATATTCCACAGTCCAGCAGCATTTAAAGTCCAGTAAATTTGCAGTAGTTCTATTTCAGGTTTCTGTACAGCATGTTGTCTTGTTAATTACAATGATTATTAATAAACTACATCCACAAAAGCAGTTTTCTCCTTTGCACTGTGTTCTTTGGGTTTCTGAAGCAGAACTTATTTAAAAGGATTCCCCCAGCTATGTTTTTCTCCCATTTTTCAGCTTTCCAAATGTCCTTTTACTGGGAAGCCCCAAACTGTCAGAAAGTCAAGAAAATTTAACTTTATTTGCAGTTGCTCCATGCACCTGAGTAGCAGGCCTCTGGTAAGCAGTAAAAATATTCACACATGATGTGTACAACAACTGAGCTTTTCATGATCAGAAATATCTTCCATTTCTGTGTCATTTCTCTTTGTACCAAGCTGCCTCCTTGTACTATGCCTCTGATACATTTACTTATAGAAAATCATTATGAGCTGGAGGCAGGAGCATTTATGGTGTTTGCTTTGTTAGAAAATAAGCTATTTCTAATTAAGAAAACATGGTTAATGAGTTGTTGTTGAGCTAAAGGGATTATCTTCTCACCATGAATGTGATATAAAGAAATAACCATCAAAAGAGGAACTAATGAAACAACATTTTATGCATTTTTCTATCTTATTTTAGTCCATATTTAAAGAGCAGCTCTTGTTGGCCTGACACTAAGGCAGTAATATCTTATTCTTTGATGCAGTTATAGCTTTTATGTCTGCAGGACCCTTTCAAGCAGGAAAATGTTATTTATTTTGGCATCAGAACTGTGCAGGAGTACAGCCCCCTATAGCCAATAACTGCTGACACATCAGTTGTTGGGCTAGATAATGTATTGAACCTCTAAATTAAGAAAATGGATGGAAATTTATGGAGCTGAAGGGTTTCCCTGGTTTGGGTGGAGTTGGCAAGTTGGGGTTTGTAGGGCCACCTCAGGAGGCAAGGAAAGTGAGGAATTTCACAGAGCTCTGGCAAAACAAGACCAGAGCAAGGCAGAAATGTGTAGTACCTGAAGAAGAGCACGATTTTACCTCTGGTGTCACTGCCGAGCTGCAGGGGAACTGTGGAATTGTGCTCCCATGGTTCTGCCTTCCTCCCTGCAGGCACAGGGAGCACCTGGAGCCCAGGTGGAAATTCCTGAATCCCAGGGACTTGCTGGCCAGCCCCACAAAGTGCAACATTTTCACCAAGGCACTGCAGCCCTGGTGCAGAGTTCAAAAAACATCTCTTGCCCATAGGATGGGCTCCAAGTCCTGCCAGGTAATTTGGGCTGGGGTAAGGCCTTGCTACAACATGCACATGGGTTTGTTTAGAAAAGATCCTTTTGTTTCCCAGCAGCAGACAATTTTGGAGATTGCCCATATTGGAGATTGCCCAGTTTTGGAGATGTGCTGCCCATACAATATTTTAGCATTTTTGCCTTTTCCTCAGGTTTTTCCAGGTGTGGCCTTAGGGCTGAGCTGGAGCTGGAGCAGCCGTGAGTCTGCTCCTCCTTAGAAGTGCCACGTGTCAAGCAGAAGAGGAAAGGAGCAAGAACTGGTTCCTGCAGCAACCAGAAGACAGCTCTCCTCCCTTGTGTGGTCATGAAAGTCATATTTTAAGAAGGTACTTGTGGACTCTGCTTGCAAATAAGTGTTTCTCCAAGATGTATCCTCTGTGTTCTGGTCCTTGCATTCCTATTCCAGTATGAAAACATGGCATGCCTGATAACTATAGTGAGACTAATAATGTATTTCCACTTTTATTTTTAGTGTTTTCATGATTTAAATGCCTTTTGTTGGTGCTAATTTAATGCTTCAAGCTAAAGCTCTAACAGTAGATGTGTTTAGGATGTGACAGCTTGGTCTTCATATTTAATTCCAAATCTGTAGGTCTGCTTTTCACTATGGAATTGGTGCTACCTTTTCTCCCTCTTTTTCTCCACCAGGATGAAATCTGTGTTTATAAAAAGGAAAGTTCCTGTGTACATCCATCCAAGTGACAGACGAATGGGGTGCCTGGGAGCTCTGTGCTAGATTTTAACCCGTAGCTGTAAGCCACCAGCTGTGATGTGTTCTAGAGCAGATGAGTAGGATGTGCAAAGAAAAAAGAACATTTTATAAGGCGCTGAAATGAAGTTATTCATTGCTGCTGCAGCTGTTATGCATGTAGTAAAAGAGTTGATTAACATAATGAGATTAAACTAAGAGAAATTGCTTTTAACCTGTGCTTAGCTTGAGTTGTTTTGTTACCAGAGATGATAAAAGGCTGTACCCAAAAGCTTGTCTAAAACTGTCCAAAATTCAACTGCTCGATAAAGGATGTGGGGATTTTCTTCTCTGCTGTGTAGATCAAGCTTCTGTGTAGAGAGGGAAGTTAAAATCAGTCTGAAAAATGAGGAGATTATAAGAGGGGTGACTAGCTGGGGGGAAAGGTGAACACTTTGAATACTTTTGGGAAAAAAAGACTCAGGCAAGCAGGAAAAATGAGCAACTTCTCCAGCAAACAGGTACAGGGAGATACACTGGGCTGTCTGCAGTGCAATGCTAATTTCATTCATTAGCATTTTATAGACATGTAAAATTTTTGGTTTGCATAGAAATATCTGTTAAAATCAATATAATCAAGATCTGTAAGGACAAAGGAGACCTACTTGGAATACTTTGAGGCCTATTTAAAAAGGCTCTTCCCCAGGATATCTTACAGACTTATTTCTGGAAAATATAAAGGGACTCTTGCTGTTGCTGTGCAAAAGCAAATGCTTTGGAGTGATTTGAACTGGAGAGACCAGAATGGAGCAGAATGGTTTAAAAACTGGAATTTGATGAAGAAAAGAAAGATACATAATCAATCTACATATAAATATAGACATTTCAAATGTAATTATCATTGTTTTCAAAGTTCATCTCTGTGTGAGAGACAAATGTCAGCACTGGGTATCACTCTAATTACCACACATAATCTAAAAATACTCATCATGCTATGGAGGCGTGTACAAAGCCAGAGCTTCCTGTCTTGGCAGATCCAAGCTGATGTTTGTCTGTTTTAATTGCAGCAGAGACATTTAGCATCGTGCCTGCCTGGTAATGTAGGAAATGTAACGCAAGGCCTTGACATCTGAAAAGTAAAGACTGTCTGAGCTGACTCATAAAAATGATGCTGGGGAAATTGGCAAAGAAAACAAGTCTCTGAAATTCTAAACAAGCCTTTTAAATGCAGGGAAAAAAAAGAATCTAAAGGGTCACATTTGCAGCTTATGTGCTGCAGATAATGTGCTGCACAGCTCCTTCCCCATAAAGCAAAATTGTCACCGTGAGGCAGGGGAAGATTGAGCCTTTTTGTTTGCTGGAGTCACTCTCCTGCAATGATTGCACACAATCAATCTACTTGGGTTTTTAAATGCTTTTTATCAGATTTCAGCCTATTGACTCAAAAATGTGTTTCTTGTCAGTGTAAAACTACTGAATATTAAAGAAAAGATAAAATTTTCCAACCTCAAAGCTGTCACTTCAGTCTACAAAAGGCAGTTATTGAAGCCTATTACTGTTTTGGCAGTGCTTGTCTGAAATTCCCTCAAAATATGCCACTAAAATTCAAAGAAAGGACTACAAAAACACTAATATTGAAGATTTATGCTGCAAAATTTGAGTGAATTTGCATATAAATGATTCATTGAATATAAGAGATGTAATGAAAATTCAGGAATCTTAATGTTTACTCTTTGTAGAACATCTGATGCGAGAACCTGAACCTAATTACAATGAAAGGAAATCTACCCAGCAGGCTGAATACAAACAAAAAAAGTGAATTAATACACATTTGCCTATTACATATTGGGAGAAAAAAATATCTGTGTACTTCTAATTAGACACAATAGCCAAGGATAGCTGCATCACCTTTAATTTTAGGGAGCTTTTTTGTCAAAGTTCATTGTCTAAAGAATCTCTAAGCTGGGGATAGGGGAATAGGAACATTCAGGGGTAATTCCTTCACTTGGAAAATTCAGAACCTCCACGTGTTCACCTGAGGATGGAGAGAAGCTGGAAAATAAGATATCTTCCTTTTAGATGGCTGAAATCAAACGAGTCCAAAGCCAGTATTTGCATGAAGGTTCCTATTCTAAGTAAGAAAGGAGTGTGATGAGTGAATACCAAAGAGGAGAAGCCCAACCCCTCTCCCCCTGCAAGGACCTGACCCATCCTCTCAGGTTGCTTTACCTGCCAGGATGCACCTGGGTGTGTTTTGTGCTGTGCCAGGCTCCTGCCAGAGGTGAGAGAGGCTCACATTTGATGCGTGCAAAAGAACAAAGAGTTGGATTTGCTCTAAAGCCAAATTGGCAAATATTGTTTTGTTTTCTGCCACAAGTTTTGCTTCACTAGCACGAGAATGTGCTCCTGTGGTGTGGAACAGGATCTGATTGCAGTTGCTGGGTTTCCACTTCTCTTTCTTTCCCCCCTTCTCGATGCTGTGCTGGCACATCCCTCTCTGCTCTGTGGCAAGTCTGTTAGAAAGCCAGCTGTGCTTAGGCATGTGCACCTGTACCACAGAGGAGCCAAACAAAAATGTTAAATAATCTTTCTCTTTGTGCAGGGGAAACATCGAGAGGGAGAAAGGAACCTGCAAGAAGTATTGCCATAATGCAGAGAACTTGTTAAACGGTCTTGTCTCTTCATGACAAAAAAGAAAACTCTTCTGGAGGGGGAAAACGTATTTTTATGAGTTTACCTGGTTGCTAACTGCTTAAATTTGAACAACCTGTGGCTGCAAGAAGGCAAGAAAAGTGTTATCTCAATGAAATTGCTTTCCCACAGCATCATTTGTCACCTGGACAAAGGTCACGTGCAGAGGAAGAGCCCTTCAGTGAGGAGCTCATACTGGAGTGACCCAGGTGGTATCACCAAGTCTCCTTTGCTTGGGAATCTCTTGCAAAACCACCATCCACACTGTGGAACAGCACAGCTCTGGCAGTGCCATTTTTAACAGGAAAAGTACTACAATCTAGTTTTCCATTAAACGGTTTCGATATTTAGCAGCTCTTTCTGGTCACATCTCAAACTCCTCTCTGGAGTTTCCCAAGTTTATTTGGACAAAGTCTGCACTGTTGAGTTCTAACAGTTTTTTTACTAGTTATTAATTCTTTATTTTCTGGACTGTGTCAACACTGCATGTTCTCCACATGGCCAGGAAGGAGCTGCCAAAAGCCCATAGCTCAATAGCAGCTGCCTTTATCCAACGTTGTCTGTCTCACATGCTGCAGCACGTGGCACTAAAATTAGGACTGGCTGCCAGGTTTGGCAAATTTCTGCTTCCCAGAAAGGCTCTCAACTCATGAGATTGCCAAGAACACCTATTAGATAAGGTCACATTTGGCTGCAGCTGGCAAAAACTTAATTAAAGTAACACCAGCTGTAGTAATACCAGTGGTAGGGAGTTTGTGGCAGATGCAATGAGGATTTTAGTCTGAAAAACATCTTTAGTAGTGTTCTCCAAGCCAATTCTTGAGGATAAATGACCTGAGATACAAGATTAAGATAGGAAATATGCACAGGCAGTGAAAGTGTGGGTGTTGGCATGAAAGAAATAGTGTCAGATTTGCCTTTACCTGGTTCTCAGCTCAGCTGGGCATAAATATGCACAGTAAAGTAAATGTGCACTCTGTATTTTTTATGTCTCTAAATCATTTTCCCTCAACTTTATTCTTTGTATCATAAAATGTTTTAACTACCCCAAAATCTTCTTACTGTGAGCTATTCACCTTCTGAAGGAATTTTGCCCAAAACTTTAGTTGCTCAGCCATCATTACCTTCACAGATTGGGTGTGACATGAAAATATCATAAGAACAGATAAAATTTCAAGGAACTTCTTCCTGTGATTTCAGTGCAGAAAGTTCATATCCAGAGTAGGAAAATTATTCTTTTATACAGCTACATTACACTTCTTACCTGGAAGTGCAGGTACTTGAGAAAGTTACATATTCATATTGTATTTCATGCAGGTTTCATAGCTTGATTTGGCATTTTCTTAAGTGGAGTCTGTGGCAGCTGTAATAACGAAAGGCTCACAGATTATTCTGCACAGAAATGTGCCCACTTTTGCTCAGTTTATGAATACCCATTTAAACAGGCTGAATTTGTGACTATTGATTCCATAACTTTCAGTTACCATAAAGGGTTTAAAATTAAATGATCAATTGAATGCTGACCCTCTAGAGAGGCTTTGGCTGTTCAGCACAAGTCTAAGTTTTACATAAGTAGATTTTAACTATATTGCTTGATAAAAGAGCTGAATTAATCAAGGTTATTGTAACCTTGTTTATTTTTTTTTTTTTAAAAAAAGGAAACTGTATTTATTGCAGAAAATTGCATAGTAAAATTGCATTTTACTCCTGAACTGTGTTAATTTCTAGTAGTATTATTGGTATGGAAAATGATATGTATTGAAATAACACTGACAAAGGTGATTTGTACAAACCAGTGTTACATCCCTCACTTCTGTCCTTAAGCAGAAGAGGTTAAAAAGAAAGATGAAAAATATCATAAATTCTTAGTAATATCTTTGAACACTGTGGCAGTTTGTTCCTTCCTGGCCTCTCCATGCAGCTACCACAATTTCACCCACAAATAAACTTCTTTTAGCAAAAATGGGAGCAGATATACTTCTCAATTTCTATTCAAGGGAGCTTGCTTTCTAGAGTAATTTAAATGTGATGCTAGAAATTAGGATAGCAAAAGTAATTGAGCCTTTCTAATTTTAAGATAATTATCAACAAGTGAAATTAAGAGAAACCAGCTAAGCTGAGTGCTCAAGGAAATGCAGTCAATAGGGAAACTGTCAACAAAGCACATCCTGGTTTCTAAAGCTGCCGTGAAGTCTTAGGGGCTGAATTCTGTGATGGGATGAAATTAACATTGAAATTTATATTAACATGATAACTTTTAGAAGTTATATAAAATGTAAGTTGTATATGTTGTTATAACACTGTCCCTACCAGAGCTCTCCTCTCCCTTGAATGGAAGTTTTAATGTCCTCGGACTTGGCACATGTGATTTATTTTCCATTTGCCATAACTAACATCACTACTTGTCCCAGTAATTTTATTTGGCCTTTCCCCACTGCGATTTTCCCACAGCATTTGATAATCCTCGTGCTGCTGCATGAGAACAGCTGAAGATTTTCTCCCAAGAGATCCTCACCACTGGGAAGGCAAAGGATGCGAGTGCCTCGCTGCCGTTTATTGCGCGGAAAGCAGCGCCGTAATTCTCTGTCATTGCATCCTTGGCTCAGCCCAGGTTATTCACTCTCCTGCATTATCCAGATTGAGTTTTTCCTCCCTGAGAAACAGCAGCTGTAACAATTTCCAAAATGACAGCTTAAGTGACTCCATGGTTCTTTAATATCTATTCAGAACTCTTGTCTCCTTGCAGATTTTCATTGCTTTCTTTAAAAGCAGCTTGTGAGAAAGGTAATACATTATTAATGCTACATGTCATAAAATAAAATAAATACTTACCTTTTGAAGAAGCTGATCCACTAATCAAGAGTAAATGAATGCACCTGAATTATTCAAAGAACCTCAAATAGTGCAACTTGTACTCAAATTGAATATTGCGAATAGAATATTCGCAACATAACAAAAAGAGTTTCCAGTCATATTAACTCCTCCATTTTCTTAACAGGAAATGGGATTTTTATTCTTCTTTTCAATCACTTTAAATATTTTTCTCACCTTGCAAAGGCGAGAAGGTCCGGGGTGGGTTTTGGCACTTTGTTACCTTTAACAGCCTCCTAAAGTAATGTCTGTGTTGGTGAGAACAGAGGCTGGGGCAGGTGTTCCATGTTCCAAAGGAAGCAGGTAGGGCTCTACACCTGAGCAGCAGAATCAGGTCTCGCTGCCTGGGAGCTGCAGGTTGGCACTCACTGAGCAGCTGTGCAAAGAACAGGGGAAATGCCACCACTTGTTGGGAGAAAGGGAGCACTGCTGAGCTGGCAGCATTTCCAACCAGTGAGTGACAGCATCAAGGGCAAGGCAGGAATGAGAGCTCAGGCAATTAATTAAAAACAGCTCCTGCAGCCAAAATTTGCTTCCTCCCTATTACAATCCATTCATGTCAATGAAGTTTCTGGCATGGCTTCAGGAATTTTTCACTACAGCACCCTGTTTTCCACAGTGTGGTGTTTATACCGTATCCCTCACAGATTTTTGCATTCCCCAGCAGATTTCTTTGGGGGAAAAAAAAAAAATCCCAAAAGCAGCTGTGCCACATTTCTTAATGCATCTGAAAAAATCCTTACAAACAGAAGGCTCCCAAGTTCTGGGTGATGTTCAGGTTGCCATTTCCTTTAGATGTTTTTATTGAATAGATTCTCCTGGATTCAAACAGACCTGCCCAGGAACAATTAGGAATGTCAGACTGGTGAAAGCAATTATATTCATCACAAAGAAATAAAGCAAAGTCTAGGAGAAGAGAGTTTGTGATTCTGTTCCTCATTAGTTCATTGATCCAGTCTTAAATTTTTGGGATAATCAAGTCTCCCTTCTCAGCTCAGTTTGCCCATTCAGTAAATTCCTGATTTCCCAGTATTTCTCTACAAACAAAATTTTGTCAGGGAGAAGAGAGGCAGGAGGGGAGAAAGACATCTTCAAGAAGACATACAAATAACATCTCAAAATCTAAAAAATAACATTATGTTGCTTCAGACACACAGTGCCTGTCCTCATTCACTGGGGCTGGAGAGCTGCTGGAATAGTTTGGAACAACCAGCTGAATCCAATGCTGATATTTTCTATATTCTAATGTCAGTGTAACCTCTGTGCTACTCAATAAATCACACAGCTATGTTTAATTTAAATAACATCAACAACCTGGAAGTACTACACTTCTGAACAGGATTTGAAACTGAAGATGCCTTTTGGGAATTTGAGATTTGGCAGGCGTTCCTCGACCTGTGATCCTATTACCAGAGATTCCAAATTAATGCTCAAATCAAGTAGCAAATTTGAAACCTCAAACCTGGTCCAATTCCTGTTGAAATCAATGGATTTCTTCCATGGAATTCACTGGCCATCTGTTGGAACCAAATGTGTTTTGTATTTTGTGACAAAAAGAGTAAAAAGCAAGAGAATTTTTTCATCTCAGATAGTATTTTCCTTAGAGAGAAGCCACAATCTGGAGCTACGGGATTTACAAACCCCTTTTGTTCCATCCTGAAGGAACAGAATGTCTCCAAATAACAATATTCCCATCAGCTTTATGCGCCATGTCTCTGGAATAAAGATATTTTTCTGGTTGTGATTCAAAAACATTGCAAAAATCTGCAATAATCTTGAAAAAAAGCAACTTCTGCCTGGAGAATACGCCAATTTCCTTCAGATCTTTGCATTAATCTAGGAACATTAAGTACACATTGAGCTCTATCAGATTTAATTGAAATGTAAGAGAGTCACTTAAGTGTTGTTATATTTTTCTGCTCAACTCTGATCACGTTTACATGCCTTCACAGATTCCTTTACAAATTGTTTTAAGCTATGTGCTACATAAGTGATACCCTCACTGTATATTTATGTACATAGACAAGTTCTTTTTCAATACAGAGTGAGCAGGTCAAAGCAGAGGCAGAGAGAATGCATTTGTCACATCTTCTGTTCAATCTCATTTGTTTTTCCATCTACATGTATTCATCATAAATCCACTAAAACATGCTGGAATGCCCTGGAAGGGCAGCCTCAATAATGCCAGGAGATTTATGTTAGCAGGACTAGATTTTAACAGCAGTATCACTTTCCATTCCAAGCCTGTGATAAAACCTCTGCTGCTGTTTGAGAGCTGTCTGACAAAACATTTCCTTGTTTCAAATGTGGCAGGGAGATGAATGATTGGCTTGGCAGAATGCTGCAGATAAAAGGTTAGGAACATTCTTTATCCAGATTATTTTCTGGATATAACTTGGAGTGAAATATAGATTATCCCATTTAAAGCTGGAATCCTTATTCATATGTTTTGCTGGCTGATGGAATTTTCAGGACCTGAGCTATCAGAACCAATATCCAGTGAAGCTGACCAAAAGATTTTCATCAGCCTTCAGTGGACCTTGAATCATATACTAAATTCATAAGGTTTCTCTTAGAGCACTGAAAACATAATTTATTTTATATATTTTATTTCATAGATCTCTCACTGCCATCAAAAAGAAAATGTATTTACTATTAATTAATAAAAAGAATGAATATTTTGAAGATTTACCACCTTTCTTCCTGTCCGCAGTCGTTTGAGCATGCCTTACCCTGCTGTTAGTATCCTTCTCACCACCATTTTCCCATCAGAATATTCAAGGTGAATATTAAACCAATCCATTTCTTTATTTGTAGCGCATTTTTCATACAAGAACACCTCTGGATAAAATTAAAAATTCTGTAGAGTGCTCTGCTCTCTTGGTGTGCTCTGATTTTGAGATCAGGCTGCATTTGGCAGCTGCACAGAAGGAGCTCTGGCTGGGTGAAGGAAGGGCTGCCTGGCACAGAACCCCTTTTCAGGATGAGCTTGGTCTATCCTGGTTGTGTAATTTAGGAGGGATTCAAAGCCTAATAAAAATCATTTGGAAAAAGTGGTTTAAGTATGATGTAGAGAGCAAAAGGCATTGACAAGGCTGGGGGAAAAATATCACACTTTCCTGTCATATCAGTCAGTCATAAAATCTAATTGGCCCAGCTGTACGGCATGGTACGAATCATTAGGGTGACATTATCCTGTCCTCACTCATTTCTTTCCTGCTCCATCTCCCAGGTCTGAGGTGGGCAGCTATTTTTAATTCTGAGAGCTCTCATATGCCAGGTCCCACATGAGTGGACGCTGTCCTCGATCCTGCTCAGCGTCTGACACTTCAGCAGCAGATGTTCCACACTCAAAAGCTGGTGACACCTGCCAGTGCAGCTGGTTTTTTGGGAACAAACAGCATCACCCAGCTCCCTGAGTGACCAGAGGAGGAACAGCTGTCTTGGGACTTTCAGAAGAGCTAAAAAAACCCAGGATCTTTCCTCATTTAGCTGCAGCACAGGTTTCTCCAGCCAAGCTTAAATCAATTCAGGACCTGCAGCCACAGGTTCTTTGGGTCCTGTCGCTCTGCAATGGCATGGGCAAAGTGGCAACAAACTCAAAAGTGGAGTGATTAGAAGTATATTAGAAAATGATGAGTGGTGTCTGACAGGTGAAGAGGAATTAATTGCCCATCAAAGAACTAGAGCAAAACTGGCAAAGAGTTCAGAGCATGGCAAAAAAGGTGGCTCTTCTGAAGGCTGCAGTTCATGTCTGGCATTCCTGCCTACAGCTGCTGTCACTGCCTGCAGCTTAACGGGTTCAAGGGGCCACACAGCAAAGCCTCAGAGAAATCCCCTGTGGTTTTTATTAAATATAAGAACAATGTCAGCTCGGCAAACACTGAAGGTACAAATGGTTGGATCCTGAGAAAGATGCAGGAGGAAGTGCTGTACACATTTTAGCACTTTCTTCTCTATCAAGATGTCCCTGGCCTGGGTGAGCCAGACTTGTGGCTTGTAGCCACTGAAAGCTCCCTGATGGTCCTTGTTCAGGTTATGGACCAAAGGTCTGGATGCCAATGAACGTGGCACTGCTGAATCTGTGTGTTTGCACAGGGGTCAGTCAGAGAGGGATTGTTCAGTTGGTTGGAAGGAACATCTGGAGCCCATCTGGCCCATCCCACCATCCTTGGCAGAGTTAAGGTTTGATTTGGCTTCTTGGGGCTTGTCTCCTTCAGCTCCTGTTCCAGCATTTCATGCCCCTCCCTCTGAATTATTTTCCATTTATAGCTGATCAGAACTTGTTCATTTAGTCACTTGTTCTAGTTCTGTGTTTTCACTGCGTTTGCTTTCCTGAGAACAAGGCCATTACTTTCAGGTGTTTCTGGGAGCTTCCAGAAGGTTCTGCAGCCCCCAGGCGGGCTGTGATTGTCAGGCTGTGGTCACTGGGTGACTCCTGAGTGGGGCTTGAATCCAAGGGGCTGCTGGTGCTGTGGGAGCTGTGCCCTGGCAGGTGAGTGGTGCCCACCTGCAGTGGGTGATGGGGATGCTCAGGAAGGTGTGGCAGGGAGGGCCTGGAGCATTCCCAGAACTCCTGAGCCCAGCTTCCCTCCAGGCACAGAGTTTCTTTGTAGCAGCAAACAGGTATGAAACTCTGGGGAGTTCTTTCTCTGATTTTGACTTTGTTCTGTTCCTCACAAGCTGGGCTGTGTTAAGGACCCAGGTCTGTACAAACAGAAGGATCACCCCGAAGGAGTGACACTTAATTCTGGTTATTGGGTGTTCTTTCACTGTAGAACCTTTATTCTGTCTTTGGGAGAATCAAAGAAATGAGTTTGTTTGGCATTTGGAAGAGAAAACAGAGGGGTGATTTTATTGCTGCCAACAGCTGCTGGATGGGAGGATCTAGAGCAGACAGAGGCAGAGTCTGTCAGGAAACGCAGAGGGAGAAAGCTGAGACACAACAGACAATAAACCCAAGGACATTCCAGCTGTACACGAGAGGATTTTACCCTGGGAGTGGCCAGACCTGGAGCAGGGGCTGGGGAATGTCTGTCCCAGGACAGACTGAGGGCTCAGCTGAGCAGCCTGATGTGCTGTGAGCTGCAGGAGCTCCAGAGGTCCCTTCCATCCTGAATTAGCTGTGGTTTTATCAATCCTGTTGGTAAGCCTGTAATACATCTCTTCATTACTACACGTGCAGTAGATTTGAATAAAAGTATTAACAGAAATAGGCTGTGTGAAATTTGAATATCCTACTTAGCATTTCCGTATTTCTTTCTGCGTGTTTTGCCTGATCACGATTCCCCTTACTGAAGAGGAAATACTTTCTTGTAAGAATTTCTCAATACTCCTGGCAGGAAAAAATCCCCAACCAAGACTCCCTTAACCAATCTTAATTTGAAGTTATAAATCTTGTAATGTTAATTTTTTAATTTCCTGTGTTTTGGGTTTGTTTTTTTTTTTTGGTTTGGTTTTTTTTTTTTGTTATTACCAGTATTCAGGGTTCCAACATCACATTGTGAATCAAAGGGATCACTGAGAGGGGTTATTTAGGTTGTATCCTGGGAAAACAGGGGAACAAAGATCAGATTGGGTCTCAAAGCAATTCTACTTTGTTTCTGATGCAGCAGCTGACACGATAAATAGACAATATGAAATCTAATCATAAACTGTAAATTTCCTGCTATGAGCTTCCTCAACATTTCCATTGACATAAAATCTCAAAATCAAGTTAAAAGACCTTTTCCAAAAAAAAAAAAAAAAAAAAAAAAAAAAAAAAAAATTTGGAGGAGCTTTGGAAAGACAAAAAGAGCCTTAGATCTGTGTGAGTCTTCTGGGATGTTGTATTTTCCCTAAGATTAATTTAATACAATACATGTCAGAGGAAAGAGCCTGAAATAAGGTAAATAGTACTCACAGAAGGAGCTACCCACTCACGTGTAGGTGTCTCTGAAAATTTATAGGACATTTTTACTTATTTCATCCCTTTCTCTTCCAGCTTCAGTGGGAGTGTCACTAAAGGAAAATACAAATGGCTGCATAATGTGTCTTTTTCATCAGTCTGCTCTCAGGCCCTGTAATGTACAGAAATTCTCTCTCCACTTTGTGCCAGTCCCCAGAATATCTCTGCACATTATAAAAAGAGAAACACAGTAGAGGTATCTGTTGTAGAAAGGGAGTGAATTTTGAGACATGTTTGGTAGACAAAGAGGAGAAGAAGGCAAACCGATCCAAGGCCACCTCCTCTGTGCCATTCACAGGTCCCTGTTTTATCCAAAGGATGCACAGGAGTCTTCCCTCGCTTGATCATTTCTCAGAGGGAGCCTTTTCCCAGCTTTGATCATTCTTGTGGCCCTCCTCAGAACCTTTTCAGGTCTGGGCTATTCTTTGAGGTGAAAGGATCTGAACTGGGTGCAATAACAAGATGTCCATGAATCACGGTTTGCTTGTGGTGCTTTATCTTGTTATAAAATTATTCACGTTTGATCTGGCTTTCAGGCTGATACTGAGCTGGTGTTTTCACTGTTTATAGCACCCCAATGTCTTGGTCCTGAATTAGAATACTCACCTCAGAGCCTGTTTGGTTTTATTTTTTAATATATGAAATTAGGATTGCTGCGCCTCAGCATACACATATTGCACATAATTGGTTTATCATTCAGTGTAGCTGCTCTGACTCAAACTCAAACTCCTCTGCAGCTCTTCACAGCTGCTTTTTATCCTCCCTTTCTATTGTTGAGCTGCCCCAGAGCTGCCTGTGAGCTCCAGGCTGTGTGTGCCCAGCATCTCCCTGCACAGTGCCATTAGCGACCTCCCTCCTCCGGGAGCACCATTCCCACCGCTCCCTGCCCACCTTTCAGCCCCTCGGTTATCCCTGGCATTCCCTCTCGTGCCACTTCTCTGTTCCTTGCAAAGCCACCGTGGAGACATTTGTTGAAAGCCTTTTAAGAAATACATATAAACTTTTATTAACTGGATCACTTTAACTGCACAGCCGTGAGCTTTGGGGGGAATTTTTGTGTTTGTAAGGTGCAGTTTCCTGTAAGAGAAGGCAGGTAGGCTCTCTCAAAGTGCAGTATTTTTGTCCAGATATCTGGTAATTTGTTTTTCCTTACAGTTTCTGTAGAAGTCTGACTTCCAGACAAGTTATTTCTCTACACCTATCCCGGTAGCTTGAAATTTGGTGCTGTATTTGTCCCTTCCCAGTGCTGTGATTTTAAGTCAATGGTTCTTCGCTGCTGTGAGTCATTTTTCTATTTGATTTTCATTAAAAGTCATTGATGAGTATGGTTTAATTCTTTGATATTGTTCCTAATGTAAAAATGCCTCAGAATCTCCTCTGTAGATATTTCAGCTTCAGACAGATTTGGGGGCTTTTTGGAATCCTTTTGTTGTTGTTTTTTGAGATTCTGGAGTAAGAATTGCCTCTCTTTCTGACACTGAGACCATATATAAAAAATTTAGCTTTTCTCAAACCATTTTCTTGGAGTATATGTATTGACATTATGGATTTTTAAAGGGTTTTCTGCTTTGTGGTTGTTGTTTCTTAAACTCCTCTTTGGTTGACTTACTCTGTTCAAACTCCCCAAGCTTTATCAGCACTTCATTTTTAATGGGTTCCTTACCCTGTCCAACAAGCTTTGGGGATGGCTAAAACATTTTTAAGATCTTTACAGAAATGGAAACATGTTTGAATATAGTAAAATATGCTTATTTCCCCTTTCCTATTTAATTTGATTTCCCTAAAAGGTCATTTATTTTCTTTTCTTTTTTCTTTACAATTGTCTAGGTAATGTCAGGCACTTTGCTGAATAGGGAAAGATTTAATTAGAGACTTAAATATTCTGCTGAATCGGGGCTTCATAACTCCAACTTCCCCATAGTCTAAGTGATAATGTATTGACTTAGAACAAAAATTACCCCCAAACACCTTGACAATTAGTTAAACTTAGTCAAAGAGATCAAAGCTCAATTTTGCAACCTTCACTGCCTTTTTTCCCCTCATTTTCCTTTAACTAATTATTTGGGCACACTTTTCTTTCCAGTGTAGCATACAACTCAAAATAACCCTGAAAGCAGTTTTCTTCATTTCTGGTGAATTATGAGTCGAGGGATTTGAATGGTTATCGTAGTCCTCCCTTCCTTATTGTTCATTAATTATAGCACTGCTGTTCAGACAGAGATTTATCAAGTAAACTGAAACTCTCACTTTCATTTTGGATGGCTGGTTTTAGATTTGCCCAAGCTTATCTTGATCTCAGGTCTTCTTTTTAAATTAGTTTCCCTGGGGTTCTGAAGTTTTATCAGATAGGGGAATAGTAAAGAGTTGTTCAGACTTCAAGCCCTAATGTTTCAGATTAAAGCCTCGAAAGATTTGCTTTCCTGCTCTAAGTTCCAGTTGAAGCAAAAATGCCAATTCAGGATTTTCTTCATAAAGAGATTCTTCTTTGTAGAAATAAAAAGTATAAAATCCTATGTTTGTTCAACTTTGCTTTATTTAAAATTATATTAACTTGGAATAAAAACTGCTTACTTTACAGCTATTTATTTGCTTTCACACACCAAATCTTTCTAACACAGTTTGTATCTCTGGTCAGAAATTACCCAAAATAGCTCCTCAGGCATAGAGCATTAGGTTATTTTGGTTAACAATAAGCTCTGTGTCCCAAACTCACGTACCTAGACAGAAATAACAGCTTAAAGTTGGGTTTGACATAAAACAAACTATCCAGTTGGAGAAGAATTTAATCAGAAATGCCTTCCTGCTAACAGGAGGGGTTGGCTCACTGATGATGCTTTAGTGACCCGGATGCTTTTTCCTGGGGATGACTTTGGGATTGCTGGGAAGGTGTGAAGAGTGCAGGAATAGCTTGTTACTGATCTTCTTCATGGTGATATATGTGGGGTTTCAGTATTTGTGTATTAAAAGGGGAATAGCCAAGGATTAGGACCAAGGATTAAGGTGGGGTTAGGAAGAGAGGCTCTGAAGTAAGATTACAGGTGGATTAAGTCATGCTAAAACTCTACGGAGCTCAGGTGATTATTTTTTGGGTCATTTCTTGATCTCTTTGTAGCTTATTTGTGCAAAACTCTACGTTATATATGTTTTTGTCTTTTAGTCACAGTCCTAAAACCTCATTCATTGAAAGGCAGAGGGCTTCATTTGATAGACAGGGCTCCCAGGCCCCAGTGGACCAGCACTGGCTCCAAATTGGTAGGAATCATTCAACACTCTTGAAACATCTCTAAAGGTCACTTTATCTTTGTACTTTGTATGTGTGCAAACATGCATGCGCCAGTCTCTGCATTCCAAATAAATAATTGCAGTCCCTAATCAAATCTAATATCCTTGAGCCTATCAAAATGTTCAGCACCATCCTGCTGCCAGTTCATTCCCCCCTCCCAGACTGGGTGTTCATTTCCCACAAAACACCCATCCAAACAGTTGGAGCGTTTGGCCTGCAGGCGAGCCTTTGGCAACCTCCCTTTAGTGCTAAATCTGATTTTTCCTTTCCAAATCAGAGGTTTTGTGCTCTCATCGTCTCCCGACTCCCGCTGAGTTTCCTCCTCAAGAACCCAAAGGCACTGATTTCTGCTGGAATGCAGAGTGGCAGTGCCAGCAGCTGTTCTCCAAAGGCTTTGGAGCAGGGTGGGAGCCAGAAGCTGGGAGGACTCGTCTCTCACCATTCCTTCAGTGTGCCGTGGCTCTTGGCTGCCTGATCTGGGCTGCTGCAGTTTCCCACACCAGCAATTTCCCTCCTGTCCTCTGAGCAGTGACCAGCTTGAAAAGACTACTTTTATTTTAAAAGCATTTTACCAATGTGTTCAATCCCTTTCCATCTTAATTCAGATTATTCACTAGCAATACCTGCTTCCTTTTTTTATTTTCCCATTTTTTCCCAATTTTTTCCCAATTTTTTCCCAATTTTTTCCCATTTTTTTCCCATTTTTTCCCATTTTTTTCCCATTTTTTCCCTTTTTTCCCTTTTTTCCCTTTTTTCCCTTTTTTCTCTTTTTTCCCCTTTTTTCTCTTTTTTTCCCTTTTTTCCCCTTTTTTTTCCCTTTTTTTCCTCCCTTTTTTTCCTTTTTTTTTTTCCCTTTTTTCCCCTTTTTTTTCCCCTTTTATTTCCCCCCCCCTTTTTTTTTTCCCCTTTTTTTTAATTGCTTTCTCACTGCAGAGTCAGAGTCACTTCAGGTACAGGCAAAGATTAAAAAAAAAATAATCCATCTTTATTTGCCTCTTAAGGGAAAAAAAAATACTTCACCTTTGTAAAATTTGAGACTTTAATTTGTATCCACCAGTTTTGGGATTTCATTAAGTGTTTTCTGACAAATAAAAGGCATTTCTTGATGTCTCTGAGCCTTAATGGTTCTAATAGGAGGTTAGTAACTCTAATTTGTAGATATAGTCTTGATACAATAAATAATAAAATATAAGGCAATAATATTAATGAGAGAAAAAAATGGTGAGAAATCAGTGACAAGCCCATGACAGCTGAATGTAATTCATATAAATGTGTCTGGTACAAAGAGCCTTAACCAGCAAATTAATCTGAACTTCCTGAACTGTTCTCTTTTATTTCTGCTCTTCCTTCACATGTATTTTGTTCCTGTCAGGAAAGCCTTTGCTCTTCCAGCAGTTCTACAGAAGATGTTAAAAACTGCAGTAAACTGGCAGACCTGTACAGTAGCCTCCCTACAGTCTTAAAAAAATAAAATAAAATTGGTGGTGCCATCTGGAGCCTTGGAAAGATTAAAAAATTTCCTTTACAAAAATGTGTTTGCATGCTTAAAGATGTTTTATTCTGCATCTTGTGTTATCATCGTAATATTAAATCCCCCAACTGCAAATAGAATAGGTGAAGGAAGTTGTAATTTTTGGATTAATCTAATAATATGGGGGTGGAGTTTTATAAATGTGCAATTAAGGAGCAAACGGTGCATTTCAGTGTTTGCACTGACTGGGGTCTGGTATTTCACTGTGGCAGTGAAATTTAATGTTGTTATGCAGCTCTGCACATCACTGATGGACAAAACAGTGGGCTGGAAGGGGTTAAATGAGCTTTGCTGAAATGGAGAAATTTGGGATATTGCTGTAGCAACTCTTGGTATCAACACGTTGTTTCAGGGTTTATAGCATCCTTCAGTCATTTGGGTCTCCCTGGAAGTGGTTCAGTTTTGGCAAATCCACCAAAACTATTAAAAAAAAAAACAAACAAAAAGAGAGAAAATGAAAAAAAAGATTCCAAAGATGCAGCCTTAGACAGAGAGGTACAACTGTATGGGTGTGGGTACAACAGTACACGCTCCTGGACAGACATTCTTTAGTCACGTTTTTTGGGAATTCCTTTTCATTTTCCTCTTTATTTATTTTCATTTTCATTTACCGGAGGTCAAAGAAGGTTGAATGGAACGTGAGTTTCATGCAGGAGTGCCCTGGAGTGGCACTGGGGTGTCTCAGCCCTCAGGGACACACAGCACCTGAGCCCAGCTTCCAGCAGCAGCAAAATGAATAATAAACTTTTCCTGTCTTAGGAAGGTAACCAGAGCATCAACCAATCCTTCAGGATACTGCCCCACGTTACACCTTTCCTTCACAGAGGTGTCTTGGAGAAGAATTCATTTAAAATGCATTCTCTTAGCAGTACAAGTAACAACATCTGCTTTTCTTTCTGCCACACAAACCTGTGCAACTTCAGCTGCAGTTAAATAAATGTATTTATAAATATATATACATATGAACTGTGTAAGTACTTGCAGAAATGGATACTAAATCTATCTGCAAGGCTGCATTTATATCTAGATCTGTCAAGATTTCTGGGGGGATTGGTGGCTGTGGAACATTTTATTCTAAACAAACATTCTGTGTTTCCATAATATTTTTGTACTGAAACCCTTGGTTTCTGCCACACCACCTCCCTCAACTCTCCTACTCAAGAAATCCACTGATGTCTTTTAGGGAAGTCTACAGGACTAGTATGTCATCAAGTGGCTAAGAAAGGGAAATACTCTGTGTTCTGGCAGAAGTAATGCAAGAAATGGTCTGAATTTGAAAGTAAAAAAATACCAATAAATTATTAGAATTTTAGGAAAGGTCTGAAACATGTCTTGTATTCCAATTTTCTGCCTTTGAAAGGTCTTGCATTAAGTCAGGGATTATTTTATAATCCATTATGCTTGGTGCCTATTAAAATAAAAGAGGCTGTTTTTCTTCCATTTAAAATTTGGAAATCGATATTTCAGGTTTCTCTCTCAATGAAGTAGGGTGAGATCCCACAACATTCCTGGGAGCTCAGCTTTCCCTGGAATGTCAGAAAATGCTGCATCCCTCTTTGCATCGGCTCTGGGTCCTCCCCAGCCCCGCTCCTGCCACTCCTCGCTCTGCAAAAGGAGGAGTGGATGAGGAGCCTTTGCCTCTTTGCTCCTGCTTCTTCCTCTGCCTAAAATTGTTATTAATAAATTTTAGCTACGTTTCATTTATGACACTCTGCCTGCTCCTGTCCTGGGCCAGCTGCAGTCCCTGTGTCCCTGTCCCTGTCCCTGTCCCTGTCCCTGTCCCTGTGCTGCCCTGCAGGGATCACAGCAGCAATCCCACCCCTGGCTGGTGCTCTCTGAGACAGCCACCCAAGCCCAGAACATGTGGGAGCCTACAATTTGTGTTTATCATTCATATTTTATGGGTAACAACTTTGATTTTCGGTTGTGAAAGCAATAGCAAGTGATAGCTGGGAAGCTGTCAAAATCACTGAAGTGTTTAGCAGTGTTATTCCAGGGACTGTGCTGAGGACTGTCTGTGGAATTCTAAGCCATAAAACATAACTGAAGTCAGGTCCCTTGCTTATCTATTTAAGATGGTCGAATTCTTTCTCTGGAGGGAAAAATTATGAAGGAAAAAGTAAAAAAGACAAAGATATCTGAAGACTGAAAATAAATATATTTTCCGATGTTTTGTTTATTTGGCATTAAATGTCAAAATATAAAAGGACCCTGTGGCATAATGATAGAGAAATTGGTCTGGAGAAGCTCAACAGGTCACCAGGACCATCCCTCTCCTGTAAGGTGCTATCAGCTGTCTCTGTCTAGGCAGTGGGTTCCAAAATTTGCCTCTGTGAGTGGCTGCAGAGCTTTTGGTGCTGTGTGAGCCCAGTCTGGCTGCAGCACTGAACCATCTGCTGCTGTTTATTGTGATTTTGGGAGTGTGGAAAGCACCAGCTCCTCCTGGCAGTGCTTGCACCACCTGCCCTGCCATGGCTTTTGCTCCTCTCCATCTTTCAGCTGATCTGGGATGAGGAGCAGCCCTCAGGCTCCCAGGAGCAGGGAGATGTTATCTCCTCCTGCTCTGACTCTGTCCCTGACACCAGAGCTCGGGAGCTGAGCTGCACCCACAGACTGGCTGCTAGAACAGAGCTCCTGACAGGCTGAGAATCTTAATGTTGATGTTCCCTAATCAAGTAAAATGGCTCCATTCTGTGTGAAATTCTCCTCCTGGAGCAATGCTGAATACTGAGTAGCCCTGTGAATTTCTCAGGGATAATCTACTCCCAAATCAGATACCCAGGCATCGAGGAATATTTCCTTACAGAGAACATAGGAGGAGTCATACCTTGAATATATCTGAGAGCTGCAGTAAATCTTCAAAGTTCAATGTTGTGAGGTTCTGGATAATCCTTTTCTTGGGGGGAACACAAAAAGGATTGGTGGAAGATGATGGTGTCTTTGGAGCCAGCAGGAAGTCAAATGGAGGTATGGCTTGGACATATAAATTGCTGTTAGGGAGCAGTAGTTGGGTAAATAGCGTGGAACAGAGCAAGGAGCATTTAAGCATTAGAGAAAATAAAATGTTTGTGCTATAGCACGATGATTGTGTCAATAATCTCATCCAGTTTAAGAGTTCACTGTAATCAAAAGTCTGTGAAGCACCAAAAGGGTCGAGGAGCCAGCTTTAGGGTGTGTGGCACGACAAGCTGTGTGCCTGGAAAGATTTAACTATCCTGAGAGCACCAAAACTGGTGTGGCCAGGCTGTGAGAAGCACAAAGAATGAGAATGGTGCATTATCTTCCTCTCAAAGGATTTGTTGTCCACCCTGCTCGAGCAATGCACTTTGCTCTTCCTTTATTTGGCTGTATTGTCAGATATTAACAGATTTTAACCTGGGAATTTTACAGCTGGTGTCAAATGCACTCTGCTGAAAAAAAAAAAAAATATGTTATTTCCCCAGGAGAGTGAGTATTCTGTTTTATTTTATGCAAGAAAAAATGTATAGAAAGATGAGTGAGACTTAAGAATAAGAAAATATAATAGTTGTATTGAATGGATGTATTTCATCCTGCTCTGCCAGCTCCCCAGTTCTGATTTAACTGTCAGCCTACACATGGAAGTTTTTACAGTAGCTTGGGAAGATGAATAGAGACAAAAACCCAGAAGCTGGGAAGAAGCAGGGTGAGGAAATGTATTCTGGACTGTGCCTTCAACAAATTCTTTAATTTAAGAGAAAGAGAAGTCTTGTTTATTAGCTAAAAAGGTCACTACCACTTTGGGCATATCATCTGTGACCTAAAGAATGTACATTAATGTTATCTACAGAAGCTGACCACTGAGTTTTGGTTGTGGCTGCATTGGCAAGACCCTATTTTTATTGCACATGTAATAAAATTGGCTGGATTGCTGGGATGTGCCCTTAGAGATGAAAGCCCTGTTTCAAAAAGCTTTAGAGATGTCATCCTTCAGGGCTTTATCTGCACATCCTGAGAGTCTCTTGGCTCCCTCTGGGGAAGCAGAGTGTTTTTCATGACATCCAGGCACTTCCCTGCCTCCCACCCTGAGCACAGGGATTCCCTGTGCATTCTGAGCCCCCAGAGCTGCATCCCTGCAGCGCTGCTGATGTGGGATGGCCCCAAAGGCTTGTCCTGCTCCAGGATCCCTGCTCTGCCCCTCAGTCATGGCCAGGCTGCTCCAAATGAGCACATTCCCCATTATTTAGGGCAGCTGGAGTAGCAATCCCACAGAAACAACCTGTAAGGTCAAGCTCTGCTTCGCTTCACTTTCCATAAATTCAGGTTTATAATCCGTTGCCATTGAGGCTGTAGTTCAGTAAATGCTACAGATCTGGCAGAAAAGCTGTTTTCTATCAGATTTAACACTGTTAAAGGCATATTAAATCCATGAGTTAGTGTGTCTACACATTTTAACAGTCGTATAGAGTTCTTTTATTTTAGTAAGCCTAAATTATTTTAGTCTGGGGACCGAAATAAATAGAAACATGGATTTCTAATCATTCACTTATAGGTTTTCCAGAGAATAAAAATGCATAAACACCTTAATTTATCCATGGCAGAGGATCTTCCCCCTTCAAAAAAACCAACAAAACACCAAAACCAGAAGACAGGCTGCACGAATTCAAGCTGCTATCCTTCCTTTCATGGTCAGAATAATGAGCAGAAAAGTTCTAATGCATTAAAGCCAGGTGGAAAATAGGACTGTGAAGATCAGACATGGTTTTATGTTCAGAAAGCCTAAACAAAGACTTAAATCTCATTGTTTAAGCAAGAGATATAAAAAGAAAGCAGAAATAGCTTAAAGAGTATAAATTATTAAACCTAATAATGGGAGAGGAAGAAACCAAATGACCTTCAGAAAGCACACAGTGTTCTTGATTCTGAGTGCTTGCTATTCCCATCCCTCCTCTCCACACAATCCTGGAGTGCTTGCACATTCCCTGGAAATTACAACCATTCCAAGGGCTTGCATGACCAACGTGCATCTACTTATTATTAATATTGTTTATACCAACAGATTAAACTGCATCAGGGACCAAAAACTGGGATTTATAAGGTCATGACTTCTTGGTAATTTTCCACTCAGATATGTTAGTAAAAAAATGGAGCAAATTTTGAGATCATGTCTTAGCATGAAATAGTTCTGTATTTTTTCTTTTGGACACAGCTTTTTACAAGGCCAAAATGAGGAGGAAATTTTGGGAGAACATCTTGCTATTAGCACACTGCTGCCTTTTTAGGAATGGCAGTTTGTAGATTAATGCAAAACTACGCTCCTGGACATCTGATTTTGGACACCTGAAGAATTTTATCAGACTTCTGTAGCAATAGGATCTTGTTTTATAAAAGGAGAGTCCTTCCAGATATTCAGAGAAGAGTTGGGGAGACCAGAAACATAAAACTCAAAAAAGAAAAAAGGGAGAGTCCTCTCCCCTTAACTCATTAACCTCCAGCTCATCATTCCTAACACAAGAAATATTTCCAGATAGCACAGCAGGTCGAAGAAATCAGAAATTTTTCATCTTGATACATTTTGTAATTTCTTTAAGTGAAGACCATTTGTTTCTCCAAGCCCATCTTCCAAGTCTGTGCAAAGTTTCTGTTCAGAGACAGGACTGCCCAAAATTCTGGGACTCTGGGAAAGAGTGATTCTAGTGAGGAACCTGGAAAAGGTTTGCTGCATTCACAGCTCAGGGAAATGCCTGGGTGGTATCCCATTTCTCTGAGAGGAAAATACAGGTTTTGCTCAAGAAACATATAAAAAATTTAAAAATGATGGTGTAGTTCCAGCACATAAGGTCCACGTGCAGAGTCCTGGGCTGTTTCAGTGGGCCTGCAGCTCAAGCTGTGTGGGGAAAAAAAAGAACACAAATCAATGTTTTGGTGGGAAAATATCAACGGGGGATATAGACAGAAGAGGTTTTTAAGTTTTTCCGGAGGTAAAAGCCGGCTCTTTCATTCCCTTTCCTGATACATGACAAATCTCTTACTGCGAGGATTCCTCACCAGGCTCCCCTCAGTGAGAAAAAGAAGTCGTTATCCTGCTAAAACCCTTCAGATTTCACTCAGGAATGTTTCAAATCTTTCTCATCCTCTTAAGTTTTTTTCTTTGTAGCAGTATGAACTGTTGCTATCAAAGCAATCACCTAGTCTGCGTGTGAACAAAGAAAAGCATCTGGAAGGTTTCACATCGTGGTACAAACAGCTCTGACTGCTGGGTGCCTCCTCTAAATAATGTCCTGATGCCTGGCAAGGACCTGGAAAAAGGGAAAAGGTTCAAGGTCATCCTGGGAGCTGGGTAGGAGAAAATATCCACTGACTTCACCTGAAACTGAGCTGGGTGTGATCAGTCAGGGCAGTGATAGCTGGTGTGGCGTGTTTGCTTTTTTCCCAGAAAATTAACATTTTTAATGGGAAGGTTTTTAACAGCATGGCATCCCCGTGTGGGACAGCTCTGTCAGGGTGGAGAGCGGCTCTCAGTGCTAAAACTGAGAGCTCTGTTTTCCTTTGGAAGGGACACAGATCTCCCTCTAAGATGGGTTTAGTTTTGCCATCTGCTTTGCAGTTCTCTCAGGATCCTTTAGGTCTGGGCTGTGTTCAGAGCCCCCGAGCAGGCAGTGGCAGATATTCACCCTCCCAAGTGGGGGAGAGCAGGTGCACAGTGGAGCTGGGCTCTTCTCTGCTGTCCCAGATCAGCCCATGGTTTGTGGTGGCACATTTTCACAATTAGAACCTCTGGCAGCCACACAGAAAGTGCTGTTGCCCACCTTGTAAATATTTTATTGGAAGCTAGGAAATAGATCAGGAGATCAGGGTTGAAGATTCCTTCACTTTGGTGAAGTTGATAGCAGTCCCTATCAATTATTATATATAATATATTATATAATATATAATAATATATAATATATTAGTCCCTATATGCTAATAGGATGGAGAAATCCATCCAGCTGTTTTGAGATACTCTGCAGGAGCCACTGCATAATCACACCAGAACCTCCAGCTCTGTTTGGATTCTTGACTATTCTGACTCTCTAGTAGGGGCCTTCCCCGAGAAACAGAAACCTTCCTTTCTCACTTGAAGAATTTCATTAATTTATAATGTCTGTTTTCAAGAGCAGGAAAAACAATATTTCAGATCTTTCCTAAAGGTTGAACATTGGCTGAGCACGTGTAAATTAAGGCAGAGTTGGATTTCAACTGTGAACTATTTAAAGACATTTTCTGTCAGGAAGACTGATTTTTTTACCTGGCCCTACATCAACATATCCATGAACCATCAGTTCAGCATTTGACAAGACCACTGTTACAGACAGCTGTCATATTTACAGTTTGACACTTTGATCTGGTGTTGTCACATCATGGATTTTATATTTCAATTTGACATGCCAGGCTTTGAAAGTTTTCAGTAACTTAAGGGACGTGAGGGTTTCTTTTCTCAGTAATGGAACGTTCACAAACATGGGAAGGTAAAAAAAGGGTGGCACAAACAAGACTGTTGCATTAAGTTGTTCTGCCTGTGTGGAAGAACCTCTTAACCATAAATGATGGCATTGAATTGAAGAAGATTTCTTAAAAAATTAAAGGGGAATGCACAAAAAAACAGCCCTCCATTAATGGCCTGCTGAGCCCTATCACACACCAGCACAGATTTGCCTCCTCATTATGGTTTTGTAGGGAAATGTGGGTGTTTATGCCTTGTGATGGGTGTCGTTCAGCTGATGGATTTGTGGGGCAAGGATTCAGAAACCCACCAAAATTTGTGGATTGCTGGGTTCCATAATGATTTGATTCACCCTGTCAGCACTCAAACTGCCCATGGAAGTTTGCATGGATTTTTAACAGAATCTACCTAAATTTTGTTACTCTTCTTCACTGAGAAAGCAAGAGCTCATGCTTGTTTGATAATGGGACAGGAAAGAGAAATGCTAACTGTGCTCTGCTGTACTGCAGTTGACAATTTCCCAAGCTGCTGTCTCAGTCAGATTTTCTGATCTTTAAAACTTTGAGAACAAGCCTGGACCAGTAACTCACCAGTGGAGCTTCCTGCTGGCTAAGACAAGTGATGATTCAAAAAATATTCCAGGTTTTTCCTTGGCTCCAGACCTGAAAGGAAAAAAAATCTCAGCTCATCAAGGAGGGACTCATTATAGAAAACCATCCTCCACTACTGAAAATATTTCTATATTTTAACATAATTCTGCTCGAAAATGGTCCGCTGAATGCAGCAGTTTCCTGGGTAGCTAATCTGGAAGCTGCATGGTGTGTACAACAAAAGGAAATTCTTTAAAATTGGTTCTTTAGGCCGCTCTGGGACTTTAGGGGGTCTGTTTAATTGGCAGGGCTTCTCTCCACCCCACCCTGCTCGGAGCTGGAGGCTCCTGCATCGGCCCCAGCCACGTGTGTGGCCTTGTGCATTCAGGTCGTGACTTCTGATGTGCTCCCCCAGCCATGGGAACGCCTGGGCAAGGTGACAAACTTAATTAGGGGCTTTCTTAATCAGTGTTTTTTCAGCTTTGTAATACTCCAGTCTGGTCTTCCTCAATAACCTGGGAGGATGGTGAGGAAGAGGAAGGATGGGCTGGGAAATGCAGGGATGCTGTGGCAATGTCAGGATGATTTTAGGCAGGTTGTCCTGTCTCCCTTCATTTCCAGCCCTTCTATGCATGGCAAGAATGAATGAGTTAATGTCAGCTCTGGAAAGGTATAAGTCAAGATGTGTGTAACCAGGAATTATGAACAGCACAGATGAATTCCACTGCATTCAATAAAGTGAAATGTGCTGTTAAAAATCCTGCACATAAAGGATAAAATGTGTCAAGACTAAAAACAAACAAGCAAGTGATTTTTAACCTTATTAAGGTCTGATGCCTTTCTGTCTAGAGGGCTTAATCTTTGAATTCAGAGCTATAAAAAACAATTACTTTTTATAGGTTACGATTACAGTCTGAGATGATTTACTGTTTGGTTTACATTGCTGATGAGAGCTGGGCTGTTAATTTTACTGGATTTGTTTGATTTGGTGGTCTTTTTTGTCCAGGCTCTCATTGCATTTTCTGTTACCTGAAACTCCTTCATGCTTTCCTGTCAGCAGGTAACTCAGCTATGTAGTACAATTTGTTGAGGATGTAGCAGTAGAAAAAGCATTGTCCCCTTCAGAAGTGACACTTGGTGTATTACCTGCATGTGCAGTATTGTCAGGGGTGTAGTTTCTGACCTGTAATGCATTATCTGCTCCACTGACTTTGGGGCTGTTTATCACCAGTGACATATTTCTCTGCAGGAGCCTGCCATGCTTCTTGTGTCTGCTTTAAAACCCTAAATGCAGACATCCAGTCTGCATTTCTTAAAAGTGGAATGAAAACAGATTTTTCTTTCTTTTTTTTTCTTTTTTTTCTAACAGTTCCCTTCAATGTTGTCAGTTAAACAGGGATGCTTCGTAAGCTGCTTTTGCTACGGTAACAAATATCACGTTAAAGAGCAGAGGCACAGTAAGAATGAAATTAATTATGTATGCTTTATGCTTGTCCAACTATCCATACTGTATTCCCAATGAAACACTTAACACATCTGTGCATTCCTAAAGTCAAATAACATCACTGTAATTTGGGACTTATTTCAAGCAGGGAAGGAAAGGTTTTGTTACACCTCCAGGAAAGCCATTCTTTTGGAGGGGGCTTTTTTTCATTTGTATGCTTTGATTGTGAGCTACTTAATTTAGTCAAAGATTCTAATTGAGCTCCTTGGCAGACTGCCTGATATTTGGCACAGTAGGAATCTCTGAGTTTGAACCTTTGGGGATGTTTTCAGAGGAACGTATGTCTTCTATTTCATGCTTTATTGTGGCAGACTGATGAGAACTTCTAAAGCAAATGACAGTTGACAGAAAATAACTCACACTGGAGTTTGTTCTCCCACTGTTGCTATTTCAGTGATGAATTTCAGATAGTCTGTTTTGTTTATAGCACGTGAGGTGTGGAAATGATGATAATGGATGGCAATGGCAGCGGAATAATTCAGCCATGGAAGCAGAGGTGAAGCGTGGAAAGAGCTCTTTAACAGGAATGATTTCTGACTAAGCAATCTGTGGCAGTCTCTGGAGCAGCCTTCAGTAGCTGAAGGAGTTAAACAAGATAGATGTTATTTGACAGAGCAGCGTGTGTCGTGGTCTCAGCAGATATAATAGGATGAAACTAATAAATATGAGTATTTAGGCTACAGACAAGGCTATTTCCTGATACTAAGACCTGATCTAGATTAAATGGTCTCTCAAGGAACAAAAAAAGGCAGCTCCTAGCTGGGGATATTTAACACCATGCTGAACAATATGCTAATCCTCAGAGGAACATTACAGAATTGTCAGCAGGATGAACTAGCTGATGCCTTCCATCTCCATTCTGTTTAATTTCAGTATCTCAAAGTTTCTGCTCGGGAGAATACAAACTCCACATCTTGGTTTTCCTGTTTCCTTGTGAGCTGTCGAGTCTGCAGCCCAAGAATGACCCAGTGCTGCAGGACATCCTCCTTTGCTTCCCACTGCCCTTGATTTCCACCGTTGGCTCGTCAGGGACGGCTCCAGCTGAAGCATTCCAGCTCCATACTGAGCATCTCTGGGGTATCAAGCAGCTGATTCCATCCTGGAATCACCAACTCTCCACAGATCCAGGACTTTGCAAACAAACAAACAAACAAACAAAAAAAGTCTTTGACTTCTCACCTCCCCTCCACTCACCAGGGAGAAACTGAAGGGTTCACATTAATATCTGCCCCCTTTTTTACCTCTGGAAACATGTAGGTAAATCCACTTCAGTAGACTAGAGTGAAAACTGAGACAGAATTATGCTGAGAGTAGTTTTTAAAATGCTCTGAACTCTTCAGTGCATTGTTAGTGAGAGGAAAGTGCTTTTCTGCCAGACCTAGAGTGTTTCGTGTAGCCATTCTTTGGATATTAAGATCTGAATTATTTCTGAGGATTGAGCAGGTTTCTGAGGGCAGTGATGGCAAACACCAAGCAGGGAGGAGGTTTGCCCATCCAAAAGCAAGGCATGAAGGTGTTTACAGGGCTTTTTTGGTAATGAATTGCAAATCTTCAGAATAAGCCCAAAGGGGAGCCAGAGAAGTCCATAAAGAGCAGAGACAGCCATAAAACACAGATTCCCAAGCACCACTGATGAGCAGGCAGTTCCTCATTACAAACTTGTTACAGTACATATATATAGGCTCAATCAATTTGTTTTATTTTAACAGTGCATCAGGTGCTTCCCATAAAATTTGAGGGCACTGAGTACTTAATTGAAAGCAGCCTCATATAACCCCTGTACTCAAATAAATCTTTTTTTTTTTTTTTCAGAAGTAATCAACTAAACCTTACCTACATAATTATATACAGAGTAGCATAAAATAAAACCTAATTGTTTCAGTAATTATAATCCTGTACATACTGTGCACTGATCAATACACTTTTAATAATTGACCTGTCAATACTGAGGATCACTTTATTCAGAGGGACTTTTAATAGTTTTGAGAGTGGAAATAGTTCAAAACTCACTGTGCTGGCTCTAAACATACAGGGAAAAAAAATCAAAAAATCATCTTAATTTTGTTCTTAGAGAATCTCAGATTTGTCTCTCATTTTACCATGGAACTGCCTATGTTCTTGATAAAAATATGATAAAAAAGTAAACTTCCATTTTGAAGGCAGTGACCACAATTCTCCACTGAGAAGTCTCCTGCACCTCCCCAGCTCCTCCAGGTGACTCTCAAGCACCAGATTGTCTTGGCTGTACCAACAGGGGTAAATACAGATGGCAAAACGTGATCTTGTTAAATTCTCAATGAGAATCTTCATTTCACTAATGGCCAGGAGGATGCAGTTCCTTCATTTGGACACACCATGAGAACAGACTAAACACAGTCATAAATAAACATTTCTAATGGCTTGACTGCTCCTCCAAGCAGACAGGATCTGTTGCAGGAGGATATAAAAAGGAGGTTTATTTAATAGAGTTCTGTAACTTCATGTGTACATTTGAGCATGTGAAGTGCCACAATGCATTATAATGTACACAAATCCCAAATGCTCTCCATGGAGCCCCATCTGTTCTCGATGTGCTGATCCCTGATCACGTGCTGTGAACTGTTTGCTACACACAAACCAATACAGCCTAATTACAAGTCAATAAATTCCAGATCCCATCCAATTAGTTGTCATAGAGACTCTCGTGTTTAGCAAATGTAACTGATCTGTTTCAATATTTAATTTATTTAATTGCAGACCAATATAGTCAGTATATCCTACAACAGAAACAATAAATGCTTCCAAGTACAATCTGTTTAGGTTAGTTTGTCTGATAAATCAAGTGACTTCCTGTGGGTGAAGGTACCATGAATGCCTTTGAAGTCCTCTTCCTACCACTCCTCTTGTGGCACTTCTTTTTGCAGGAAATTATCTTTAACTGTGCACAAAACACAGTTAATAAGAATAAAAGTTTAAGATACAGACTTGTCTCTCCAGTGGATTTTCACACTTGGACAAACCAGCACTAGAAGGGCTGTCTGTAGAAAGCCTTTTTCAGAGATGTGAGGAGGAAAAGAATTCAGATCATCCACTACAGTACTGGTGGTTTAAAACCCCCAGAATCTCTGTATCTCTGCCAAGGGTGAAGCATTTCCAGAAACACTAAATAACTTTGAGAAAAAAACAACAAAAAAAAAAACAATTAGAAGAAAACAAGGCTCTTCACACTGGGAAAGACAGTGTAGGTGACTGCACGAGTCTGTCAGTACTGCTGCTCTGGGGAGAGATTAGAATCCAAAATCACTCTATAATGAATAGATTCTAAATGTAAAATCACACAGGGCTGCCTGGGGAGCAGCCAGTCTGCAGTACTGGATGTTGGCTGATTAAAAACCAGCTGAGATTACTCAGAAGATGTGGGCACCACATCCTTGCACTGATTTGTGGTGGTGAAACTCCTGAGCAGTAAGGCAGGTCTTGTCCCATGTTCTGTGAAATTCCCTCGAGAGGTTTGTCTGGGACATTTTTATCAAAGGTCATGAGCACTTCACCATTTGCACCCAAGCCAAGATGTCCATTATCACCAGGTGGAGTTCTTTAGATTCCTCAGTGTGCAGGTCAGCTCTGGGGCAGTATCACGACACATTGAGCCGTGAAAAATTTCCTGTGTGTCAGCTTGGAGCTCGGAACGGTGGGGTGAGGTTTGCTGCTGGGTCAGAAGGGAAAAGACTTCCACTTCTGTTCCAGACTCTTGTGGCTGCTCTAAATATTCCAAATGCTTGCACCCATCTCATAAACAGCAGTTTATCTGTGGAGCTGAATTGAAATCTGCAGCCTTGTCTCTGGCAAGAGTTGGTAGATAAGCTTGCTTTCATTCTCGAGGTGTTGGGCTCAGCATTAGTAAATTCACAGATAACTTTTTTCCTCCCACTGAATATGCAGAATATGACTTAGAACTGCCTTAAACGCTCCCCAAAGAAGGAAGATGACAGTACAGGGGAATTTATTTCAAAGCAAAATTCTATTGCTTGCAAGAGAAAATGAATAAAGTTGGGAATTCTTAGCAGAGAAGCTTTAAGACTCCTTAGCTTAAAATTATTCCTCTTTACCATTCTAGTCTGATCTCTGAAGAACAGCAAAATTACCTGAAAAAAACCTCTGCATAAATAATTGATTTCCTTTACTCTAGATAGAGATTCTTTCTGCATAAAAATATTCTTGTGGAGTACAGTTTGTAAGGCAGTAAGAGTGAAGGATTTGGTCTTTTACTTAATATACAATTATTCTTTTTGGTTTTCCTGGCTGTGCTTCCCAGTTCTGGCAAAGAGAAGCTCCTACACAGCAATAAATGATGGGTTTGGTTCTGTGTTAATGATCTGAATTTGTATCACAATTTGTCGCTTCTAGGTTTTTTTGGGTTTTTTTTTTTTTGCTCTTGCCAGGGTTAGGTCCAGGCCATTCTGCAAAATTTGAAACTCTGGGCATGGATATAAACCCCCAAATGAGGTGAGAGAATGGTGTTATTATTATTATTATTATTATTATTATTATTAATAATAATAATAATAATAATAATAATAATAATAATAATAATAATAATAATAGTAACCTGCTTCTGCAAGTTTCTGGAGGCTGGGGAGGGAGAGCTGATTTTATCCTCTACCGAGAGAGCAAACAGAGGCTTCCCTGAGCTGTGGGTGCTGTGTCACACAGTCCCTGAAAATGGACTTGATGGTGAAAACCACAGTGGTTATTTCCACAGGTCTCTGCACCAGAAAAGAAATATCCTAAAGAGCACCAGAAAAAACTTTTAACAGATATCCTGTTTTATTTTAATGGAATCAGGTCACAACTGGAACTCATAGGGCACAGTATGAACAGCTGAATTTTGCAGGGACAGCAGCAGAATAATGAGAATTAGCATTTTTGTGCAGTTTTGTATTCCTCTGCTGCTTCCCTGCCAGCACGGATGGGTGACTGGTATTACCTCTGGTCCACCTGGAACTCGGGCCTGTCAAAAAAATACAAATCACAATGTAAAATAATCAGCTCATGAGAAAGTTCAGGCTGAGATTTGTTTCTCATTTGTCACATCAAAAACAAGAAACCTTTTATTCAGGAAGCTGGAGAGTATTTGACATTAATCCTGCTGATATGCAGGGAGAATAAATGAGGAATTTTTTGTTGTTTGTGTGTTCATGTAGCATATTAATGATTTTGATAACAGCATAAGGATATTTGGCTACTGCCTAAAATTAAATTGTTAGGGTCTTGAAACTGCTTTTGCCTGCCATGGTTCTAGTAAGTTTATACAATTGATTGTTAAAAGTGTGAAGAACAAGTGTGGCCCTAAAAGAATAAAAAAAAAGATTATTCTCTTTAAGTTTTATTACATCTGTTTCCTTTTTTCTTTTTTGGTTTTATCAGCAAGTCACTTCATCTCCTGTATTTGTATGTCCTACGTGTGCAATAGTTGTTTAATGACATTAATTTTGAAAGAAAATAATTCAGCATACAAATAAGAAGTGACAGAGGGAAAATTGCAAGAAGCCAATTTTCTTTTTTTTAAAAAACCCATATTTTTATTTAGACTAACAGTCCTCCCACGGAGGTTGAAAAACGTAGGATGGACTAAATTTAACTTCACTACTGTCACCCAAGATAATAATGTGTCCAACTCCTGACACAACAAACGAAATGACACTTTATTTACACCAATATTTACCAGCACTCAGCTCTCAGGGGAAGGGCTGCTGGTGAGTGATGGTGGCTGGAAAAACAAATCTGTGCCCCTCACCTTGCAGTCTCATTTTTGGGAGAGACCTGTGGGCTGCAGCAGGGATGGTGAGCACAGAGCCATCTCCTGGGCTGCTGGGGGGGCCTGGAGATGCTGAGTTTGTTTGGTCAGGTATTCAGAATTATTTCATTTTTCATTTTCATTTTCTTTTCATATTCATGAGTGATTGACTGTGATTGTTACAATGCAGCTCCCTGCTGTGGGGGCTGCACCAATGGGATCTGAGAGCAGAAAATCTGCTTTCTCATCTACTTAAAGTCAGCTTTTTGCTCTGATAGACTTGCATGCACAGGAGAATCGGGTTTGTATTTTTTTATTGTAATGTTTCTTACAGAGTTCAGGATAACCCACTCCTTCTCCAGTTGGTTGGTTTAAAAATCCCATCCTCACTTCTGCAGTTAGGAAATAAAATGTATATACATATATATATATATAAAATGTATATTCAGATGTTTAGCTAGAGAAAGGCAGAGCTGGAGCTGGGCAGAACCATTTCCAAAGAGAACAAATACCTGATGTGTGTTAGACACCACAGGTAAGAAATTCGGGTGCTGTTGCAGCAAAAACAAAGTTAAAACAAAACCTCTGGGCAGTTCATGAAAAGCTTGGGCAGAGCCTGACCTGTCTCAGCCCTGACACCCTGCAAGCACAGGACAACACCTGTGGCCTGTTATTATCTGCAATGAATCCAAAATTTTTGGATACAAAGATGTGATTTCTTTTCAGCCACGGCACGAAGATCACAGCTTTTGAACCCGAAGCCCTGTAACCACGCAGATGTGAAGGAAATGCTCATTTTGGTGCTGCTGATTCTGGAACACTTTCAGCAACCGTGAGTAGAAAATGAGGGGTTTATTTAGGATAATGAGCCTTACAGCAGTTTCATCATGTAAATGCAACAACCACAGACACACTCAAATCAAGATGATTAAATTTTATTGCATTAACTTGTTAATTTTTTTAATGGCATTAAAGGCAGTAGATGCATCCTTTTTTCAAAACTGTTAAAAAGACAACAAAAACAATCAGTGACTTCACAGGTCTCCAATTTCTATTCTGCTCTTGAGCATTTTCATGCAATTAGAAAAGCAGATCTGGTATGAAAAGCAAACTGGTGCTGTCTCTGGAGGAGTATTTCCTCTCCTGGACATAGTTCTGCATAATGATGGTTAATGTAATGTAATGGGAATTTTGTAGTTTCTGAGCCCATTTTCAGTTTAGCTTTTTGCTCAGGTCTCTTGGAGGGGCAGCTAAAGAGATCCAGTGGAGGAACATCAGTCTCTGTTCGTGCCCTACACAAAACCTTCCACAGAAAACGCACAGAGCAGTTGTTCAAAATGCTTGAACACAGCACCCTCCGTTTTTTCAGTCATAAGATTTCAGAGACATGCTTAAACTAGCCTATATTTAACTCAATTAATTTTTATGCCTTAAATGGAAACAAAGTTGCTACAACAGGAAGATGAAGTTCTTTGTCATGCACTGTAAAATTGTTAAAATGCCTTGGAGAGTGGAATGAGGTGCCTGAAAGTTTAGTTCCAGAGGCCCCTCTCCCACCAGGGGGAAGTGAAAGATGCCTCAGATGTAAAATATGGGAAGTGCTGTCTCAGGAGGGGATCCACATTAAATTATTAAAAATGCTCAGCTGGGCAGAGAGCACTGAGGACAAGAGGACGCAACCAAAATCTCCAAATTATCGAAAAAGTGCAAGTTATTAACTCAGAAAAAAATTGACTCCTAGAAATCCAAGTCCTGTTCAAGGTTAACTTCACATGGCACAGATAAAGTTCTCTCCGTGTATTAAAGGCCCTTGAGTGCCACCGAGCAGAGAAAAAGATTAATAAGGTCTGCTCAGTTCCCACCTGTTCTTCCATAGATCAATCTGTCATTGCTTCTTCTGATTTTACTGCAACAAAACATAACTTTAGACTTGAATATAAATCTGACTTGCAGAGTTTACCCATTGAAACATAAGATATGAGACTAGAGAAGAAAAAGCCATATAACAGAGTGCCTTCTTTACTGAAGCAAATCCTTTCTCGCTCCTTGGAGAGCAGGATGGTGTAATGTGAACAGATTGCACTTCTCACATTCTGGAAGAACAGTTTATTCCATGTTCTGACAGCGTTTATTTGGATCTTGAAGAAATGGCTCATAAGAAGCATGGGAAGGACATTGTATTTGCCATGAATTACCCTCTTTGGAAATGTGTGATATAGAATAATATCAGTCACTTGGTGTCTTATGAAGAATGTTTCTGTCATTAGATTCTTATTTCGAAAACCAGATGTTAAGGGTGGTTTTCTCAGAAAAGTCAGCACCACAGGCCCTGGAAAAAAACAGGAAGCAAAGACACTGGGAAAATCAATCTGTAACTCCTGAGAACAGTCTGGTTGGGGATAAAAGCAACCAAATTATCTGTAGATGTTCTAGGAACCTGTTCTAGGACCACAGGAACATTGTTGCAGGTTGGGAAGGACCTTTGAACATCACCTGTTCTAGTCCCTTACAAATCAGGCTTAGTTTGGGGAGTTGCTCAGCATTTTCTGCTTTTGACTGACAAATATCTCCAGTAACGGAGTTTTCACTGCCTCTCTGGGCAGCTCCAATATCTGAGCACCTTCAGCATGAAGAAACTTTTGCTCAGCTTTAATATCACCTTTCTTTTGCTCCAACTTATGCCCATCGCCACGAATCTTGCTGGGAATTTCTGAGAAAGGTCTGGTTTTGTCTTCCCTGTGAAAAACTCACTGGTGATCCCTCCTGAAAAAAAAGTTTGGTAAGGTACTAAGTGTCCAAAACCAGGCAAAGCGTGGTCCAATAAATGTCAGGTAAAAGAGAATAATCCCTTCTCCTCAGCGTCTGGCTGTGCTTTTGCAACTGCAGCAGAGAACGAAGTTGGCACACTTCAGGTCTGAATTTTACTCTTATTTTATTTTTAGAATAATTTCTTTATCTATTTAAGGAATCCCAGAAATTAAGTATCATTTCATTGCATTTATATGCAATAGTAAAATTAGTTCTTTACAGAGCTCACTGAGAGTACAGCTAAAATAAGAGTTGCTTACAGAAATATCCTGATTATCTACCTGGGAATATTCCATTGAGGCTCTACAGAACTATATAGGTAAAATTTGTCATGTTCATTTATATCACAAATGACATAATGACATTATAGAGACCAGGGCAGAATAACAGATACATTGTACCTTTTAATCTGAAATTTCTGAGTCCAGCAGTCCTTATGGTATTGTAGTGCCCTCAAATTTGCTCTGGGAGTTGGAGTCAGAAGCAATCCATACTTCTCATTGTCTGTGTGTGCTGGTAGGCTGACAGCTCCCAGAAGCTCAGATGACCCAGACTATCATGAATTTTGATCTCACTTCCAGGCTTTCCCCACTAGCATCTTTACCTGAGGATCTTCACATCAGAAACCGCTAAATTCTTGATACGGCGATATCAATTTCTGATGTTAAAAGCAGTGAAAAGGGATTATTTTCACAGTATTACAAATGAAGCCCTTTCACTCTGCTTTCTACTGCCTCAAATATCACTGTTCCCTCCATGAATAAAGCAGGGAGTAAATACGAGACCTGTCCATGCAGAAGCCGAAACACGTTGTAATGAGATGGCAGCACATTCCAGATAACAAACATTTGTAATAAACAACCCCTGGCTCTATTTATCACAACTCTGGGATATCTGGACACAGACACGAGTCTTGAAATGGGACCATAAAAGTGAAGCCAAGCACATTCAGAAAGCCTTTTTCTGATAAGCCAAATCTCGCCGAGGTTTTTGCATGAGCAAAATGAATGTGTTTGATTGAATGGTACCAAACTGTAGATAGGGGAGCTCAGCAAGTGGTTATCAGAACTTTGGGGGCAAAAAAAAATCAAGATATGCTGGAAAAGGAGTCACTGAGGGATGTTTGGCAGCCAAACAGGTATGCAGGGAAGAATAATTCATTTTTTTTAAACCGGTATTCCTGAATATTTGTAGGTAAAACCAATCTTATGGCTCTGAAAACTCACAGGGTTCTGTCAGTACCACTGAGAACCATAAATTCTTAATTCTAAAGTTCCAGTAAGGAAACTACCCACAAGCAGGCTTCCTGAAAGATGCAGGCAATCCCTGCAAGGATGTCAGTGCATTATTCTGCAATCACAAGTTGATTTCATCAAAGTGATTTAATAAACCGTGCATGAGATTCAATTCTTAATGGACTTAATTCAATCAGGTGACGTTTCTGCCTTGAAAGGTGATGCATCTTGAGTGGAGTGAGGTGCTGGATGCTGTGGAAACTTCATTTTCCACTGCAGAAGTGGCCGTGCTGCTGAATGTTGTGTAAGATTCAGGAAATGACATCACAAGTTTAATGGCATTTAAAGCACAGTCCACTCCATGGACTTTTTTTTTGTGGCACTTCAGTATGAAATCACACATATTTACAGTATGCTGGTTTATTTTTTTTCTCTTAATTTTGACATTGACATGTTTTGACACCAAAGAGATAATATTACAATGGAAGAGAAAAATCATATTGTCAAAGAGCTGTTGGATCTGGGTGTCCAAACACACAATCTGCTTTAATAGCAAACAAAAATGACTACATTTGGAATGAGAGTATTTGCAATGAACGTGGAGAATTCTCACAGTTGACAACCACCTTACATTTTTAGGTATTTGCCAAATATTCTCTGCTAACTTAGGAAACAAAATTGAGAAAATGAGAAGATGTAATAAATTTAAAACCTGAGTGACAGATCAATCAAGCTCAGTCTGGAATCATCCTCAATCTCCCTGGGACTCCTCATAAATTTCATGAATCAGAAGGGTGAGAGAGGCTGGGGGTCAAAGAGAGGAATACACTTTGGCACATGGCGAGAGAAGAGACAAACCCATCAATTTTACAGTAATATGATCCAAAGATAGGCTGCTGCATTTCAGCTCCTCTCTTCCCTGACATGTGAGGCTGCTGCAGTGCAGCTGCAACAGGTGCAGCAAAGTGCTGGGCTTCCTAAACCATCAAAGGGAAAAGTGAGCTTTTTCCTGTTAACACTGGGATATTTTAGGAAAATGTCCATCTGAAAAATATCTCTGCTGTTTGTTTTATTTGTCTTGCTGACCATTCTCAGGAAAGGTGGAGGCAATAAGGCTTGAAGGAGCTGTGCTTCCTGTGCCATTCCTCCAAGGTCTGTGTGCCCCCCGTTACTCCAAAGTCCTGCTGGCACTGACTCTGCCCCCCAGACCAATAAATGCAATGAGAAATATATCCCTGTCCTGGTTCTGTCGTTTGCCATAAGTGGAGCCACAATCCAGCTGAGCAGCTTCTCCCAAGGGATCATAAAAGGCAACAACCTGAAAAAGAAAATGCAACCCCAAGGATTTTCCTCCTGCACTTCAGGGTAACTCTTCCTACCGTAAAACAAAATATTACTGGAATAATACTGGAATACTCACCAAAAGAATGAATCTCCATCCTCTGTTTAAATAAAGAAGTGTAATTTTTATGTTATTGCACGTGTTCTGTCTCGTATTTCTCATTTCTCCAAGTTTAGGTAGAAGAAGATGAAAGTTCTAACCTCTGCAGCAACTAATACATTAAGCACAGAAAGCTCCACCATAAATTACCTTTTCTTTACCTTCTTCTGCCATTGTACAGATAATAAATTGTCTTCCTAATGTAACCAGTTTTATTGCAGTCTTGAACTCAGCAGAAGACAGATAATCACCTTTGCACCATTAGATTTGATTAAGCCAAGCTCAGGAATTGGACCCGCAAAGCACTGAACTGTACATTTCTCAGGCCGAGCTTAAACACACAGGAATATTTTTCAATACTAATGACTCAAATGGGTTTTGTTTTTACAGTCATGCAATTAGTTTTTTTCTGGTTGTTTTCTACAGAAAATGAATGTCAAAGACATATTTTACAGCATGTAAGATGACATAATACAGAGCAACAAAAGCAACCAACCATGCAGGTAAAGTTCTGTTCTTCAAATCAAACCTGAAATAGTCTTTTAGACCTGTGTGTGTTAAGTGTTATTCATACATAGTAGGGTAACAATAATATTAGTTATATTAATTCAATTTAATCGTTCTAGTATGAAATAATTTTTTAATGAGTGAAGATTAACTTTTTAAATTAATGAACCTCTGGTTTTCAGTTTACCCCGTACATGAAGCTCTGGTTCTGAGCTTGTATGTCAGTAAGAATGAAGTGGAATATTCTGATATTTCCGATCTCAGTTTAGTACACTGCACTGAATATTGAAGGCTAACATTAGAGAAACTTTTCTCACTCCCTGTATGTCTGAAAATGAAAACTCCCTTTATTTTAAACTCCTTATATTTTCTCCCTTTTACTCTCTTGCATGTTTTAACTTTCCATTTAATGCATACGTATAATTTTTTAGGCTTTGTAATAATGCAAGTTGTTATGAAAATCTGTATTTTCTTCTTGCCTTATATCCTAAGGAGTCTCAGATTGCTCCCTGTGTGTACAGATACATATATTAACAACAGGGAAGCAAATGAGTTGTTAGTGAGGTGAGAAATACCTGGTAAATACTTTCTGGTCTCTGCATGAATTCTCTTTACAATCCAGTTCCATGCTTTGTTGGCAGTTAAGGCTGTTAACCAAGCTAAAAGGACTTCACAGCCAATTAAAATGAAATTTCTTTGAATTATTTTTCTTTACTTGAAGGAATAAGCAAGTGAGAAGGTTCTTGGCTATGAATGTTCCAGTAGACTGTGTGAATGCAAACTGAAAACTCCATCTTTTTTTCTGCAGCACTTGTAGGGCATAAGGTGAAGAAAATTTGGCAGTGGAGTCAGATAAGACTGAGGCATCATCTCTTTTTTTTTTTTAATGATTCATCTTTCACACATTTTGCTTGAAAGAGCAGGTCTGAATAATTCTGCTTTGGAATGAAGAGGCCTTCCAATGCCAAAAAAACATGAGAGACTTGGACTGAAAACATGCCCAGCACCAAGGCTGATTGTGAGTGCTCAGGACTAACAAAGCTGCCTGAACGTGTGTGGGTTTTTTCCAAGTGCTTCCCTGAAATGGAGCAACTTAATTTGGTTGCTCTGCAGGATTATTTGATTGTGAGGATGCTTAGACATTGATTCATCAAACCCAAATTGCTTACAAGGAAAGGTCACAGGTGCCTACTAGTCCATAAGATAACTATTAGCCCTGATTTGGGGTTGGAATTGCTATGGATTTCTCACATTTTCAACAACCTGTGCCTTTCTAGGAACTTACCAAAAAATAATGAAACCACAACTCAGGAAAATCACATTCATTATCATCTGTGCTTGTCCAGAATATAAGGCTTGAGCGCAAACACTTGTCCTTATAAAATATTTCCTGTATTCTCTAACACTGTCAGGAGAGTTATGCGTTGTTTTTCCATCACATTTCTGAGGGCAAAAAGGCCATTTTCCTTACCTGCTGCTGCAAACCTCTGAAGGCAGATGAGCGGGACATGCTGAACTCCCAAACAGGGGAATTTTTGGAGGTGTTCCTCGATGTGTGCATCCCCATGTTTGGCACAATATAAACCTCGTGTGTGCAAACAAGTTCATTAAAATTGCAAGAGCCTGTGGCACATTTGTAACAGCTTGCCCAAAGGTTAACATTTATGGCTTTGCACTGCCAACATCCTTGCTTTTATGGGGCACATTTGTATGCTAAATTGCCTATTATGTTAAGCTGTAAGTTCCCATTTAGCAGCATCAGGAATAAGATTTGACTATAAGTGTTTAGATTTTATTAGTGCTGTGCTTGTCTTCTTAACAGCTCAAACTTCCCACAGCCTGAAAATCTGCTGCAACCTCTGGAGAGGTTCTTGGGTACGAGATGTGTTCAGGGACAGCTGAGGATAAAGGAGCATGGGAAGAAATGTGAGGCAGTGATGGGGAAAAGGTGCCTTGCTGTGTCTCACCTTTACAGGAGCCCTAAATGTCAAGTTCAAGCAATGATTGCATCTAAAACAATCTCAGTAACATCCCCTTCTCCAGTTAACGAGACCAGAAAGGTCAGCTGGAAATATTCCAGGGGGAAGGGGGTTTTATTGGTAGGTAAATATGTCCAGTGGCTTTGTTTTTGCTGTAGGTTGCTTCCCAGTGCATGAGCTAACAGTGATATACCAGCCCTGTAAACTGAAATGGCAAATTGCAGCTGGATATGCAGTTCTCAAAGGGAACAGAAATGTATTTGCTAATGAAACTGTGTTTCACTCAGACTCCCCTTGCTAGCAGGGATTTCTCAGCAGATCCTGGGACTGAGGGACTTAAAAATGTCACAAAAGCCTTTCAATTCCAGGTCAGCAGATTGACAGAGCAGGGACCTGATTTCAGACAGCATTTTAAAAGCCTTCATGAATATCTGCTCACCTTGGACTGTAGTCTGCCACTATGGAAAGTAACTTGGCAAAAATAACAGAAGCTCAGGCTTTCCCTGTAAATAAAAAAAAAAAAAAAAGAAAATAGTGTGAGGATTTTTGTTCTTTTTTTTTTCCCATTCCATTGTCATAAATGAGAATGTGAAAACACAAACTCTGCTCCTAAGCTTTTCCTACCACGCTAGAAAAGAGCGTTGAGAGCAGATGTACTGATGTCCTTCACAGGCTGACCAGGCCACGTTTGCAGATTTATTTTACATGGTGGGTGTAAGGATGTTGCTCTATGTTTGCAAACTCTCACAGAGCTTGGGAAACACGAGCTCTTGAAAAATATTATCATGATAATTATTAGAACTAGCTGTTCACCCCAACCAAAAGGAGGAAACATAGAAATGGAGCTTCAGGTTAGTCACACAGAAAAATTAATATTTCCCATGATTCCCAAATAAGCTTTTTATGTAACAGGATGTTCTTAGAGGCAAGCAAGAATGATAAAAGTAATGTAAAATCTTCCAGCACAATCCACAGCTGAGGAGGGCTGCCTCAGTCACTGATTAAACAGGATTGCAGAGTCGTGTGCTCTGCAGAACTCAACATTTTTCAGGGGATGTAAGAGCTGGAGCGAGGAAGGTGCTTTATTCTGTGTAAAACACAATATCATTTCCAGGAGACAGAGGTCCCACATGAAAGGCCCGAGGTCTCTGTAGGAATCTGTCTGCTGAACACACCGACTTTGTTGCCAGGAAAGGCTGCAACCTCCAGCAAATGCAGACAGTGCTTTGCCTATTAAGACAATCCGTAGGGGAGAGACTCAAGGAAAGTAGCTCAGAAAGTTGTTTTCTTCTTTTTTTTTTAATGACCTATTTAAAGTTACATTTTTCAAATAATTTAAGGAGAAGACTTAGTTAATGCTACTTAATCAAAGTTCCCTGCAAATAACTTAAAGGTGACAGGTCAGCAAAGACATGCTTACTTAAAGACAGTATTTTAAGATTTAAAATGCTAAGAGTCTTACCAAGTCTAATCTGCTAAAAATTATAATAAAGCATAAGAGAAGTTCAAACCTTATTTATTTCAAGATCAGATTTTTTATTTTTTCAAGCCCTTGCAGGCAGAGAAACAGAAAAGAATTAACACAGGAGCACTTTCTTTGAAAGCACACATCCTATATACAATGGTGGATGGATAATGATTGATCCCTTCTGTCATCCAAAATATTTGAGAATTCTGGTCAATTATTCTCTGTGGCCTAAATGAGGTTTTGTGTTTTAGGCAGCTGAAATTATGTACTTTGGGAGCTGTTTTTTTTCTTTATACAGACATGTTGTGACCTCTCTAAATGCACTGCAGTACTGTGCTATTTCCAAGTTCTTCTTTGTTGTAAAGTTATTTTTTAAATGGCTGTTCCTGTAGTTTGAAATGAAAATGGTGACCTTAACAAGCACTATCATTATTATGCCTTCAAGGGACTTACTCACTCTCCTTCACTCTGATATTCAATGTCTGACGAGCTTGGAGTTCTGAGTCTATTATTTTGCTGAAGTCACTGAAAAAAAGGGATTCTGCATTGTCCTCTGTTGCTTTCTTTGGGTACATTTCATATTAGAATGCTGCACAGCAGGATTCTGATTCCAAGGTAGTAATTGGGACAGTATTCTAATTAGAATCACATACCTAGAACTTCACTTTTCAGAGTGGCACAGTGAGTAAGTAATTGAAGAACAAACCCAAGTGATTTTCTACTTTTTATTAGTCTCAGAGAGGAGTGTGGAGATCCAGTGGAGGCATCACAGACTGCTGGAAGGAAAGAGTTCACTGCTGTAATGTGGTGGGAAAGGAGAAAAAAAAAAAACCCACAAGCTAATGAAATGGAGCAGACCACAAGTTCAAAATTCTAGAGAAGACTTGACATAAGCACTGATATATTTCTAGCCTAAAACCAAAATATAACTCAGCCTTGCAGCTGGGGCTGTGAGAGTGACAGGGCCTGAGCACCCTTTTTATATCAGAGCACTCCTGGAATTTAAACCAGCTCAATGAAGGAGGAGCAGGGTTCTGAGAGAGGGGGACATTGCACCACTGTGCATTCTCCAAACCCGCAAAAATTAATCCAGGACACATTTTAGATCCATTTGAAGATTTGTGAGGCAAATGTGTCAAGCACATTAAGAGTAAAGCAGCAAATCCAGACAGTTTTTAAATACCAAATGATGTGATTTAGTTTAGAATGAAGCAATCAGTGTTTGGAGAATACCTTTAATAACATTGTCTCTCCCTCTGGAAATTACCTATGCAGTGCAGGAAATTTCTATTTGGTTATTTCTGCAGGTAAACACTGTATTTATTACATTCAGAAAGCAACAGAAATTTCGATGGCTGAGCCTACACCAGCTCCTGTAGCATTTTCCTTCTCCTTTACATTTCTAATAAACATGAATTATATATGGAGACAGGCATGCTTTGTTTAAACTGCTGCACTAAGTACCCTGTGGCAGCAGCAAATCAGTGGTTTGCTTTCTCATACATTTGAATGAATGTAATAACTGGAGTAAACAATTAATCTGATGGATACACAGGAACTCTCTGTAGCAAAGTAGAAGTAGAAGAATAATACTGTTCCATTGTTCATCCATTTGTCATTTGTTGATGGTCACACTTTATTGACTTTACATATTATTTGTCTAATTATTTGATTCTCAAAGTTATTTTGAATAATTTATTCAGTCTTTGCTTAAACTGATGTCTGAAAAGTATTTTTTTGCTTGATCTCCAAATAATAAGCCAATTATGATCAGCTTTAGAAGTTATTAACCAGGCTCCAGTTTCTATTTTTGCTACCTAATTAAATCTAATGCTCCTGGTACTGCAGTGACACATTGGGCACTTCCTGTGTTAAAGTTTTGGGTTTTTTAATGGTAGTATTTGTATAATATGTATGCATATACATGTAGATGAGGTAATGAAAAAAAAACCCAAACAATTGCATTTATTTATTTATAAATACCAATGGCTGCCTGCTTTTTAACTGGACCAGGATGAGCTCTAGCTGGGTTTTAAGGCTGTTTGGACGTGTCAGCAGACATTATGGGAGTGAAATTGCTCAGAGGAGCTTTCATTAAGCTTCTGGTGCCCTGGAGGTGCCATGGACATTGTTAAATTAAGGGAGGAAACAAGGGTGGATGTACAGAGACGTTCCCTGGACAAGCAGGAAACATTGGATAATAAATTTGCAGTGCTTGTTCCATTTTTCTCCTGCTTTTCAATTTTCTCCTGATTTTAGAGATGGAGGAATTCAAACTCCTTCCACGAGAGAAATAAATGCTTCATGGAATGTTCATGTTCTGGTTTGTCTTTGCGAGGTAAAACAAAGAAACAAGGAAAATTATCTCTTTATAGGACACTTACCCACCATACTTGCTGAAGTTCTTGGGTTTTTTCATTAAATACAGAAATATTTCTCTTCAGGAAGAAGTTCCTGGAACATTTCTGATTGGGATTGACCAGGTACATACACAGTGTAAGTATGTAAATAACATGTCTGTTACTTACCCAGACATTAAATAGGGGCAGTTAATAACTCTGTCCCAGACAAACTAATAATTTACCATGGGCAAAAGGCTGGAATGAGCAAGCAAGAAGACCAGGACCTTACATGTAGGGAGAAAAAATGATTTATTTCCTGCCCATAAACTTCATCCCATTTTCACATTGAGAACATCAACCTACAATCCCACAGCTGAGGTCACAGGAGACACTCCTGCCTTCTTTTTGGGGCTGACAGGGACCAAATCTCTTTGGGCCAAGACAAGTCCAAAACATGAGCTTGCCTTTGGGAGAAAGAGTCCTAATGGAAAGCTGTGAAAAATATTTATCTTTGATTCCTGCCAGCCCTGTGAAAGGATTCTGAATAGTTTCTGTGTAGCCAGTGGTATTGATGTTTAAATGATCAAAAACATGGCTTTGAGCATCTTTGTCTGGAGACCTGGATAATTTCTTCTTCAGAAATGAAACCAAGCCATTGTAAAGCTGCTGAAAAAAGGAAAAAGAAGCTCCCATGGATGGACTCATATGTTTAAATATATAAAAAATAATAAATCCCAGAGCCATTGTAATGTTACAAGTCTTACTCTTTTTATCCAGAAAGGGGTTTATGTTTGGGGAGGATGGGACAAAACATGTCACAAATTCCCTCTGCTAGGAAGGAATAGCATTATTTGGTTCACTGTTTCCTCAATAATATTTCTGAATAACCACACAGGTTTCTGTATTGATGAATAAACATCAAGAGTTGTTCAATTTCAGTGGGTTTTTATCCTTGTTTAAATTCTCTCACTTTCTTTTTCCTCATACTATATTTAATATTGCTTAGATCATCCTGTCTGCTTTTCTCTCCCCCACACCCCCTCTACATCTTCACTAAACCAATAAATTTGTGAACCCTTTTGCTTAATGTGAGCTTTTGTTTTAGGTCTCTCACCTCTTATTATGTACCCCAAAGAGAAATTGGAGTTTGTCATGCACCAAAACAACAGGCAGAGCTCGCAGGCAGCCTGGATTTTCCTCGTGTCTGCATGCTATAACCTGAAGGTAAAAACCACCCCAAACACCCTACCCTCTTCATTTTGTCCTTGAATTCTCAGTGAGAGCTGCTTCAAGGAAAGCACAGAGGGATTTTTCCTGTCACTGACAGCAGGCCTGTGTCATTTGCTAGAAGGATCTGATGCACTTTAATCCTTCAGGTTATTCCCTGCATTTCCACTTATCCAGGCACTTGTGCTCGCTCTTCCCTGCCCCTTGTGCTGTCACAGGCATTTCTGTGCTTACAGATGCACCTGGGCACACCTGGCTGAACTGCTCCTGTCAGAAGATAATCTGCCATTCTGCTTCCAGGCTGTGCTAAAAATGGCTTAGAAATTCTCATAAATACCAAATTAATTGTCATAAATGCACCAAATTTATAACCGGATGTCTCTTCTTGCATCCCAATTTCAACATTTAGTCCCTCATTTATTAACATAAAAATTATGGTAACTCTGTGTTTTCTTTTTCTACATTTCTTTGTCTCTTTTGCAAGTTATTTGATGTTAAAAGGATGGTGGAAAATTCTACTTGAAAAATTTGAGGAGCTCACTAGTTAAAAAGTTCCAAAGGTAAACTTTTCTGTGTTTGCCAAATCAAGTGAAAGAGATAATGCAAGTGTGATGGTTGGATAAAGCTGATGATTACAAAAAGCAAAATGACAATGAAAATAAAATAGAGCTTTGAATTAAGACAACCTAATTTTATTTCCCTTCTCCCACTGACTGGCTCTAATAACTTTTAAGGACAAAGCTGTTCTGCATGACCACACCGGGATTGCATCCTCTGCTGAGATGTGGGTCCTCCTCTGCATTTTTTGTGAAATATAGTGAAATTAAAATGACTGATAATTGAGTTTGTAAAACAGCTTGGCAGTCATGAAGGTGAGCCTGGCTTCCATACAGCCGAGAGACTTGCTGGCATTAATTCTTGTTATATTAGGGGGAAAAAAAGTCAATTCCAAGATAACATTTCCTGGCTGATCTAAGGCCTGGGTGTCCTTACATTTTGTTGAGCCTGGCTTCAGATGTTTGATGGAATGTGGACAGATAATTGAGTGGAGGATCAAGTCTTATTCCTGGAATTGCTTCTAGAGCTACTGAAGTAAATTTTCTCAGTTCGATACCATCAAGAAAGCTTTAAGTAAATGAAACATCTTGTATTGTGGTCAGAGACATGAGAGGTACCACTGCAATAACCAAAGCAGTCATATTATCTAGAAATATGCCAAAGGAAGCCAGGAGCATTCTCATTTGAAAAGAAATAAATAAAAATTATTGTAATCAGAATTCAGGAAGGGAGAATGGATCCCACTTTTGAAATCCATGAAAAGAATAAAATGTCTTAAATGCAGTTAACACCTTAGTCACTATTTCCTTTCTACTGTACTCTGGAGTCTCTGTCTGCCTCAGACCTGTAGAAGGTGATAATTGCTTGCTGCCAAAACAAAAAGAATGGCAAATAATTATTATTCTCATGATAGTAAGAGAGTTGATTTTTTTATTTATTTTTTTTTCTTACAACGAAGGAGTGTGTGAACTCCATTTATTTGACTCCCTGTCAGAGAATGAGCTGTTGCTCTGGTATTTTTCTGCCTCCCAGCCACTGCATTTTCCAATCTGCCTGGTGCAGGGGTTGGCACTGCAGCAGCACAGGGTAGTCTGTCACCTTGTGTCACATCTGCTCAGCTCCAGAGTGACAGGAATGTGCTGAGACACGGCCTGACGAAACACAGCACATCCCCAGCAGGAAACTCTGCTCCTTCCTGCTCCTGGGGGCCAGGAAAGAGTGGAAACTCAAATTCTGATGCAAAAGACAGCACAGGCAGTTGTGTGTTTGTTTACTGGATTCATGGGTTGGATAAGAATATTCCATTTCAACAGCAGCAGAGTCAGTAATGTTTAATGAAAACATTTGCTGAACTGTGTGATTTCAACATATGTTTTTTTTCTCGTTGCCCATTTTGCAAATGTTAATGGGAAAGTCATAAATGAACAGAAGGCCAATCTAAGTCATTGCTACTGCTTGTTAGAAACCAGCTGAATACACGATTAAACAGTGCACAAGCCTTGTTCTAATCCTATTCATGGAATGAATTTTATTCTGTAGAAATAATTGTTTTATAGGAAGATCATATAGAGAAAGCGTGTCATGACAGATTTATCAACAAACTCAATTAAAATAAAAGCCAGAGTGCCTGGACTAGCAAAATTGTACAAGAGAAATTGTTTCATGAAGTCAATGGTAATGCATTATAGCCAGTGATGATCCAGTGATGATTCCTTCTGATTCAGGCTGAGATTTAAAAGGGAAAAAAAACCAAAACAAAATAAAATCAGAATCCTTTGCACTGTAGAAACACAAAAGAATGTGACCCTTTTAATCTTAACATGAACTGAAGGCCCATAAAGCTCTTACAGGAACCAAATCCTAGGTGTTCATGGCAGCCAGGGGATAATGGATGGGCATGGTCAGGAAATGAATTCCCTCAGTGAGAGGGGGATTTCTGCAGCCACGTTAGCAGAACCCATTGAGGGCTCCATCCTTCATCTTTTCCAAGTAGAAAAACCTGCTGAAGTACTGTAAATACCCTTTTCCCTGGCAGAGGATGAAGATGGGGGAGACACAGGCCACAACTAATATTTATGAGACATTATTATTTATTAAGCTGCTGTTGCCAATAGACCATAGTGTTTCTTGTTAATTACAGATAACTACACGTCCATGCACTCCCCCAAGAAGCTCATTCCAGCCGTGTGGAGAGCCACAGTGACAGCAGCAGCCTCTAGGTCAGTGTGGGAGAGGCTCAGGGCTGTGTGTGGTCTCTGGGTTTGAATAAAACACCTCCTGGGCTGCATCTGATGCTGCTGTGCACTGCTGGCTTTGGACAAATTCAGCACACCGGCTGCTTTAGCCATTTTTGCAGGTTCAGCCAGGCAGTCCCCAGAGCTTATCAGACCTTGGAAGGCTTTGACAGAATCAATTAGGTTGGAAAAGACCTCTGAGGCCATCAGGCCCCACCTCTGACCCAGCACCACGTTGTCACCCAGATTTTGGCACTAAATGCCACGTCCAGGCTTTCCTTAAACACCTCCAGGGGTGATGACCTCACCACCTGCCCTGGCAGCTTTTCCCAATGTTTGACAGCCCTTTCTGTGAAGAAATTCCCCTGAATGTCCAGCCTGAACCTCCCCTGGCTCAGACTGAGGCTGTGTCCTCTCCTTCCATCACTTTTTGCCTGGAATCAGAGCCCAGCCTGGCCACCCCCTTCTCTCAGGGAGTTGTGAGAGTGATGAGGCCAGCCCTGAGCCTCCTCCTCTCCAAGCTAAAAAATGCTCTCCACATCTCCTCAGCCTCTCTTCTGGTGTCTCCCTGCCCATCCCCAGGGCAGCAGCTTGCCACAAATGCCATCTGTACCTGCCAGGGGACACACCTGGGGCTGGAGCACAGCTCCCCTCTGCCCTGGGGCAGCAATGGACATTTAGAACCGAGGTTCATTTGCTGGATTAACATTTCTGCAGCCAATTTTGGGACAGGTGCCTGAATTCAAGTTTTTAACACCTGCTGAAAAACCTAAAGAGCTTCCATTTGAATTGATTTCTTATTTTTTAGGAACCCTCTTCCCCCATCTACTGATGATATCATTGCTACTCAAGAAATAAAGGCTCCTGCTTTTCTACTGGGCTAAAGCTCGATCTTGGCTTGCTCACAGTATTCATTACAAGATGAACAAAAATGTTGATTTTGCTATTTGAGCACTGCCTGCTTGTTATTTTTTCCATGTTGAGTACAGGTTGCTGCCTGTTTGTTGAAAGACAAAAGAAAATCAATACAAGGGTTGGAAAGGAAACTTGAGTATTCAATTTTGCAAACAAAGTTCTTAAATAAGCACCAAGAAAAGTAGCCACAGAAAAAATATGAATGCCTGACTTAATTACAAATGTTCACATGAGGAATATAATAAAAAAAAAGTATTTCCAAGTAAACTAAAAATAGAATCATCCCATACATTTGCATTTCAGCTATGGTTATATTGAATACTGATATGTCCTAAAGCATTTGTTGATGCAGAGGAAAATTAAGAGAGAAAAATGAATCCATCATATTTAAAATATAAAAAATAAAGCACGATTTTTTATTTTTGTTGTTACCAAGAATTATTGAATCACCTGTATGATCTTTCAGCTTCCAGCCTTTGAATATCTCAGAGCATTCATCTGGGCATTCTGAAGATGAAGAAACTTTAAATAATTTATGATCCTCTCAGGAAAAAAAATGGCAAGTCTGCAATCCTATGTTTTGGTGGTTTTCTTCTTTTCCTTTAAGCTAATTCTACAAAAGAAGTAAAAGGTATGGATATATTCCCTACCTGCTCCTGAACTAAGACACTGATACAAAAATAAACAGAGGAAACAAGTTGGATACTCAGCCACTGGATTGAGCATAAATTAATTGTTTGATTCTTCTGTAACAATGTCTATAAATTTCACATGGATTTTCTCACTGGTTTCTAATTAGTTGCAATTATATATTTTATATACCTTAATTGATACCACAGTGCAGAAGCCGTAAAAAACAACTGTGTCTTTTTAGGTAAGGAGCAAAACACATCATTCACATGAGAAAAAATTATCCAAAAAATAGAATTAATGATGCCTAGTTCTGTTTCAGGTATAATTTCAAAATTGCTTGCCAGGACAGACCTGCCCAGCACAATTAGACTTTCATGTACTAACGAGAGCAGGAAGAGCTGCCAGCAAAAAAAAACCAAAAAACCAAAAAACTAAAAAACCAAAAGCCATCCAATCCTGAAATGCAAAAGAGTTTTCTGTGAGGATGAGGAAGGTACAGGAGGAGCTGGGGAAATAAGGAGCCACTGATGTGGGGTTTGTTCATTGACAGCATCAGGGGAGAGCAGGGAGAAGGACACCAGCTATCAGATATTGATATTTACCACTTCTCTGGCTTTCAAATACAGCCTTGTAAATATCTGGATTCTTAAGAGAAGCAAGAGTGCAAACAAAGAGTCATAAGAGCTACAGTGATGTCCTACAAGAAGCTTTAAAGTTCAGCTCTCATTCCCACTCTTCTGCCAATTTTTCATCCTCCTCCCACTTCCCCAACCTACCTTCTTATAGTATTAAGTCATTTAACTGTTGCTATTAAATTCTCAGATGAGAAATGAGTAGGAGAGCAGCCTGCTCGTGCTTCCTATGGATATTTAAATAGGGAGCAGCAGAATTTAGAAGCCAGCCAGCGAATTGCCTCTGTAGATTGATGTGGAATCATATAAAGGGTGCTGATGTGTTTGAAGACTTTTGTTAACCTTTATCTTTAAAAAGATGACACAAAAGAGCCACACTCTGGGCTTAGAATCAGTTTACTTTTTTGGTGTAAATTTACAAAATTTGTCTGTTAGTCACTGGACACAAAATGGTGTCTCAAGACCCAGTTATTCCTTTACTTCCCTGTAAGAAAAGATATTTATCTACAGCTGATCTTGCACAGAATAGCCATTACTTTGGTACTGTAAAACAATGGTTTTGAACACTCTTTACAGAGCACACAGAAATAATTATAATAGTAATAATTTAAAATAAAAATGATAATTTTTCCACATCACTTTCAGCCCCAGTCAGATTTAGCAGTTTCAGAGGTACCTTGGTAACGTGCCACCAATGGGTACCAAAAATGAGAGAAACTGCTGCTCCAGAAATGCTTTTAATTCAGGCAATTAAAGAGGTACAGTTCTGAGCAAAGCAGTTTGTGTTTATACTCTACATGTTATGCAATTAAAAAAAAAATCAAAAGCTCTTGGGGACTGTGCTTATTTTTTAATGAAATCAATGTCAGCATCTAGTTACTAATAAGAAACTCTCCATAACAGAACCTTGCAAGAAAGAAAGTTGTTTCAGCTTCAGGCTGATAAAAGGATTATTAGAAAAAGCTCTCTGTGTGAGTGTGCATGGCTGAATGTTTAAACAATCTTGAAAAATAATAGTTTGAAATCATTCACCTCAGGCTCATATAAATAAGAGTCTGGTCCCACTTAAAGCCAGTGAGGATCTGAATGTGACGGATTCAGGAGGAAATCTGGAACTGATGATAATGGCTGTAATAAGGACACTCACACAAATCATCCTTTTGGACCTCTGGTCATGCTAAGATTTTGAGAGAAGTTTCCACAGTAGTTTATTTTTTAATACTTACCCACTGCCAGCTTGCTGGGATTTTCTGCAGAAGGAGCCTGCACTCTGTGCACACTTACTGTGTCAAAAACTGGCAAAAGAAAAAAAAAAAGAGGTTGATATAATGAGTCATTACAATTTAAATCTTATTACACAAAGCTCCATTTGAGTCAATAGGCACAGTGCAGAGCTGCAGGGGTGAGTTTCAGCCTGGGGAGAGAGGAATGAGGCACAAATTCTCATTGTGGGCGAGGGAAGGGACAAAAAATTCTCATTGTGGATAAGGGAAGGGACACAGCCCTGCCTCCTGCAATCCCCTGGAAGAGACTTTGTGGCTGGTGTTCAAATCACACCAGGCTGTGGCCACTCCAGCAAAAGCTCACAGGAAAACCACTGCACTCCAAACTTTGGGTTTATCCAATTCAGAATTTTTTTGGAAATGACTTTGCATTCACTCAGTACAAAAATATAACTGGCATTGATGATGACTCCTAATTGCCACAGGAATAAATGCAGGCTCTCAGGAACTGGGGAGGGACATAAACCACATTAACATGGATCATGTCTTTCCTCTCATCATCTTTCCAGGCAGACTGTTAAATTTTCTCTTCCTACACTCTCACTGTTGTCCACAGAAAGAGCTGTTACTGAACCTCACACCTTTCTTGAATTTTAGGATATATTTTTATTTATTGCTTTTCAATAAACTAGCTTATATGCTTGTGGTTTAAGTTGCTTGCTTTACTAATGACTTGTTCCAGCTAATTAAAGGAAATCTCCAGGAAATCTCCTTCTTCTGATAAGTAAGTTGCACAAACATCTTCAAGGAGAATGAATCCTTCCAGACATAAATCTGTACTTAGAACTGCCAAGTCTGTTTGCCTAGGCTGGAGTGCTGTGGTTGCAAATTCAGTTTTATTTCATTATCATAGATTCATGTGCTGTTGAAAAGAGATATTTATTATTAATCACTGGGGATTTTTGAGAGAGTATCTTGTAAAATATTTCTCATTATGGACAATGCTACTGTAGATTAGAATCAGGCATAGATTTACGGGGAATATGCACATCAAGAAGGGTTGAATTCCCAAAAAAAGTGCATCCTAACTTTCAAGTTGACAAAAGTGTTTCTCCTTTTAGCACCTCAGTGCAATTAAGGGATTTGATTTATGAATGTGAACCATCTGATCTTTCCAACTTTTCAATTTTTTCTTAGTTTTTGCAGACAAATTCAGTTTTAATTCAGAAAGCTTGCACTGCTTACAGAACTTTACGCTTCGAGAAAATATCCAATTATCAGAGCATTATTTTGAAAAACAACTTTGCAGCTGTTGCAAAAGCAGAGCCTAAATAAAAAAAAAATAATAAAAAAAAAAAAGATAAGAGCTATATAGATCGTGTGTTTGAATTCATTCTCAAATGAACTAAAAAAGCTCTGGCTAAGCCCTCCTGGAACAGAAAGGTGCAGGTTAGCAGTGCAGGGCTGTCTCTGCAGAATGGCAAATGCAGAATGGAAATGCTGAGATTCAGCAGAGCAGCAGCAGCAGCAGCTCTCCTCCAAGGGGCTTGCAAAGGCACTTTGTAAAGAGCAGCATTTCCATTGTGTCTGTGCTATGGGCTTGACAGAGTATTCATCAGCCATTATTGATCAGGAAGGAGGCATGGCTGGAGTGAGGAGGATTGATCTGAACTCCCTTGGCTGAGTTAACTATTGAGGGATCTGGATGGAGCACTGAGGAGTGCCCTGCCAGGATGGGAAAGGTGCAGCTCTGTCCCTTGGCTTTACAGTGAGTGTGAAAAGCTCTGCCTTGCTCTTGGGAGAGGTTTTTACCTCCCTCCATTAGCTTTCAGAAACATTATCTTTGCTAAGTTTAGCATTCCTCGATTTTCCTGGGCAATTCTTTACAGAATTAGAGAGCAGCACTTTCCTCTGAGATGATCTGGTAAAGGGATAAGGGAGAAAGAGCTATTGACTTTCTATTCAAGCTCCAGTCCTTCTTGTGAGAAGCTGAATGTGGCAAAGGATATCCAGCAGTAGCCTGGGGGTTCTTAGCCACCCCCTCCTGTCCCCAAATGTGCCAGCATCTCCCCAAGGCATTCCTGTGGTCACTTTTGCCATCCCTTCCTTCCCCCTGTCACTTCAGAGCTGGATCCTTGCGGGTCCCTTCCAAATCTGAATGTTCTGTGCCTCTGTGATTCTGCTTCTCTTCCAGAGCAATCTGTGCTCAAAGACAGGACCATGAGGGAGGTGGCCCCAGGAGAATTGTCCTTGCTCAGATCTCTCACCTGGAAAGCAGAGGCTGGGAGCTCCCAGGTCTGTGTCCACACACCCAGCTCTGCCCTTCACCTCACTTCTGCAACACCTTGCTGCAGATTTTACACCTCCAGACTCGGCTCAGTGACAGACAGCTGAAATCTTTTGGCAAAGAACTCTTCTCTATTCCTCTTTTTGTATCCTTTCCCTTTTTTTTTTTCTTCTTATTTTTATTTTTTTCCCCTGTTTCTAGCACTTCCCAGGTGACCTCTCACGTGCCTTCATGGCCTTTCCTCCAACTCGTCATTTCACATGAGCTACTGATACATCAAGTGCCACCATGAATTAACTTCTGATCTCAGCTTGTTCAGCTTTTTATTGCACTTAGGGACAAACAGATTCATTCTTTGTCTTGTGCCACTCTTCACAGTCTAAAGGTCCCTTCTACAGACAAGGCCATTTCAGGGTTTTCCCTGCAGTCTTCTTCAGGGAAAAATAAACACATTTTTCTTATCTGCTTCTCACTCCCTCTTTGTAGCAAAAAAATGAAAGGCATTCAAAGGCAAGATCAAGAAGCTACAGTTTTGTAAGTATGTTTTGCATGAGTTTAAAATAAATATAAATTTGATATTTTAATATAGAATGTTACCTTTAAAAGCCGATTATTCAGACCTGCCAGCTTCACAAAGGAATAAACAGCAGATAACCTGAAATGAAGAATAAACATGAAATTCAATGTTTCTGCATAGCTTAAGATCTTAAGATATTTATTTCATTACTTGGATTACCTTGTCTCAAGATCTTTATTGTTTTAAGTAATTCAATCTTGAGAAACCTCCATATATGAACTTCTTTTCCCCACTTATTGTGTTTTATTTCACATGATGGAACAGCAGCTTTAAATGGGAATTTAGTCCCAGGGATCAGAACAAAGTAAATCTGAAGCAAAAGTTCCTCAATGTGCACAATATTGTTGAGTTTACATTTCAGGGTAAAAAAATTAAATAATCAGACAAACCATTTGAAATTTCATTCAGCCTTTGAAATTTTTAATCATGAGAAGGAAGGTTACATACCTACATTTGCATGGATTCCTGTGAAGGGAACAAAAGAAATCACAGCCATTCTTTTAATGATTAATCAAACGAAGAAGACTCTATTAATAGTCTGGTTCTTCCTGAAAGAGACACAGGAAGAGAAATCCAGAACACTGAAGGATCTGATGCATGGCTGACAGTGTTTCTTTCAAAACAAATTTTGTGTTGTGACCCAAGAAAAAGCTCTGACTTCTGAGAGTTTTATTACGTTTTAGAAACTTCTCATCTTTGCTACTGAAGCCACTAGACTACTTACTGTGTTAAAAATAAAGTGATCATTGTAGTGAGTTCACCTTCAAATCATCTCATATTTCTTCTATACTGCCTTTACATTTATGAGTTACAGCATATTGATTTCACCCTTCCCTTGCACTGAGTTTGACTCTCCCTTAATAGACAAAGTGACTATTTGCTTTCTATAAATCCTACTATTTGTATTTCTTTTCTTCTCTGAGCTGTAATCTGTGACTTACAATAGGACACTGCTCAGTGAAATGATGAGGTGCTAGTTCAGCCTTAATATTGTTCAAACAACAAAAAAAGTGCCAGCCTGTTGTTACCAGAGCTTTTCTCACGGGTGTTCTTTAAATTATCTGACTTCCCAGGAAGCGGAACAGAGCATTCTATTCACCTGAAAACTGCTCAGGTAATTATCTCATGGCACATTTGATCCCCTCACAGTGTTCAGCCTTGGCTCCCGTTCCTTGCTCCATCCTCTGCAGCTCCAGTTTCTCATTCCCCTGCTGCAGTGTTGTGAATTACCCTGAATTCCTCAGCGCTCATTTCCTCACTGCCATTGCCACAGCCTCCACCAAATCCTCCTTTTCCTTCCAGCACCTTGGCTCTGCAGGGTGGCTGAAGGATTCTGAGCTGAGTGCTCAGTGCAAGCTCCATTTCTCACAGGTGACAGGAGGACGTGGTCCCTACATCTCCTACAAGTGCCCAGGAGCCAGCAGAGCTCGTGTGGGTCCTGCCTGCTCCCTGCCAAGAGCTCTGTCACATCTCCAGAGCTGCAACTCTGACCACATCCATTTTTCATTAAGGGATCAGGTGAGACATTCGACCTCAGTCACTTCTGCCTTTTCTACTCCTGTGCAGAAAGAAAAAAGAATTTCAGGCAGGATAGAAGGCACTGCACACCACTGAGAAAAATGGGTTTAAAGTAATCATTTGATACAGAACCAGATGTAATTAGCTCATTATTCATTAAAACTGGGCTGTCTCCATGCTCATCTTAATGTTTAACCCACAATCCAGTGAACTGAAGTTAGGGCTTTTTTGAACTAAAATGAAGTACATAAAGGTCAGTCCAAACTGAATTGGAAGGATTTGGCTCCTTTCATAAGCTTGAGAAGAGGAAGGAAAAGCCTGTTAATAGAGCATATTTTTGTTTGCTCTCTTCTAAGAGTGCCATGCATACAAAGCTCTATTTAAAAAAAAAAAACATGAACTAATTAATGCAATCAATGTTTTTTATTCAGTACCAAACTGTACTGAGCAGGTTCAGCATTGGATTGCCCAGGTTTCTCCTTTCTTCTGCAGAAATGCCATTTTTCACCACTTGTTGTCCTTGATCTTTGGTCAGCTGGGTACTCCTTACAACTTCTACAGGCTTCATTTGGAGATATTTCTTCACCAAGAGTGAAAACAAGATCAGCACCTGCTTTGAAGAAAAGCTTCTTTAACCCACTGAATAATGAATGCAGAGAGGAAGAGTGTTGAACTCATTAAAAACCTGTAGATCTCATTGGTTTTATTTTTTTCTCCTCATTACAATGCAACTGAATTAGTATATATGATATTCCTTTTCTTAACTTGTTTTCAAAAAACATGTTTTGGTGAAATGATAAATGCATTTGGAATCTGCATAAATATAATATAGAAAAGATGATTATCAGCTCTCACCTCACTAAGATATATTGTCACTTTTACTAAAGTGGAAAGACTTGACCAAACTCCTTAATAATTAGTAATATTTCTGTAAGTTAGTAAAAATTGCATTTATCAATAGCAAAAAATATAGTAAATGGTTAAAAAATAGTAAATGTAAGAAATAAAATTTAAATAAATAAATACAGTAAATAAAAATAATAAAAAATAAATAGTAATTTTTTTGTTTCAGTGGATTAAAATAGATTTTAGAAGTACAACCTCGTGCCTCATACATCAAAGTCCAGAGGAGCACTCATCACAATGGCTGGTGGTGAAAAGAGCTGGTTTACAACAGACAATTTATTATATAAAACAGTACTGGAAAATCATGCTCTAACAATTTTAATCAGGGGCTAGCAGGCCCAGAAGGCTGTAAATCAACCAAAGAGCAGTTCCTGCACATAGAACAACCTCTCAGTTGCCTTATTCTTAAACAATTGAAAGCTGTGGCTGCTGAGGACCACCCCACTCAATGTTCTTCCTTCTAATGCAGCTTCCAAGGTATTTCCAGGTGGTCTCCAAACAGAAAATGCTCATTGCTGTATAAGATGCAGTTATTTACCACAGACAAAGCCGTGCTGCAGAACTGTGTTTGCTTTTGCTGCACTGAGAATGCCCCCTCATCCTTGGGCTCCTTCCTTCCCTGGCAGTGGATGTGGAGCAGGAGAGCATCCCTGGCATGTGATGGAAATTCAGCCTAAGCCCACTTGCTGCCAGATAAATTCAATTAGCTCTCAGGTGTGGCATTGTGAGAACAGGGGATGGGGGGAGCCCCACCAGGAAAGGAGCTGGTTTGAGTGGAGGTGTCCTCCAGCTGTGCCAGTGGCAGGAGCAGGCCTGGCAGCATGGTCACCCACATGAGCTGGTCACCATGGTCACCCATGTGAGCTGGTCACCATGGCAGTGTGGTCACTCACATGAGCTGGTCACTATGGTCACTCACATGAGATGGTCACTATGGTCACTCACATGAGATGGTCACTATGGTCACCCACATGAGCTGGTCACTATGGTCACTCACATGAGCTGGTCACTATGGTCAGCCACATGAGCTGGTCACTATGGTCACTCACATGAGCTGGTCACTATGGTCAGCCACATGAGATGGTCACTATGGTCACTCACATGAGCTGGTCACTATGGTCACTCACATGAGCTGGTCGCTATGGTCACTCACATGAGCTGGTCACTATGGTCAGCCACATGAGCTGGTCACTATGGTCACTCACATGAGATGGTCACTATGGTCACCCACATGAGATGGTCACTGTGGTCACCCACATGAGCTGATCACCATGGCAGTGTGGTCACCCACATGAGATGGTCACTATGGTCACCCACATGAGATGGTCACCATGGCAGTGTGGTCACCCACATGAGATGGTCACTATGGTCACCCACATGAGATGGTCACTATGGTCACCCACATGAGCTGGTCACTATGGTCACTCACATGAGATGGTCACTATGGTCACCCACATGAGATGGTCACTATGGTCACCCACACGAGATGGTCACCATGGCAGTGTGGTCACTCACCTGAGCTGCTCACCATGGAACCATGGTCACTCACACACAGCTGCAGCATGGCTGGACGTGGCTCTCAGTCCCTTTAATCTGCTCTGTGATCATCTCTGAACCAGGTCAAGGTCAAACCATTCCTGTTCTCTGACAGAAAGAGCTGGCTGGTTTCTCTGCACTGGACATCGTCCTGCTCGGGGCCAGCTGCTCACTCGATTCTCCGTGCTCAGGACCAAGGGAGAGCTGTGGGGCAGCTCTGCCGTACCTCACTGGGGAGCTGCAGGAACTGGGACACGTCCTTCCTGAGCTGGGCAGGTGGGATTGATCAAAGAATCCACAGAGAATCCTGAAAAGAGCTGCTGGGAAAGAGCTGAGCAGCGCAGACGGCCTTTAAAACCAAGCAGAGGAATTCTAACAAATGGTGCCAGTGGTGAAAGTTGATATTATGAGAATCAATAGATACCTGGTATGAAAAAACTGTGGTGGCTGGAGTGCATTCATCAAAGTCCTTGCATGCTCAAGAAGAGATAGTGCCACGGTGTATATTAAAGATGGACTAGGGCATAAAAATAGAGTAGCACAAGAAAAGAATCGATTTGGATCAAAATCACTCTCAAAAAGAATGATAAATAGTCATTGAGAGACTACAGGGATTCTTTTTGTGTAGTCCAAAAGGTTACCTTAACCAGTGATTGATATCTTGATAGTATTTATTACACACAGGCACAAAACCCACCTGCAATTGTTTAATTTTCTCTCATTGGAGAGAAATGCTACAGGCAGCAGACAGGCCCATATGTTCTGTGCTGTGAAAATCCACAGGGTTCTTCAGCAAAAAGTCACCAAACCCACACAGTGGAATGTCACTGGAGTCAAAGGTTTGGTAACCAGTGAAGATATTAAATGAGGGATAGAAAAATAACCCTGCTGATGATGGCATCCTGTTTGCTCATTTTAAATGTAACAAAGAGCAGAGAAAAGAGAGGCCATGATAACGTCTCCAGTTCCAAAAGGGGGGAAAAAAAAAGTAAGGAAATGTTCTTTCAGTTTATTGTGGGTCTCTCTTTTCCTGCATTCACAGGTTTAACCCCCAAACTGCTTGAAGCAAAGTTTTTGGAGCATGTAAAGCACAACATGAGCAATAATGAGGGAGCAGACCTGTTATCCCAAAGCTTTCTCTGGATCTTCCCCCCATTTTATGACACCTGGCAGTTTTGAATACCTCTGCCATAGGCATGCATGGGTATTCACTTTAATACCTAAAAAATAATTCCTATTGCACCTTTTGACTCAGGGATGCTAAACCCAAAACCTGAAACAGCTTAAAATGCATCAAGTTAAGAGTAGTAGCAAGGATCCAGAGCATAAATCCATATTTTGACATCCTGAAGGCACCGTTAAGCTTTTTGTTATCTTATTAAATTGTATCAGGCTTGCCTTGCAAAGAGTACAACCAGGATTGATAAATGCTTGGCTTCAGCTACACTCTCCCATTTATTTTCACTCTGTCAGACTTAATCCATAACTGCTGCTCAAAGGCAATGGGCAGGAGATGAGGGTGCATCTTGACTCAGCTGGTAGCTGGCTACTGACAGCCAAAAGCTACAAGAATTTGTTATTATTGTGATTCAGACTGCATCTTGACACCATTTATTTTCACTTTTTTTTTTTTTTGTAATCTATTCCCTGAGGATAAACAATTTATAATCACATTATTTAATTAGTTTTTATTTAGTGTCAATTTGCTTAATCTCATGGACCAGAAAACATGGATTATTATGGGAAGAGAAAAAAACCCCAACCCTTAAACCTAACCATGATCACAGCATCTGAAAAAACACATAGAAGAAATAAATGGAAAACTTGGATTGCAGGACTTAATATAAAAGTCATCTTTTCCTCAAGGTGAAAGTTGTTCAGATATTCCTACCCCATGGTCATGGACAAGCTTGATTTATCTGAATATTTTAAATTCTGGAGGGGGCCTCACACTGGGTTTCACCTCAGATCAGTCTTTGACTGGAACCTTCTTCATTTTCTGTCTGATATTTAATGCTAGGGACAGGAACAAGTCAAGGAAGATCATTTTCTCATGACATGTTCATCACCCCAAAAACGCATTTTCCTTTGTCTAAGGCCTCATTTTGGACCTGAAAATGGCTGAAAAATTACATCTAAATACGCTTCCCTCGGTGAGCTGCCAGACAGACGCAAATAAAACAGCCAAATATGGATTTTGAGCAACAGTTCCTCCCAGACAGCAGTGATATAAAGTCCCTCTCACAGGAGAGCTTTAGATGAGATTAGATCAGTCTCTTGATAAGCAACTGAAGTCCCTGGCAGCCACAGAGAATCCCCTTTGCAGGCACAGCTGGAGAGGAGAGAGGAGGAGAGCTCTGGGAGCCAAGAGTTCCCACTTTTTCATCAAAATCTCACCAAATGGCACCAAGTCATCCGAGCAGAAGAGAGTTTTGCCTGTCTGAGAGAAAGTAAGGTGTGTTCTGAGAATATTCTGTCAGTTCCTGAATGATTCATGGCTAGGAAAACAAAAGAAATCAAACCAGACAGAATTTGTCTGTTTACTTCCAAATTATTTCCGTCAGTGGATTGCTCTGCTTCTAACTCTGACTGTCAACACTGAATGTGGCACAAGTGCTGTCTTCAAGCTTCAGTCTAAATATTTTAAAACCTTATTCAGAACAGAAAGATCGCTGGTTTGAAGAGACTTCCCACCAATTTTGGGGTGAGGGGTGAGTTGGGCTGACTCGCTGTGCCTCTGCAGGAAAACACCAGGGCTGGAAAGGACCTCACCCTGCAGGGGGTGGGAAGAAGAAGGAAAAGAAAGGGGAAAAGAAAGGGGAAAAAGGGGAAAAAGAATTGACAGACTGCAGAGGGAAAGACTCTATTATTATTATTATTATTATTATTATTATTATTATTATTATTATTATTATTATTATTATTATTATCATCCCTACAGATCATGCTTAGGGTTTGTGTCATCCAGGCAGGTCTGTCACCAGACTGGGATGAGCAGCACTGCTGGAGTCCCCACAGATAATTGTGTGTGAACACTTTTGTTCCAGAACCTCCGTGTTAAGACTTCAAACTAGGCAATAAAACTCCATTTTTTTGATATTGCCTGGCAGGGACACTTGATGCTTGAAAGCAATTTTTTAAATTTTGAGTGAAATTCCTATTTTCATAGAGAATGTGCTCATAGTTGTCATCCAAGCTCTGCTTTTTTAGGGAACCTGACAGCTTTTACAGTCCTGTTGGTTCTAAAGGTCACCTGCTCTCCTCCCTCCCATAATTTGGGCAAAGATCTGCTGAAGCTGCTTTGCACTGCTCCTGTGCTGAGCTTTGCATGGGCTGGGGTAGCTCAGCACTTTGTCAGCTCTGACACCTGCATTCACTCCTTTTAGGTAACAGGAGATCAATGGCCCTACAAAAACATTTTATCTTATTCCTGCTTTTAACATGCCTTGCTGCAAAAGTGCTCCATGGGGGGGAACTGTGTCACTGTGGTTGGATCATAATTTTCCAGCTGCTGCACTGCAAGGGGAGGAATTCTCTCAGTGCCACAGAGCCTGTTTCAGTGTTTCAGCAGGTATATTTATTCATAGGTCTTGTTTATGATCAAGACATGTTAAAAGTGAAAATAAAACAAAACAAGTGTTTCTGGATGTTCCTATTCATCATTAGAATCCATCTGAATTGAAAAGATGCCGCTGCATCAAGCAACTATTTCCTTTATGCCTTGAGTTTTTGAGAAAATCTTATTAACAGGATCTCAATCGCTCTCTTGATTTGGTTATAAAAAAAAACAACCTATGCTGATTCCTTAGCTATTTAAATTAATCAAATACAGTATATTGTGCACATGCAGATAGCTTCCTTCTCACCTGCAAGCTGCCAAAAGGTTTTAAAGTTTTCTATAAAAGTGTTTTTTACCAGTTTCCCCAACAAAATGAACTGAGGGATGAACCCCCTTGTCCCCTCCTCATCACCTTCCAGGGGGATGCTGGTGGCTGTCACAGCCACTGGAAACAAAGAGCCTTGCACAGGAACGAGCAGAGCTGAAGGAGATGTTTGTACTCTTTCACAATCTCTGTTAAAATGTTCTGCCTGTGAGTACCAGCCAGGAGGGTTCCAGCACTAGCAGGGCTGACGAAGTCCATGCCTGGCTCAGATTTCAGCAAAAATCCTGTGTGCTCCTTATCTTCACTTAAATAAGGCATTCAACCATGCTGATTTAGGGGCAGTTTTGACCTGTTGAAATCACCCTCTCTCTAACCAGTTGATACTTAAGCTACCAAGTACCCTGGGGGCAGAAGAGCAGCCACAATCCCAAGAATTTGCTGTGCAAAAAGCTGAATGACCCACTTAGAACAAAACCTGAGACAAAACTGAAGGAATTCTGTTGCTTGTCAGGAATATCAGCTCCCATGAAACACAAGCTCTTCCTCCTCCTCCTCACATTTGCTTTTCCATCAGCAGAAGAACCATTCTGAGGACTGCACCAGCCGATAAGCACCACTGCAATCCCACTTTAAAAGTTGGTGCAGAGCAGAGAAGTGGAGCAGGGGATGAAGGAGTGGCAGCTCTGAGCTGGGAGCAGTGCAGCAATGTGAAGATCTATTCCCTGCCTGTGCTCATTTGTTGAGACAGAATGGGGAAAGGAGTCCTAAACTAAGTATTCACATTCATTACCAGGCAAAAGGAGGGGAAAAAAGAATTTTCTCTTTACTTCTTTTGATTTCAGGAGTGATTAGGTTCACTTGCATCTCTTAAATTGCTCGGTAAGTGTTCTATTTCTCTCCTTACAATAAAAGGGATAATGTATTTCACTGTAGCATTTTCACTCAAAAGAGATTGGAATCATAAAGGACCAGGAAGAGGGGGGCAAGGTGGAATTCTGAGGGCATTAAGATGTTTTAAGAGTTGTTTCACTTTCTGTCTAAAAGCTCTCCATCATCCCTCTTCACATCCTGTAAATAAGAGAGATGTTTCTCCTGAAAAACAGCATTAATGGTCATTTTAGGTTTATTTTTTTCAGGATCTATTATTGTCTGCTGAACTACTGCCCACAATTCATCAGGACATTCTTCAGTAGCACCAGCCCGAGTTAAATCTCACTGCAGACCCCAGTGTTTTGTCACAAAACAAAATGAATTATCCTGGCAACAATGATTTGGAAGATTCAAATCACAAATTTGACTTCCAAGGAGCCATTTTATCCTGCCATCAATTCCTCACCCATTTCCCTGACTCAGGTGCCAAGCCTAGAAGAGCAGTGTGTAATCTGGAATAGATCAATAAGCATTGTCCTCGTTATTAATACCAGGAATTAGTGTTCTTGTGGGAATGAGGGCAATGTAAGGATGCTTCCACTCAGCTCTCAGCATCCAGAGCTTCACCCTACATCAGATGTGACTGGAACCAGAATCAGGCCCCACACTCCAGCACTGTTGTTTTTAAAGTTATGCAACAGCACCAATTTTACAGTGCATGGTAAAGGTCAACAGATAAAATATTTGGAACTTTTACTCATGAATATATTTAATTTGCTCCTGCGAGTGATTTCGATTACATTTCACAAAATACATAGCTGCTCCTCGTTTTGCAATTAAAGATTTCTAATAATGCAGTCGAAGCTTCTTAATCATTGTTCATTCTAGCATAAAGCAAAGCTTGCTGTGTTTAAAGAGAACCAAGTCATCTTAACAGCATCCCTTTTTGTTCCTTTTTATTTTATGAGATTAGAATACTTAATAACCTTTGCCATATCTGGCTGCAGTGCAAGTGTGAAGAAGAGTAAAACTCACACAGTGGATTATATGGCTGGGACAAAACTCAGCTCTGTAATTAGGTTTGGTTCTGTTGCTTAGGTTTGAAGAAAAAGTCAAAATTAATGGTTCTTTGCCTAAGATTCCCCTGCAGAGTCACATATAATAATTAAGCATGCTTAGAGACAGGCATATCATATGAATATTTGCCAAAACTGTTGATTTTTTTTTTTTCCTTGTTAAAACCCCATCATTTTTAAGGAAAGTAAATAGAAATACTCAGTGCCTAAACAGTCATCATTTTAAATGCCAATAATGAAGACACTAAAATACTCTTGGAACACTCACAGACCCTGACACTCATTCTTACAGAATGTCTCACATCCTTAAAGTCCAGAGCTGTGCTGCAGAACCATCCTGGGACTGACCAGAGAGGATTCACAGGCCCCCCTCAAATCCCAAAAACTGAGCACAGAGTTCTTTTTAACAGAAGCTTCATTTTCATTAAAAAGAAAAATGTGTTCAGGCAAGTTGATGGATAAATGAACCAATTTGAATGTATTGAAGTTCCTCGCCGTGCTACAGTGCTTTTTAAATGGTGTCTAAACAGTTGGTCACAGATTTATTTATGTTTCCATGTAAAGAAAGAAAATATTGTCATTTCCTATATGGGAAACAGTTTCCCTAATTATTTGGCTCCTTCTTCTACTACATAAACAGCAATTTGTACCCCTCTCCTTCAACTGGCTGCAATTAACAGCTACATTGCAATAAGCAGATTATGTTAATTAAAACCTCAAAACTATGTAAACAATGGGAAAGCTGACTAGCCATTTTCTATTTTTGACAACTGGGAGGAACACAAGAGAAATTAGTACCAAGCTTAATTTTGCTGTTTATAATTCAACTTATTTGTAACAAATTATGGCATTTTAAAAGTATTTTTAAACAATTAA